>NC_138976.1:178660884-179149884 GCF_964341445.2 Mesoplodon mirus | reverse complement strand
TGTCCCTCCAATGAGTTGCCCATGAGGACACCGTTTTCTACAAGTGTTGGTCCAATACTCCCTCTAGAGGAAGGGGACTCCGACAGGGCTGATTGGCGGCCCCCGATCTGGGGCAGGGGCAGTGGGCAGCCTGTGGCCCGGTCAGGAGCCTCTTTGCATGTGTCCCTGGGAAATATCTGCCTGCGAACGTCGGTCACCTGGCAGGAAGCTACGATTCCCAGACCTATGGTTAGCTGTGCAGCGAGGTGTACTGTGAGGACAGGTTCCACACACACTTCAAGTAAGAGGTCGGCCTGAGTGGAAAGGTGAGAGTTTGGGCAGCTGTGCAGACAAAGAAGGCGCCCTTTGGCCTGGGCCTAAATGCTTTTGACAGCCCACTGGACCTGCCGTGCTCTGAGGGCCCTGCCCTGGGCCCCCTGCTCCCCTGCCCTTTGTTCAGTCACAGCAGAGATGGCCACACCCACTCCTTCAGTGAGGGCAGAGTTCCAACCACCCTCAGCCCCGCACCCTCTCCGCAGGTTACCATGGACTACAGAGGCTGCATCCTGAGGCCAGGGCGTTCCGAGAATGCCAAGGGCAGACATGATGACCTTAAATGATTTCCTCTTGTGTCAGGTTTGGTAAACTTTAGGAGCTAGGAAATGGTCCACTTACAGAAATGTTCAAATTTACTGGCATTTCATATATTCTCTGCTATAACATTGTCCTGATTCTTTCTGTATATTCTTTACTTATGTTTTTGTTTTCCTTAATCAAAATGTGTCTTTTCAATCTTTTCAAAGAAGACTCTTTGGACTTACTAAATCACCTGAATTTTACACGTTTTCTGTTGTATTAAGTTCTGCTCATATCTTTATTTATCTTTTTTCTATGTTCTCAGGGTTTATTGTTTTGATCTTCTGATGTCAATTAAAACACTTGGTTATTCATTTTAATAAATATTTTACTTATAAAGATTTGAACTTTTGAAGATTCCAGCTTACTTGTAAGTTTCTAAGGGTCAGGTCCTCTCCATTGTTGCTGGCCTAAGGTTTAGTTCACCATATAGCAATGTATATATTGACCTATTTTCCCCTCGACTTTCTGTGATTCCCTACATCTCACCTTTCTTTGCAGACAAGCCATTTGAAATACCCTTAACTTATTTCACAGCCAATAAGTCATTGAAATAATGTGTATTTTTAGAGAAATCTTCTTATATAATTAGGCAGAAAATCTCACCTGCCATAGTTTTCAAAACAGCATAATTTCACTCTTCTCAATGCTTAATCTGTTGTATTACACAACCTTTGAGTATTTAGCTTTATCAATGACATGTCCTTTAAAAATGTTTTAGAGATCCTACCAGTCTTTGAAAACATCCTTGTTCCTTGTTTCAGTTCCAGTTTTATGTATATATTCAGCCTTGCACCTGATTATTCCAACAATTGATGGATGGCCTTGGGAATCTAATTCTGGTATTGATAGTCTTTACTGATTGTCTCCCCTCGTAGCTGATTTCTTCATTATTGTGTAAATTTAGATCATGAGCTCATGTTTAGCTAAACAGCTGACCTTGTAAGACGCTTAGGTGTGAACGTTCGTAAGCTTCCGCAGAAAGACGGCAAAGATTTATTTGTGTCCCTCTAATGAGTTGCCCACGAGGACACCGTTTTCTACAAGTGTTCGTCCAATACTCCCTCTAGAGGCAGGGGACTCCGACAGGGCTGATTGGCGGCCCCCAATCTGGGGTAGGGGCAGTGGGCAGCCTGTGGCCCGGGCAGGAGCCTCTTTGCATGTGTCCCTGGGACACATCTGCCTGCGAACTTTGGTCACCTGGCAGGAAGCTACGATGCCCAGACCTATGGTTAGCTGTGCAGCGAGGTGTACTGTGAGGACAGGTTCCACACACACTTCAAGTAAGAGGTCGGCCTGAGTGGAAAGGTTAGAGTTTGGGCAGCTCTGCAGACAAAGAAGGCGCCCTTTGGCCTGGGCCTAAATGCTTGTGACAGCCCACTGGACCTGCCCTGCTCTGAGGGCCCTGCCCTGGGCCCCCTGCTCCCCTGCCCTTTGTTCAGTCACAGCAGAGATGGCCACACACACTCCTTCAGTGAGGGCAGAGTTCCAACCAACCTCAGCTCCGCCCCCTCTCCGCAGGTTACCATGGACTTCAGAGGCTGCATCCTGAGGCCAGGGCGTTCCGAGAATGCCAAGGGCAGACATGATGACCTTAAATGATTTCCTCTTGTGTCAGGTTTGGTAATCTTTAGGAGCTAGGAAATGGTCCACTTTACAGAAATGTTCAAATTTACTGGCATTTCATATATTCTCTGCTATAACATTGTCCTGATTCTTTCTGTATATTCTTTACTTATGTTTTTGTTTTCCTTAATCAAAGTGTGTCTTTTCAATCTGTTCAAAGAAGATTCTTTGGACTTACTAAATCACCTGAATTTTATACGTTTTCTGTTGTATTAAGTTCTGCTCATATCTTTATTTATCTTTTTTCTATGTTCTCAGGGTTTATTGTTTTGATCTTCTGATGTCAATTAAAACATTGGTTATTCATTTTAATAAATATTTTACTTATAAATATTTGAACTTTTGAAGATTCCAGCTTACTTGTAAGTTTCTAAGGGTCAGGTCCTCTCCATTGTTGCTGGCCTAAGGTTTAGTTCACCATATAGCAATGTATATATTGACCTATTTTCCCCTCGACTTTCTGTGATTCCCTACATCTCACCTTTCTTTGCAGACAAGCCATTTGAAATACCCTTAACTTATTTCACAGCCAATAAGTCATTGAAATAATGTGTATTTTTAGAGAAATCTTCTTATATAATTAGGCAGAAAATCTCACCTGCCATAGTTTTCAAAACAGCATAATTTCACTCTTCTCAATGCTTAATCTGTTGTATTACACAACCTTTGAGTATTTAGCTTTATCAATGACATGTACTTTAAAAATGTTTTAGACATCCTACCAGTCTTTGAAAACATCCTTGTTCCTTGTTTCCGTTCCAGTTTTATGTATATATTCTGCCTTGCACCTGATTATTCCAACAATTGATGGATGGCCTTGGGAATCTAATTCTGGTATTGATAGTTTTTACTGATTGTCTCCCCTCGTAGCTGATTTCTTCATTATTGTGTAAATTTAGATCATGAGCTCATGTTTAGCTAAACAGCTGACCTTGTAAGACGCTTAGGTGTGAACGCTCGTAAGCTTCCGCAGAAAGACGACAAAGATTTATTTGTGTCCCTCCAATGAGTTGCCCACGAGGACACCGTTTTCTACAAGTGTTGGTCCAATAGTCCCTCTAGAGGAAGGGGACTCCGACAGGGCTGATTGGCGGCCCCTGATCTGGGGCAGGGGCAGTGGGCAGCCTGTGGCCCGGGCAGGAGCCTCTTTGCATGTGTCCCTGGGACACATCTGCCTGCGAACTTCGGTCACCTGGCAGGAAGCTACGATGCCCAGACCTATGGTTAGCTGTGCAGCGAGGTGTACTGTGAGGACAGGTTCCACACACACTTCAAGTAAGAGGTCGGCCTGAGTGGAAAGGTGAGAGTTTGGGCAGCTGTGCAGACAAAGAAGGCGCCCTTTGGCCTGGGCCTAAATGCTTGTGACACCCCACTGGACCTGCCATGCTCTGAGGGCCCTGCCCTGGGCCCCCTGCTCCCCTGCCCTTTGTTCAGTCACAGCAGAGATGGCCACACCCACTCCTTCAGTGAGGCCAGAGTTCCAAACACCCTCAGCCCCGCCCCCTCTCCGCAGGTTACCATGGACTACAGAGGCTGCATCCTGAGGCCAGGGCGTTCCGAGAATGCCAAGGGCAGACATGATGACCTTAAATGATTTCCTCTTGTGTCAGGTTTGGTAAACTTTAGGAGCTAGGAAATAGTCCACTTTACAGAAATGTTCAAATTTACTGGCATTTCATATATTCTCTGCTATAACATTGTCCGGATTCTTTCTGTATATTCTATACTTATGTTTTTGTTTTCCTTAATCAAAGTGTGTCTTTTCAATCTTTTCAAAGAAGATTCTTTGGACTTACTAAATCACCTGAATTTTATACGTTTTCTGTTGTATTAAGTTCTGCTCATATCTTTATTTATCTTTTTTTCTATGTTCTCAGGGTTTATTGTTTTGATCTTCTGATGTCAATTAAAACACTTGGTTATTCATTTTAATAAATATTTTATTTATAAAGATTTGAACTTTTGAAGATTCCAGCTTACTTGTAAGTTTCTAAGGGTCAGGTCCTCTCCATTGTTGCTGACCTAAGGTTTAGTTCACCATATAGCAATGTATATATTGACCTATTTTCCCCTCGACTTTCTGTGATTCCCTACATCTCACCTTTCTTTGCAGACAAGCCATTTGAAATACCCTTAACTTATTTCACAGCCAATAAGTCATTGAAATAATGTGTATTTTTTAGAGAAATCTTCTTATATAATTAGGCAGAAAATCTCACCTGCCATAGTTTTCAAAACAGCATAATTTCACTCTTCTCAATGCTTAATCTGTTGTATTACACAACCTTTGAGTATTTAGCTTTATCAATGACATGTCCTTTAAAAATGTTTTAGAGATCCTACCAGTCTTTGAAAACATCCTTGTTCCTTGTTTCAGTTCCAGTTTTATGTATATATTCTGCCTTGCACCTGATTATTCCAACAATTGCTGGATGGCCTTGGGAATCTAATTCTGGTATTGATAGTCTTTACTGATTGTCTCCCCTCGTAGCTGATTTCTTCATTATTGTGTAAATTTAGATCATGAGCTCATGTTTAGCTAAACAGCTGACCTTGTAAGACGCTTAGGTGTGAACGCTCGTAAGCTTCCACAGAAAGACGGCAAAGATTTATTTGTGTCCCTCCAATGAGTTGCCCACGAGGACACCGTTTTCTACAAGTGTTGGTCCAATACTCCCTCTAGAGGCAGGGGACTCCGACAGGGCTGATTTGCGGCCACCGATCTGGGGCAGGGGCAGTGGGCAGCCTGTGGCCCGGGCAGGAGCCTCTTTGCATGTGTCCCTGGGACACATCTGCCTGCGAACTTCGGTCACCTGGCAGGAAGCTACGATGCCCAGACCTATGGTTAGCTGTGCAGCGAGGTGTACTGTGAGGACAGGTTCCACACACACTTCAAGTAAGAGGTCGGCCTGAGTGGAAAGGTGAGAGTTTGGGCAGCTGTGCAGACAAAGAAGGCGCCCTTTGGCCTGGGCCTAAATGCTTGTGACACCCCACTGGACCTGCCGTGCTCTGAGGGCCCTGCCCTGGGCCCCCTGCTCCCCTGCCCTTTGTTCACTCACAGCAGAGATGGCCACACCCACTCCTTCAGTGAGGGCAGAGTTCCAACCACCCTCAGCCCCGCCCCCTCTCCGCAGGTTACCATGGACTACAGAGGCTGCATCCTGAGGCCAGGGCGTTCCGAGAATGCCAAGGGCAGACATGATGACCTTAAATGATTTCCTCTTGTGTCAGGTTTGGTAAACTTTAGGAGCTAGGACATGGTCCAATTTACAGAAATGTTCAAATTTACTGGCATTTCATATATTCTCTGCGATAACATTGTCCTGATTCTTTCTGTATATTCTTTACTTATGTTTTTGTTTTCCTTAATCAAAGTGTGTCTTTTCAATCTTTTCAAAGAAGATTCTTTGGACTTACTAAATCACCTCAATTTTATACGTTTTCTGTTGTATTAAGTTCTGCTCACATCTTTATTTATCTTTTTTCTATGTTCTCAGGGTTTATTGTTTTGATCTTCTGATGTCAATTAAAACACTTGGTTATTCATTTTAATAAATATTTTACTTATAAAGATTTGAACTTTTGAAGATTCCAGCTTACTTGTAAGTTTCTAAGGGTCAGGTCCTCTCCATTGTTGCTGACCTAAGGTTTAGTTCACCATATAGCAATGTATATATTGACCTATTTTCCCCTCGACTTTCTGTGATTCCCTACATCTCACCTTTCTTTGCAGACAAGCCATTTGAAATACCCTTAAATTATTTCACAGCCAATAAGTCATTGAAATAATGTGTATTTTTAGAGAAATCTTCTTATATAATTAGGCAGAAAATCTCACCTGCCATAGTTTTCAAAACAGCATAATTTCACTCTTCTCAATGCTTAATCTGTTGTATTACACAACCTTTGAGTATTTAGCTTTATCAATGACATGTACTTTAAAAATGTTTTAGAGATCCTACCAGTCTTTGAAAACATCCTTGTTCCTTGTTTCAGTTCTAGTTTTATGTATATATTCTGCCTTGCACCTGATTATTCCAACAATTGATGGATGGCCTTGGGAATCTAATTCTGGTATTGATAGTCTTTCCTGATTGTCTCACCTCGTAGCTGATTTTTTCATTATTGTGTAAATTTAGATCATGAGCTCATGTTTAGCTAAACAGCTGACCTTGTAAGACGCTTAGGTGTGTATGCTCGCAAGCTTCAGGAAAAAGTCGGCAAAATTTATTTGTGTCCCTCCAATGAGTTGCCCTCGAGGACACCGTTTTCTACAAGTGTTGGTCCAATACTCCCTCTAGAGGCAGGGGACTCCGACAGGGCTGATTGGCGGCCCCCGATCTGGGGCAGGGGCAGTGGGCAGCCTGTGGCCCGGGCAGGAGCCTCTTTGCATGTGTCCCTGGAACACATCTGCCTGCGAACTTCGGTCACCTGGCAGGAAGCTACGATGCCCAGACCTATGGTTAGCTCTGCAGCGAGGTGTACTGTGAGGACAGGTTCCACACACACTTCAAGTAAGGGGTCGGCCTGAGTGGAAAGGTGAGAGTTTGGGCAGCTGTGCAGACAAAGAAGGCGCCCTTTGGCCTGGGCCTAAATGCTTGTGACACACCACTGGACCTGCCGTGCTCTGAGGGCCCAGCCCTGGGCCCCCTGCTCCCCTGCCCTTTGTTCAGTCACAGCAGAGATGGCCACACCCACTCCTTCAGTGAGGGCAGTGTTCCAAACACCCTCAGCCCCGCCCCCTCTCCGCAGGTTACCATGGACTACAGAGGCTGCATCCTGAGGCCAGGGCGTTCCGAGAATGCCAAGGGCAGACATGATGACCTTAAATGATTTCCTCTTGTGTCAGGTTTGGTAAACTTTAGGAGCTAGGAAATGGTCCACTTTACAGAAATGTTCAAATTTACTGGCATTTCTTATATTCTCTGCTATAACATTGTCCTGATTCTTTCTGTATATTCTATACTTATGTTTTTGTTTTCCTTAATCAAAGTGTGTCTTTTCAATCTTTTCAAAGAAGATTCTTTGGACTTACTAAATCACCTCAATTTTATACGTTTTCTGTTGTATTAAGTTCTGCTCATATCTTTATTTATCTTTTTTCTATGTTCTCAGGGTTTATTGTTTTGATCTTCTGATGTCAATTAAAACACTTGGTTATTCATTTTAATAAATATTTTACTTATAAAGATTTGAACTTTTGAAGATTCCAGCTTACTTGTAAGTTTCTAAGGGTCAGGTCCTCTCCATTGTTGCTGGCCTAAGGTTTAGTTCACCATATAGCGATGTATATATTGACCTATTTTCCCCTCGACTTTCTGTGATTCCCTACATCTCACCTTTCTTTGCAGACAAGCCATTTGAAATACCCTTAAATTATTTCACAGCCAATAAGTCATTGAAATAATGTGTATTTTTAGAGAAATCTTCTTATATAATTAGGCAGAAAATCTCACCTGCCATAGTTTTCAAAACAGCATAATTTCACTCTTCTCAATGCTTAATCTGTTGTATTACACAACCTTTGAGTATTTAGCTTTATCAATGACATGTCCTTTACAAATGTTTTAGAGATCCTACCAGTCTTTGAAAACATCCTTGTTCCTTGTTTCAGTTCCAGTTTTATGTATATATTCTGCCTTGCACCTGATTATTCCAACAATTACTGGATGGCCTTGGGAATCTAATTCTGGTATTGATAGTCTTTACTGATTGTCTCCCCTCGTAGCTGATTTCTTCATTATTGTGTAAATTTAGATCATGAGCTCATGTTTAGCTAAACAGCTGACCTTGTAAGACGCTTAGGTGTGAACGCTCGTAAGCTTACGCAGAAAGACGGCAAAGATTTATTTGTGTCCCTCCAATGAGTTGCCCACGAGGACACCGTTTTCTACAAGTGTTGGTCCAATACTCCCTCTAGAGGAAGGGGACTCCGACAGGGCTGATTGGCGGCCCCCGATCTGGGGCAGGGGCAGTGGGCAGCCTGTGGCCCGGTCTGGAGCCTCTTTGCATGTGTCCCTGGGACACATCTGCCTGCGAACTTCGGTCACCTGGCAGGAAGCTACGATGCCCAGACCTATGGTTAGCTGTGCAGCGAGGTGTACTGTGAGGACAGGTTCCACACACACTTCAAGTAAGAGGTCGGCCTGAGTGGAAAGGTGAGAGTTTGGGCAACTGTGCAGACAAAGAAGGCGCCCTTTGGCCTGGGCCTAAATGCTTGTGACACACCATTGGACCTGCCATGCTCTGAGGGCCCTGCCCTGGGCCCCCTGCTCCCCTGCCCTTTGTTCAGTCACAGCAGAGATGGCCACACCCACTCCTTCAGTGAGGCCAGAGTTCCAACCACCCTCAGCCCCGCCCCCTCTCCGCAGGTTACCATGGACTACAGAGGCTGCATCCTGAGGCCAGGGCGTTCCGAGAATGCCAAGGGCAGACATGATGACCTTAAATGATTTCCTCTTGTGTCAGGTTTGGTAAACTTTAGGAGCTAGGAAATGGTCCACTTTACAGAAATGTTCAAATTTACTGGCATTTCATATATTCTCTGCTATAACATTGTCCTGATTCTTTCTGTATATTCTATACTTATGTTTTTGTTTTCCTTAATCAAAGTGTGTCTTTTCAATCTTTTCAAAGAAGATTCTTTGGACTTACTAAATCACCTCAATTTTATACGTTTTCTGTTGTATTAAGTTCTGCTCATATCTTTATTTATCTTTTTTCTATGTTCTCAGGGTTTATTGTTTTGATCTTCTGATGTCAATTAAAACACTTGGTTATTCATTTTAATAAATATTTTATTTATAAAGATTTGAACTTTTGAAGATTCCAGCTTACTTGTAAGTTTCTAAGGGGCAGGTCCTCTCCATTGTTGCTGGCCTAAGGTTTAGTTCACCATATAGCGATGTATATATTTACCTATTTTCCCCTCGACTTTCTGTGATTCCCAACATCTCACCTTTCTTTGCAGACAAGCCATTTGAAATACCCTTAACTTATTTCACAGCCAATAATTCATTGAAATAATGTGTATTTTTAGAGAAATCTTCTTATATAATTAGGCAGAAAATCTCACCTGCCATAGTTTTCAAAACAGCATAATTTTACTCTTCTCAATGCTTAATCTGTTGTATTACACAACCTTTGAGTATTTAGCTTTATCAATGACATGTCCTTTAAAAATGTTTTAGAGATCCTACCAGTCTTTGAAAACATCCTTGTTCCTTGTTTCAGTTTCAGTTTTATGTATATATTCTGCCTTGCACCTGATTATTCCAACAATTGATGGATGGCCTTGGGAATCTAATTCTGGTATTGATAGTCTTTACTGATTGTCTCCCCTCGTAGCTGATTTCTTCATTATTGTGTAAATTTAGATCATGAGCTCATGTTTAGCTAAACAGCTGACCTTGTAAGACGCTTAGGTGTGAACGCTCGTAAGCTTTCGCAGAAAGACGGCAAAGTTTTATTGGTGTCCCTCCAATGAGTTGCCCACGAGGACACCGTTTTCTACAAGTGTTGGTCCAATACTCCCTCTAGAGGAAGGGGACTCCGACAGGGCTGATTGGCGGCCCCCGATCTGGGGCAGGGGCAGTGGGCAGCCTGTGGCCCGGTCAGGAGCCTCTTTGCATGTGTCCCTGGGACACATCTGCCTGCGAACGTCGGTCACCTGGCAGGAAGCTACGATTCCCAGACCTATGGTTAGCTGTGCAGCGAGGTGTACTGTGAGGACAGGTTCCACACACACTTCAAGTAAGAGGTCGGCCTGAGTGGAAAGGTGAGAGTTTGGGCAGCTGTGCAGACAAAGAAGGCGCCCTTTGGCCTGGGCCTAAATGCTTTTGACAGCCCACTGGACCTGCCGTGCTCTGAGGGCCCTGCCCTGGGCCCCCTGCTCCCCTGCCCTTTGTTCAGTCACAGCAGAGATGGCCACACCCACTCCTTCAGTGAGGGCAGAGTTCCAACCACCCTCAGCCCCGCACCCTCTCCGCAGTTTACCATGGACTACAGAGGCTGCATCCTGAGGCCAGGGCGTTCCGAGAATGCCAAGGGCAGACATGATGACCTTAAATGATTTCCTCTTGTGTCAGGTTTGGTAAACTTTAGGAGCTAGGAAATGGTCCACTTACAGAAATGTTTAAATTTACTGGCATTTCATATATTCTCTGCTATAACATTGTCCTGATTCTTTCTGTATATTCTTTACTTATGTTTTTGTTTTCAAATCAAAATGTGTCTTTTCAATCTTTTCAAAGAAGACTCTTTGGACTTACTAAATCACCTGAATTTTACACGTTTTCTGTTGTATTAAGTTCTGCTCATATCTTTATTTATCTTTTTTCTATGTTCTCAGGGTTTATTGTTTTGATCTTCTGATGTCAATTAAAACACTTGGTTATTCATTTTAATAAATATTTTACTTATAAAGATTTGAACTTTTGAAGGTTCCAGCTTACTTGTAAGTTTCTAAGGGTCAGGTCCTCTCCATTGTTGCTGGCCTAAGGTTTAGTTCACCATATAGCAATGTATATATTGACCTATTTTCCCCTCGACTTTCTGTGATTCCCTACATCTCACCTTTCTTTGCAGACAAGCCATTTGAAATACCCTTAACTTATTTCACAGCCAATAAGTCATTGAAATAATGTGTATTTTTAGAGAAATCTTCTTATATAATTAGGCAGAAAATCTCACCTGCCATAGTTTTCAAAACAGCATAATTTCACTCTTCTCAATGCTTAATCTGTTGTATTACACAACCTTTGAGTATTTAGCTTTATCAATGACATGTCCTTTAAAAATGTTTTAGAGATCCTACCAGTCTTTGAAAACATCCTTGTTCCTTGTTTCAGTTCCAGTTTTATGTATATATTCAGCCTTGCACCTGATTATTCCAACAATTGATGGATGGCCTTGGGAATCTAATTCTGGTATTGATAGTCTTTACTGATTGTCTCCCCTCGTAGCTGATTTCTTCATTATTGTGTAAATTTAGATCATGAGCTCATGTTTAGCTAAACAGCTGACCTTGTAAGACGCTTAGGTGTGAACGTTCGTAAGCTTCCGCAGAAAGACGGCAAAGATTTTTTTGTGTCCCTCTAATGAGTTGCCCACGAGGACACCGTTTTCTACAAGTGTTCGTCCAATACTCCCTCTAGAGGCAGGGGACTCCGACAGGGCTGATTGGCGGCCCCCAATCTGGGGTAGGGGCAGTGGGCAGCCTGTGGCCCGGGCAGGAGCCTCTTTGCATGTGTCCCTGGGACACATCTGCCTGCGAACTTTGGTCACCTGGCAGGAAGCTACGATGCCCAGACCTATGGTTAGCTGTGCAGCGAGGTGTACTGTGAGGACAGGTTCCACACACACTTCAAGTAAGAGGTCGGCCTGAGTGGAAAGGTTAGAGTTTGGGCAGCTCTGCAGACAAAGAAGGCGCCCTTTGGCCTGGGCCTAAATGCTTGTGACAGCCCACTGGACCTGCCCTGCTCTGAGGGCCCTGCCCTGGGCCCCCTGCTCCCCTGCCCTTTGTTCAGTCACAGCAGAGATGGCCACACACACTCCTTCAGTGAGGGCAGAGTTCCAACCAACCTCAGCTCCGCCCCCTCTCCGCAGGTTACCATGGACTTCAGAGGCTGCATCCTGAGGCCAGGGCGTTCCGAGAATGCCAAGGGCAGACATGATGACCTTAAATGATTTCCTCTTGTGTCAGGTTTGGTAATCTTTAGGAGCTAGGAAATGGTCCACTTTACAGAAATGTTCAAATTTACTGGCATTTCATATATTCTCTGCTATAACATTGTCCTGATTCTTTCTGTATATTCTTTACTTATGTTTTTGTTTTCCTTAATCAAAGTGTGTCTTTTCAATCTGTTCAAAGAAGATTCTTTGGACTTACTAAATCACCTGAATTTTATACGTTTTCTGTTGTATTAAGTTCTGCTCATATCTTTATTTATCTTTTTTCTATGTTCTCAGGGTTTATTGTTTTGATCTTCTGATGTCAATTAAAACACTTGGTTATTCATTTTAATAAATATTTTACTTATAAATATTTGAACTTTTGAAGATTCCAGCTTACTTGTAAGTTTCTAAGGGTCAGGTCCTCTCCATTGTTGCTGGCCTAAGGTTTAGTTCACCATATAGCAATGTATATATTGACCTATTTTCCCCTCGACTTTCTGTGATTCCCTACATCTCACCTTTCTTTGCAGACAAGCCATTTGAAATACCCTTAACTTATTTCACAGCCAATAAGTCATTGAAATAATGTGTATTTTTAGAGAAATCTTCTTATATAATTAGGCAGAAAATCTCACCTGCCATAGTTTTCAAAACAGCATAATTTCACTCTTCTCAATGCTTAATCTGTTGTATTACACAACCTTTGAGTATTTAGCTTTATCAATGACATGTACTTTAAAAATGTTTTAGACATCCTACCAGTCTTTGAAAACATCCTTGTTCCTTGTTTCCGTTCCAGTTTTATGTATATATTCTGCCTTGCACCTGATTATTCCAACAATTGATGGATGGCCTTGGGAATCTAATTCTGGTATTGATAGTTTTTACTGATTGTCTCCCCTCGTAGCTGATTTCTTCATTATTGTGTAAATTTAGATCATGAGCTCATGTTTAGCTAAACAGCTGACCTTGTAAGACGCTTAGGTGTGAACGCTCGTAAGCTTCCGCAGAAAGACGACAAAGATTTATTTGTGTCCCTCCAATGAGTTGCCCACGAGGACACCGTTTTCTACAAGTGTTGGTCCAATAGTCCCTCTAGAGGAAGGGGACTCCGACAGGGCTGATTGGCGGCCCCTGATCTGGGGCAGGGGCAGTGGGCAGCCTGTGGCCCGGGCAGGAGCCTCTTTGCATGTGTCCCTGGGACACATCTGCCTGCGAACTTCGGTCACCTGGCAGGAAGCTACGATGCCCAGACCTATGGTTAGCTGTGCAGCGAGGTGTACTGTGAGGACAGGTTCCACACACACTTCAAGTAAGAGGTCGGCCTGAGTGGAAAGGTGAGAGTTTGGGCAGCTGTGCAGACAAAGAAGGCGCCCTTTGGCCTGGGCCTAAATGCTTGTGACACCCCACTGGACCTGCCATGCTCTGAGGGCCCTGCCCTGGGCCCCCTGCTCCCCTGCCCTTTGTTCAGTCACAGCAGAGATGGCCACACCCACTCCTTCAGTGAGGCCAGAGTTCCAAACACCCTCAGCCCCGCCCCCTCTCCGCAGGTTACCATGGACTACAGAGGCTGCATCCTGAGGCCAGGGCGTTCCGAGAATGCCAAGGGCAGACATGATGACCTTAAATGATTTCTTCTTGTGTCAGGTTTGGTAAACTTTAGGAGCTAGGAAATAGTCCACTTTACAGAAATGTTCAAATTTACTGGCATTTCATATATTCTCTGCTATAACATTGTCCGGATTCTTTCTGTATATTCTATACTTATGTTTTTGTTTTCCTTAATCAAAGTGTGTCTTTTCAATCTTTTCAAAGAAGATTCTTTGGACTTACTAAATCACCTGAATTTTATACGTTTTCTGTTGTATTAAGTTCTGCTCATATCTTTATTTATCTTTTTTTCTATGTTCTCAGGGTTTATTGTTTTGATCTTCTGATGTCAATTAAAACACTTGGTTATTCATTTTAATAAATATTTTATTTATAAAGATTTGAACTTTTGAAGATTCCAGCTTACTTGTAAGTTTCTAAGGGTCAGGTCCTCTCCATTGTTGCTGACCTAAGGTTTAGTTCACCATATAGCAATGTATATATTGACCTATTTTCCCCTCGACTTTCTGTGATTCCCTACATCTCACCTTTCTTTGCAGACAAGCCATTTGAAATACCCTTAACTTATTTCACAGCCAATAAGTCATTGAAATAATGTGTATTTTTTAGAGAAATCTTCTTATATAATTAGGCAGAAAATCTCACCTGCCATAGTTTTCAAAACAGCATAATTTCACTCTTCTCAATGCTTAATCTGTTGTATTACACAACCTTTGAGTATTTAGCTTTATCAATGACATGTCCTTTAAAAATGTTTTAGAGATCCTACCAGTCTTTGAAAACATCCTTGTTCCTTGTTTCAGTTCCAGTTTTATGTATATATTCTGCCTTGCACCTGATTATTCCAACAATTGCTGGATGGCCTTGGGAATCTAATTCTGGTATTGATAGTCTTTACTGATTGTCTCCCCTCGTAGCTGATTTCTTCATTATTGTGTAAATTTAGATCATGAGCTCATGTTTAGCTAAACAGCTGACCTTGTAAGACGCTTAGGTGTGAACGCTCGTAAGCTTCCACAGAAAGACGGCAAAGATTTATTTGTGTCCCTCCAATGAGTTGCCCACGAGGACACCGTTTTCTACAAGTGTTGGTCCAATACTCCCTCTAGAGGCAGGGGACTCCGACAGGGCTGATTTGCGGCCACCGATCTGGGGCAGGGGCAGTGGGCAGCCTGTGGCCCGGGCAGGAGCCTCTTTGCATGTGTCCCTGGGACACATCTGCCTGCGAACTTCGGTCACCTGGCAGGAAGCTACGATGCCCAGACCTATGGTTAGCTGTGCAGCGAGGTGTACTGTGAGGACAGGTTCCACACACACTTCAAGTAAGAGGTCGGCCTGAGTGGAAAGGTGAGAGTTTGGGCAGCTGTGCAGACAAAGAAGGCGCCCTTTGGCCTGGGCCTAAATGCATGTGACACCCCACTGGACCTGCCGTGCTCTGAGGGCCCTGCCCTGGGCCCCCTGCTCCCCTGCCCTTTGTTCACTCACAGCAGAGATGGCCACACCCACTCCTTCAGTGAGGGCAGAGTTCCAACCACCCTCAGCCCCGCCCCCTCTCCGCAGGTTACCATGGACAACAGAGGCTGCATCCTGAGGCCAGGGCGTTCCGAGAATGCCAAGGGCAGACATGATGACCTTAAATGATTTCCTCTTGTGTCAGGTTTGGTAAACTTTAGGAGCTAGGACATGGTCCAATTTACAGAAATGTTCAAATTTACTGGCATTTCATATATTCTCTGCGATAACATTGTCCTGATTCTTTCTGTATATTCTTTACTTATGTTTTTGTTTTCCTTAATCAAAGTGTGTCTTTTCAATCTTTTCAAAGAAGATTCTTTGGACTTACTAAATCACCTCAATTTTATCCGTTTTCTGTTGTATTAAGTTCTGCTCACATCTTTATTTATCTTTTTTCTATGTTCTCAGGGTTTATTGTTTTGATCTTCTGATGTCAATTAAAACACTTGGTTATTCATTTTAATAAATATTTTACTTATAAAGATTTGAACTTTTGAAGATTCCAGCTTACTTGTAAGTTTCTAAGGGTCAGGTCCTCTCCATTGTTGCTGACCTAAGGTTTAGTTCACCATATAGCAATGTATATATTGACCTATTTTCCCCTCGACTTTCTGTGATTCCCTACATCTCACCTTTCTTTGCAGACAAGCCATTTGAAATACCCTTAAATTATTTCACAGCCAATAAGTCATTGAAATAATGTGTATTTTTAGAGAAATCTTCTTATATAATTAGGCAGAAAATCTCACCTGCCATAGTTTTCAAAACAGCATAATTTCACTCTTCTCAATGCTTAATCTGTTGTATTACACAACCTTTGAGTATTTAGCTTTATCAATGACATGTACTTTAAAAATGTTTTAGAGATCCTACCAGTCTTTGAAAACATCCTTGTTCCTTGTTTCAGTTCTAGTTTTATGTATATATTCTGCCTTGCACCTGATTATTCCAACAATTGATGGATGGCCTTGGGAATCTAATTCTGGTATTGATAGTCTTTCCTGATTGTCTCACCTCGTAGCTGATTTTTTCATTATTGTGTAAATTTAGATCATGAGCTCATGTTTAGCTAAACAGCTGACCTTGTAAGACGCTTAGGTGTGTATGCTCGCAAGCTTCAGGAAAAAGTCGGCAAAATTTATTTGTGTCCCTCCAATGAGTTGCCCTCGAGGACACCGTTTTCTACAAGTGTTGGTCCAATACTCCCTCTAGAGGCAGGGGACTCCGACAGGGCTGATTGGCGGCCCCCGATCTGGGGCAGGGGCAGTGGGCAGCCTGTGGCCCGGGCAGGAGCCTCTTTGCATGTGTCCCTGGAACACATCTGCCTGCGAACTTCGGTCACCTGGCAGGAAGCTACGATGCCCAGACCTATGGTTAGCTGTGCAGCGAGGTGTACTGTGAGGACAGGTTCCACACACACTTCAAGTAAGGGGTCGGCCTGAGTGGAAAGGTGAGAGTTTGGGCAGCTGTGCAGACAAAGAAGGCGCCCTTTGGCCTGGGCCTAAATGCTTGTGACACACCACTGGACCTGCCGTGCTCTGAGGGCCCTGCCCTGGGCCCCCTGCTCCCCTGCCCTTTGTTCAGTCACAGCAGAGATGGCCACACCCACTCCTTCAGTGAGGCCAGAGTTCCAACCACCCTCAGCCCCGCCCCCTCTCCGCAGGTTACCATGGACTACAGAGGCTGCATCCTGAGGCCAGGGCGTTCCGAGAATGCCAAGGGCAGACATGATGACCTTAAATGATTTCCTCTTGTGTCAGGTTTGGTAAACTTTAGGAGCTAGGAAATGGTCCACTTTACAGAAATGTTCAAATTTACTGGCATTTCTTATATTCTCTGCTATAACATTGTCCTGATTCTTTCTGTATATTCTATACTTATGTTTTTGTTTTCCTTAATCAAAGTGTGTCTTTTCAATCTTTTCAAAGAAGATTCTTTGGACTTACTAAATCACCTCAATTTTATACGTTTTCTGTTGTATTAAGTTCTGCTCATATCTTTATTTATCTTTTTTCTATGTTCTCAGGGTTTATTGTTTTGATCTTCTGATGTCAATTAAAACACTTGGTTATTCATTTTAATAAATATTTTACTTATAAAGATTTGAACTTTTGAAGATTCCAGCTTACTTGTAAGTTTCTAAGGGTCAGGTCCTCTCCATTGTTGCTGGCCTAAGGTTTAGTTCACCATATAGCGATGTATATATTGACCTATTTTCCCCTCGACTTTCTGTGATTCCCTACATCTCACCTTTCTTTGCAGACAAGCCATTTGAAATACCCTTAAATTATTTCACAGCCAATAAGTCATTGAAATAATGTGTATTTTTAGAGAAATCTTCTTATATAATTAGGCAGAAAATCTCACCTGCCATAGTTTTCAAAACAGCATAATTTCACTCTTCTCAATGCTTAATCTGTTGTATTACACAACCTTTGAGTATTTAGCTTTATCAATGACATGTCCTTTACAAATGTTTTAGAGATCCTACCAGTCTTTGAAAACATCCTTGTTCCTTGTTTCAGTTCCAGTTTTATGTATATATTCTGCCTTGCACCTGATTATTCCAACAATTGCTGGATGGCCTTGGGAATCTAATTCTGGTATTGATAGTCTTTACTGATTGTCTCCCCTCGTAGCTGATTTCTTCATTATTGTGTAAATTTAGATCATGAGCTCATGTTTAGCTAAACAGCTGACCTTGTAAGACGCTTAGGTGTGAACGCTCGTAAGCTTCCGCAGAAAGACGGCAAAGATTTATTTGTGTCCCTCCAATGAGTTGCCCACGAGGACACCGTTTTCTACAAGTGTTGGTCCAATACTCCCTCTAGAGGAAGGGGACTCCGACAGGGCTGATTGGCGGCCCCCGATCTGGGGCAGGGGCAGTGGGCAGCCTGTGGCCCGGTCTGGAGCCCCTTTGCATGTGTCCCTGGGACACATCTGCCTGCGAACTTCGGTCACCTGGCAGGAAGCTACGATGCCCAGACCTATGGTTAGCTGTGCAGCGAGGTGTACTGTGAGGACAGGTTCCACACACACTTCAAGTAAGAGGTCGGCCTGAGTGGAAAGGTGAGAGTTTGGGCAACTGTGCAGACAAAGAAGGCGCCCTTTGGCCTGGGCCTAAATGCTTGTGACACACCACTGGACCTGCCATGCTCTGAGGGCCCTGCCCTGGGCCCCCTGCTCCCCTGCCCTTTGTTCAGTCACAGCAGAGATGGCCACACCCACTCCTTCAGTGAGGCCAGAGTTCCAACCACCCTCAGCCCCGCCCCCTCTCCGCAGGTTACCATGGACTACAGAGGCTGCATCCTGAGGCCAGGGCGTTCCGAGAATGCCAAGGGCAGACATGATGACCTTAAATGATTTCCTCTTGTGTCAGGTTTGGTAAACTTTAGGAGCTAGGAAATGGTCCACTTTACAGAAATCTTCAAATTTACTGGCATTTCATATATTCTCTGCTATAACATTGTCCTGATTCTTTCTGTATATTCTATACTTATGTTTTTGTTTTCCTTAATCAAAGTGTGTCTTTTCAATCTTTTCAAAGAAGATTCTTTGGACTTACTAAATCACCTCAATTTTATACGTTTTCTGTTGTATTAAGTTCTGCTCATATCTTTATTTATCTTTTTTCTATGTTCTCAGGGTTTATTGTTTTGATCTTCTGATGTCAATTAAAACACTTGGTTATTCATTTTAATAAATATTTTATTTATAAAGATTTGAACTTTTGAAGATTCCAGCTTACTTGTAAGTTTCTAAGGGTCAGGTCCTCTCCATTGTTGCTGGCCTAAGGTTTAGTTCACCATATAGCGATGTATATATTGACCTATTTTCCCCTCGACTTTCTGTGATTCCCTACATCTCACCTTTCTTTGAAGACAAGCCATTTGAAATACCCTTAACTTATTTTACAGCCAATAAGTCATTGAAATAATGTGTATTTTTAGAGATATCTTCTTATATAATTAGGCAGAAAATCTCACCTGCCATAGTTTTCAAAACAGCATAATTTCACTCTTCTCAATGCTTAATCTGTTGTATTACACAACCTTTGAGTATTTAGCTTTATCAATGTCATGTACTTTAAAAAAGTTTTAGAGATCCTACCAGTCTTTGAAAACATCCTTGTTCCTTGTTTCAGTTCCAGTTTTATGTATATATTCTGCCTTGCACCTGATTATTCCAACAATTGCTGGATGGCCTTGGGAATCGAATTCTGGTATTGATAGTCTTTACTGATTTTCTCCCCTCGTAGCTGATTTCTTCATTATTGTGTAAATTTAGATCATGAGCTCATGTTTAGCTAAACAGCTGACCTTGTAAGACGCTTAGGTGTGAACACTCGTAAGCTTCCGCAGAAAGACGGCAAAGATTTATTTGTTTCCCTCCAATGAGTTGCCCACGAGGACACCGTTTTCTACAAGTGTTGGTCCAATACACCCTCTAGAGGAAGGGGACTCCGACAGGGCTGATTGGCGGACCCGATCTGGGGCAGGGGCAGTGGGCAGCCTGTGGCCCGGGCAGGAGCCTTTTTGCATGTGTCCCTGGGACACATCTGCCTGCGAACTTCGGTCACCTGGCAGGAAGCTACGATGCCCAGACCTATGGTTAGCTGTGCATCGAGGTGTACTGTGAGGAAAGGTTCCACACACACTTCAAGTAAGAGGTCGGCCTGAGTGGAAAGGTGAGAGTTTGGGCAGCTGTGCAGACAAAGAAGGCGCCCTTTGGCCTGGGCCTAAATGCTTGTGACACCCCACTGGACCTGCCGTGCTCTGAGGGCCCTGCCCTTTGCCCCCAGCTCAACTGCCCTTTGTTCAGTCACAGCAGAGATGGCCACACCCACTCCTTCAGTGAGGGCAGAGTTCCAGCCACCCTCAGCCCCGCCCCCTCTCCGCAGGTTACCATGGACTACAGAGGCTGCATCCTGAGGCCAGGGCGTTCCGAGAATGCCAAGGGCAGACATGATGACCTTAAATGATTTCCTCTTGTGTCAGGTTTGGTAAACTTTAGGAGCTAGGAAACGGTCCACTTTACAGAAATGTTCAAATTTACTGGCATTTCATATATTCTCTGCTATAACATTGTCCTGATTCTTTCTGTATATTCTATACTTATGTTTTTGTTTTCCTTAATCAAAGTGTGTCTTTTCAATCTTTTCAAAGAAGATTCTTTGGACTTACTAAATCACCTCAATTTTATACGTTTTCTGTTGTATTAAGTTCTGCTCATATCTCTATTTATCTTTTTTCTATGTTCTCAGGGTTTATTGTTTTGATCTTCTGATGTCAATTAAAACACTTGGTTATTCATTTTAATAAATATTTTACTTATAAAGATTTGAACTTTTGAAGATTCCAGCTTACTTGTAAGTTTCTAAGGGTCAGGTCCTCTCCATTGTTGCTGGCCTAAGGTTTAGTTCACCATATAGCAATGTATATATTGACCTATATTCCCCTCGACTTTCTGTGATTCCCTACATCTCACCTTTCTTTGCAGACAAGCCATTTGAAATACCCTTAACTTATTTCACAGCCAATAAGTCATTGAAATAATGTGTATTTTTTAGAGAAATCTTCTTATATAATTAGGCAGAAAATCTCACCTGCCATAGTTTTCAAAACAGCATAATTTCACTCTTCTCAATGCTTAATCTGTTGTATTACACAACCTTTGAGTATTTAGCTTTATCAATGACATGTCCTTTAAAAATGTTTTAGAGATCCTACCAGTCTTTGAAAACATCCTTGTTCCTTGTTTCAGTTCCAGTTTTATGTATATATTCTGCCTTGCACCTGATTATTCCAACAATTGCTGGATGGCCTTGGGAATCTAATTCTGGTATTGATAGTCTTTACTGATTGTCTCCCCTCGTAGCTGATTTCTTCATTATTGTGTAAATTTAGATCATGAGCTCATGTTTAGCTAAACAGCTGACCTTGTAAGACGCTTCGGTGTGAACGCTCGTAAGCTTCCGCAGAAAGACGGCAAAGATTTATTGGTGTCCCTCCAATGAGTTGCCCACGAGGACACCGTTTTCTACAAGTGTTGGTCCAATACTCCCTCTAGAGGAAGGGGACTCCGACAGGGCTGATTTTCGGACCCCGATCTGGGGCAGGGGCACTGGGCAGCCTTTGGCCCGGGCAGGAGCCTCTTTGCATGTGTCCGTGGGACACATCTGCCTGCGAACTTCGGTCACCTGGCAGGAAGCTACGATGCCCTGACCTATGGTTAGCTGTGCAGTGAGGTGTACTGTGAGGGCAGGTTCCACACACACTTCAAGTAAGAGGTCGGCCTGAGTGGAAAGGTGAGAGTTTGGGCAGCTGTGCAGACAAAGAAGGCGCCCTTTGGCCTGGGCCTAAATGCTTGTGACACCCCACTGGACCTGCCGTGCTCTGAGGGCCCTGCCCTGGGCCCCCTGCTCCCCTGCCCTTTGTTCAGTCACAGCAGAGATGGCCACACCCACTCCTTCAGTGAGGGCAGAGTTCCAACCACCCTCAGCCCCGCCCCCTCTCCGAAGGTTACCATGGACTACAGAGGCTGCATCCTGAGGCCAGGGCGTTCCGAGAATGCCAAGGGCAGACATGATGACCTTAAATCATTTCCTCTTCTGTCAGGTTTGGTAAACTTTAGGAGCTAGGAAATGGTCCACTTTACAGAAATGTTCAAATTTACTGGCATTTCTTATATTCTCTGCTATAACATTGTCCTGATTCTTTCTGTATATTCTATACTTATGTTTTTGTTTTCCTTAATCAAAGTGTGTCTTTTCAATCTTTTCAAAGAAGATTCTTTGGACTTACTAAATCACTTCAATTTTATACGTTTTCTGTTGTATTAAGTTCTGCTCATATCTTTATTTATCTTTTTTCTATGTTCTCAGTGTTTATTGTTTTGATCTTCTGATGTCAATTAAAACACTTGGTTATTCATTTTAATAAATATTTTACTTATAAAGATTGGAACTTTTGAAGATGCCAGCTTACTTGTAAGTTTCTAAGGGTCAGGTCCTCTCCATTGTTGCTGGCCTAAGGTTTAGTTCACCATATAGCAATGTATATATTGACCTATTTTCCCCTCGACTTTCTGTGATTCCCTACATCTCACCTTTCTTTGCAGACTAGCCATTTGAAATACCCTTAACTTATTTCACAGCCAATAAGTCATTGAAATAATGTGTATTTTTAGAGAAATCTTCTTATATAATTAGGCAGAAAATCTCACCTTCCATAGTTTTCAAAACAGCATAATTTCACTCTTCTCAATGCTTAATCTGTTGTATTACAGAACCTTTGAGTATTTAGCTTTATCAATGACATGTATAGATCCTACCAGTCTTTGAAAACATCCTTGTTCCTTGTTTCAGGTCCAGTTTTATGTATATATTCTGCCTTGCAAGTGATTATTCCAACAATTGATGGATGGCCTTGGGAATCTAATTCTGGTATTGATAGTCTTTACTGATTGTCTCCCCTCGTTGCTGATTTCTTCATTATTGCGTAAATTTAGATCATGAGCTCATGTTTAGCTAAACAGCTGACCTTGTAAGACGCTTAGGTGTGAACGCTCGTAAGCTTCAGCAGAAAGTCGGCAAAGATTTATTTGTGTCCCTCCAATGAGTTGCCCACGAGGACACCGTTTTCTACAAGTGTTGGTCCAATACTCCCTCTAGAGGCAGGGGACTCCGACATGGCTGATTGGCGGCCCCCGATCTGGGGCAGGGGCAGTGGGCAGCCTGTGGCCCGGGCAGGAGCCTCTTTGCATGTGTCCCTGGGACACATCTGCCTGCGAACTTCGGTCACCTGGCAGGAAGCTACGATGCCCAGACCTATGGTTAGCTGTGCATCGAGGTGTACTGTGAGGACAGGTTCCACACACACTTCAAGTAAGAGGTCGGCCTGAGGGGAAAGGTGAGAGTTTGGGCAGCTGTGCAGACAAAGAAGGCGCCCTTTGGCCTGGGCCTAAATGCTTGTGACACCCCACTGGACCTGCCGTGCTCTGAGGGCCCTGCCCTGGGCCCACTGCTCCCCTGCCCTTTGTTCAGTCACAGCAGAGATGGCCACACCCACTCCTTCAGTGAGGGCAGAGTTCCAACCACCCTCACCCCCGCCCCCTCTCCGCAGGTTACCATGGACTACAGAGGCTGCATCCTGAGGCCAGGGCGTTCCGAGAATGCCAAGGGCAGACATGATGACCTTAAATGATTTCCTCTTGTGTCAGGTTTGGTAAACTTTAGGAGCTAGGAAATGGTCCACTTTACAGAAATGTTCAAATTTACTGGCATTTCATATATTCTCTGCTATAACATTGTCCTGATTCTTTCTGTATATTCTATACTTATGTTTTTGTTTTCCTTAATCAAAGTGTGTCTTTTCAATCTTTTCAAAGAAGATTCTTTGGACTTACTAAATCACCTCAATTTTATACGTTTTCTGTTGTATTAAGTTCTGCTCATATCTTTATTTATCTTTTTTCTATGTTCTCAGGGTTTATTGTTTTGATCTTCTGATGTCATTTAAAACACTTGGTTATTCATTTTAATAAATATTTTACTTATAAAAATTTGAACTTTTGAAGATTCCAGCTTACTTGTAAGTTTCTAAGGGTCAGGTCCTCTCCATTGTTGCTGGCCTAAGGTTTAGTTCACCATATAGCAATGTATATATTGACCTATTTTCCCCTCGACTTTCTGTGATTCCCTACATCTCACCTTTCTTTGCAGACAAGCCATTTGAAATACCCTTAACTTATTTCACAGCCAATAAGTCATTGAAATAATGTGTATTTTTAGAGAAATCTTCTTATATAATTAGGCAGAAAAACTCACCTGCCATAATTTTCAAAACAGCATAATTTTACTCTTCTCAATGCTTAATCTGTTGTATTACACAACCTTTGAGTATTTAGCTTTATCAATGACATGTCCTTTAAAAATGTTTTAGAGATCCTACCAGTCTTTGAAAACATCCTTGTTCCTTGTTTCAGTTCCAGTTTTATGTATATATTCTGCCTTGCACCTGATTATTCCAACAATTGATGGATGGCCTTGAGAATCTAATTCTGGTATTGATAGTCTTTACTGATTGTCTCCCCTCGTAGCTGATTTCTTCATTATTGTGTAAATTTAGATCATGAGCTCATGTTTAGCTAAACAGCTGACCTTGTAAGACGCTTAGGTGTGAACGCTCGTAAGCTTTCGCAGAAAGACGGCAAAGATTTATTGGTGTCCCTCCAATGAGTTGCCCACGAGGACACCGTTTTCTACAAGTGTTGGTCCAATACTCCCTCTAGAGGAAGGGGACTCCGACAGGGCTGATTGGCGGCCCCCGATCTGGGGCAGGGGCAGTGGGCAGCCTGTGGCCCGGGCAGGAGCCTCTTTGCATGTGTCCCTGGGACACATCTGCCTGCGAACTTCGCTCACCTGGCAGGAAGCTACGATGCCCAGACCTATGGTTAGCTGTGCAGCGAGGTGTACTGTGAGGACAGGTTCCACACACACTTCAAGTAAGAGGTCGGCCTGAGTGGAAAGGTGAGAGTTTGGGCAGCTGTGCAGACAAAGAAGGCGCCCCTTGGCCTGGGCCTAAATGCTTGTGACAGCCCACTGGACCTGCCGTGCTCTGAGGGCCCTGCCATGGGCCCCCTGCTCCCCTGCCCTTTGTTCAGTCACAGCAGAGATGGCCACACCCACTCCTTCAGTGAGGGCAGAGTTCCAACCACCCTTAGCCCCGCACCCTCTCCGCAGGTTACCATGGACTACAGAGGCTGCATCCTGAGGCCAGGGCGTTCCGAGAATGCCAAGGGCAGACATGATGACCTTAAATGATTTCCTCTTGTGTCAGGTTTGGTAAACTTTAGGAGCTAGGAAATGGTCCACTTACAGAAATGTTCAAATTTACTGGCATTTCATATATTCTCTGCTATAACATTGTCCTGATTCTTTCTGTATATTCTATACTTATGTTTTTGTTTTCCTTAATCAAAGTGTGTCTTTTCAATCTTTTCAAAGAAGATTCTTTGGACTTACTAAATCACCTCAATTTTACACGTTTTCTGTTGTATTAAGTTCTGCTCATATCTTTATTTATCTTTTTTCTATGTTCTCAGGGTTTATTGTTTTGATCTTCTGATGTCAATTAAAACACTTGGTTATTCATTTTAATAAATATTTTACTTATAAAGATTTGAACTTTTGAAGATTCCAGCTTACTTGTAAGTTTCTAAGGGTCAGGTCCTCTCCATTGTTGCTGGCCTAAGGTTTAGTTCACCATATAGCAATGTATATATTGACCTATTTTCCCCTCGACTTTCTGTGATTCCCTACATCTCACCTTTCTTTGCAGACAAGCCATTTGAAATACCCTTAACTTATTTCACAGCCAATGAGTCATTGAAATAATGTGTATTTTTAGAGAAATCTTCTTATATAATTAGGCAGAAAATCTCACCTGCCATAGTTTTCAAAACAGCATAATTTCACTCTTCTCAATGCTTAATCTGTTGTATTACACAACCTTTGAGTATTTAGCTTTATCAATGACATGTCCTTTAAAAATGTTTTAGAGATCCTACCAGTCTTTGAAAACATCCTTGTTCCTTGTTTCAGTTCCAGTTTTATGTATATATTCTGCATTGCACCTGATTATTCCAACAATTGATGGATGGCCTTGGGAATCTAATTCTGGTATTGATAGTCTTTACTGATTGTCTCCCCTCGTAGCTGATTTTTTCATTATTGTGTAAATTTAGATCATGAGCTCATGTTTAGCTAAACAGCTGACCTTGGAAGAAGCTTAGGTGTGAACGCTCGTAAGATTCAGCAGAAAGGCGGCAAAGATTTATTTGTGTCCCTCCAATGAGTTGCCCACGAGGACACCGTTTTCTACAAGTGTTGGTCCAATACTCCCTCTAGAGGCAGGGGAATCTGACAGGGCTTATTGGTGGCCCCCGATCTGGGGCAGGGGCATTGGGCAGCCAGTGTCCCGGGCAGGAGCGTCTTTGCATGTGTCCCTGGGACAGATCTGCCTGCGAACTTCAGTCACCTGGCAGGAAGCTACGATGCCCAGACCTATGGTTAGCTGTGCAGTGAGGTGTACTGTGAGGACAGGTTCCACACACACTTCAAGTAAGAGGTCGGCCTGAGTGGAAAGGTGAGAGTTTGGGCAGCTGTGCAGACAAAGAAGGCGCCCTTTGGACTGGGCCTAAATGCTTGTGACACCCCACTGGACCTGCCGTGCTCTGAGGGCCCTGCCCTGGGCCCTCTACTCCCCTGCCCTTTGTTCAGTCACAGCAGAGATGGCCACACCCACTCCTTCAGTGAGGGCAGAGTTCCAACCACCCTCAGCCCCGCCCCCTCTCCGCAGGTTACCATGGACTACAGAGGCTGCATGCTGTGGCCAGCGCGTTCCGAGTATGCCAAGGGCAGACATGATGACCTTAAATAATTTCCTCTTGTGTCAGGTTTGGTAAACTTTAGGAGCTAGGAAATGGTCCACTTTACAGAAATGTTCAAATTTACTGGCATTTCTTATATCCCCTGTATAACATTGTCCTGATTCTTTCTGTATATTCTTTACTTATGTTTTTGTTTTCCTTAATCAAAGTGTGTCTTTTCAATCTTTTCAAAGAAGATTCTTTGGACTTACTAAATCACCTCAATTTTATACGTTTTCTGTTGTATTAAGTTCTGCTCATATCTTTATTTATCTTTTTTCTATGTTCTCAGGGTTTATTGTTTTGATCTTCTGATGTCAATTAAAACACTTGGTTATTCATTTTAATAAATATTTTACTTATAAAGATTTGAACTTTTGAAGATTCCAGCTTACTTGTAAGTTTCTAAGGGTCAGGTCCTCTCCATTGTTGCTGGCCTAAGGTTTAGTTCACCATATAGCAA
Organism: Mesoplodon mirus; assembly: GCF_964341445.2. Lineage (NCBI taxonomy): Eukaryota > Metazoa > Chordata > Mammalia > Artiodactyla > Ziphiidae > Mesoplodon > Mesoplodon mirus. The sequence goes on along the minus strand of NC_138976.1, from coordinate 179,122,949 downwards.
TGTATATATTGACCTATTTTCCCCTCGACTTTCTGTGATTCCCTACATCTCACCTTTCTTTGCAGACAAGCCATTTGAAATACCCTTAACTTATTTCACAGCCAATAAGTCATTGAAATAATGTGTATTTTTAGAGAAATCTTCTTATATAATTAGGCAGAAAATCTCACCTGCCATAGTTTTCAAAACAGCATAATTTCACTCTTCTCAATGCTTAATCTGTTGTATTACACAACCTTTGAGTATTTAGCTTTATCAATGACATGTACTTTAAAAATGTTTTAGAGATCCTGCCAGTCTTTGAAAACATCCTTGTTCCTTGTTTCAGTTCCAGTTTTATGTATATATTCTGCCTTGCACCTGATTATTCCAACAATTGATGGATGGCCTTGGGAATCTAATTCTGGTATTGATAGTCTTTATTGATTGTCTCCCCTCGTAGCTGATTTCTTCATTATTGTGTAAATTTAGATCATGAGCTCATGTTTAGCTAAACAGCTGACCTTGTAAGACGCTTAGGTGTGAACGCTCGTAAGCTTCCGCAGAAAGACGGCAAAGATTTATTTGTGTCCCTCCAATGAGTTGCCCACGAGGACACCGTTTTCTACAAGTGTTGGTCCGATACTCCCTCTAGAGGAAGGGGACTCCGACAGGGCTGATTGGCGGCCCCCGATCTGGGGCAGGGGCAGTGGGCAGCCTGTGGCCCGGGCAGGAGCCTCTTTGCATGTGTCCCTGGGACACATCTGCCTGCGAACTTCGGTCACCTGGCAGGAAGCTACGATGCCCAGACCTATGGTTAGCTGTGCAGCGAGGTGTACTGTGAGGACAGGTTCCACACACACTTCATGTAAGAGGTAGGCCTGAGTGGAAAGGTGAGAGTTTGGGCAACTGTGCAGACAAAGAAGGCGCCCTTTGGCCTGGGCCTAAATGCTTGTGACACACCACTGGACCTGCCATGCTCTGAGGGCCCTGCCCTGGGCCCCCTGCTCCCCTGCCCTTTGTTCAGTCACAGCAGAGATGGCCACACCCACTCCTTCAGTGAGGGCAGAGTTCCAACCACCCTCAGCCCCGCCCCCTCTCCTCAGGTTACCATGGACTACAGAGGCTGCATCCTGAGGCCAGGGCGTTCCGAGAATGCCAAGGGCAGACATGATGACCTTAAATGATTTCCTCTTGTGTCAGGTTTGGTAAACTTTAGGAGCTAGGAAATGGTCCACTTTACAGAAATGTTCAAATTTACTGGCATTTCATATATTCTCTGCTATAACATTGTCCTGATTCTTTCTGTATATTCTATACTTATGTTTTTGTTTTCCTTAATCAAAGTGTGTCTTTTCAATCTTTTCAAAGAAGATTCTTTGGACTTACTAAATCACCTCAATTTTATACGTTTTCTGTTGTATTAAGTTCTGCTCATATCTTTATTTATCTTTTTTCTATGTTCTCAGGGTTTATTGTTTTGATCTTCTGATGTCAATTAAAACACTTGGTTATTCATTTTAATAAATATTTTATTTATAAAGATTTGAACTTTTGAAGATTCCAGCTTACTTGTAAGTTTCTAAGGGTCAGGTCCTCTCCATTGTTGCTGGCCTAAGTTTTAGTTCACCATATAGCGATGTATATATTGACCTATTTTCCCTTCGACTTTCTGTGATTCCCTACATCTCACCTTTCTTTGAAGACAAGCCATTTGAAATACCCTTAACTTATTTTACAGCCAATAAGTCATTGAAATAATGTGTATTTTTAGAGATATCTTCTTATATAATTAGGCAGAAAATCTCACCTGCCATAGTTTTCAAAACAGCATAATTTCACTCTTCTCAATGCTTAATCTGTTGTATTACACAACCTTTGAGTATTTAGCTTTATCAATGTCATGTACTTTAAAAAAGTTTTAGAGATCCTACCAGTCTTTGAAAACATCCTTGTTCCTTGTTTCAGTTCCAGTTTTATGTATATATTCTGCCTTGAACCTGATTATTCCAACAATTGCTGGATGGCCTTGGGAATCGAATTCTGGTATTGATAGTCTTTACTGATTGTCTCCCCTCGTAGCTGATTTCTTCATTATTGTGTAAATTTAGATCATGAGCTCATGTTTAGCTAAACAGCTGACCTTGTAAGACGCTTAGGTGTGAACACTCGTTAGCTTCCGCAGAAAGACGGCAATGATTTATTTGTGTCCCTCCAATGAGTTGCCCACGAGGACACCGTTTTCTACAAGTGTTGGTCCAATACACCCTCTAGAGGAAGGGGACTCCGACAGGGCTGATTGGCGGACCCGATCTGGGGCAGGGGCAGTGGGCAGCCTGTGGCCCGGGCAGGAGCCTCTTTGCATGTGTCCCTGGGACACATCTGCCTGCGAACTTCGGTCACCTGGCAGGAAGCTACGATGCCCAGACCTATGGTTAGCTGTGCAGCGAGGTGTACTGTGAGGAAAGGTTCCACACACACTTCAAGTAAGAGGTCGGCCTGAGTGGAAAGGTGAGAGTTTGGGCAGCTGTGCAGACAAAGAAGGCGCCCTTTGGCCTGGGCCTAAATGCTTGTGACACCCCACTGGACCTGCCGTGCTCTGAGGGCCCTGCCCTTTGCCCCCAGCTCAACTGCCCTTTGTTCAGTCACAGCAGAGATGGCCACACCCACTCCTTCAGTGAGGGCAGAGTTCCAGCCACCCTCAGCCCCGCCCCCTCTCCGCAGGTTACCATGGACTACAGAGGCTGCATCCTGAGGCCAGGGCGTTCCGAGAATGCCAAGGGCAGACATGATGACCTTAAATGATTCCCTCTTGTGTCAGGTTTGGTAAACTTTAGGAGCTAGGAAACGGTCCACTTTACAGAAATGTTCAAATTTACTGGCATTTCATATATTCTCTGCTATAACATTGTCCTGATTCTTTCTGTATATTCTATACTTATGTTTTTGTTTTCCTTAATCAAAGTGTGTCTTTTCAATCTTTTCAAAGAAGATTCTTTGGACTTACTAAATCACCTCAATTTTATACGTTTTCTGTTGTATTAAGTTCTGCTCATATCTTTATTTATCTTTTTTTCTATGTTCTCAGGGTTTATTGTTTTGATCTTCTGATGTCAATTAAAACACTTGGTTATTCATTTTAATAAATATTTTACTTATAAAGATTTGAACTTTTGAAGATTCCAGCTTACTTGTAAGTTTCTAAGGGTCAGGTCCTCTCCATTGTTGCTGGCCTAAGGTTTAGTTCACCATATAGCAATGTATATATTGACCTATATTCCCCTCGACTTTCTGTGATTCCCTACATCTCACCTTTCTTTGCAGACAAGCCATTTGAAATACCCTTAACTTATTTCACAGCCAATAAGTCATTGAAATAATGTGTATTTTTTAGAGAAATCTTCTTATATAATTAGGCAGAAAATCTCACCTGCCATAGTTTTCAAAACAGCATAATTTCACTCTTCTCAATGCTTAATCTGTTGTATTACACAACCTTTGAGTATTTAGCTTTATCAATGACATGTCCTTTAAAAATGTTTTAGAGATCCTACCAGTCTTTGAAAACATCCTTGTTCCTTGTTTCAGTTCCAGTTTTATGTATATATTCTGCCTTGCACCTGATTATTCCAACAATTGATGGATGGCCTTGGGAATCTAATTCTGGTATTGATAGTCTTTACTGATTGTCTCCCCTCGTAGCTGATTTCTTCATTATTGTGTAAATTTAGATCATGAGCTCATGTTTAGCTAAACAGCTGACCTTGTAAGACGCTTCGGTGTGAACGCTCGTAAGCTTCCGCAGAAAGACGGCAAAGATTTATTTGTGTCCCTCCAATGAGTTGCCCACGAGGACACCGTTTTCTACAAGTGTTGGTCCAATACTCCCTCTAGAGGAAGGGGACTCCGACAGGGCTGATTGGCGGCCCCAGATCTGGGGCAGGGGCAGTGGGCAGCCTGTGGCCCGGGCAGGAGCCTCTTTGCATGTGTCCCTGGGACACATCTGCCTGCGAACTTCGGTCACCTGGCAGGAAGCTACGATGCCCAGACCTATGGTTAGCTGTGCAGCGAGGTGTACTGTGAGGACAGGTTCCACACACACTTCAAGTAACAGGTCGGCCTGAGTGGAAAGGTGAGAGTTTGGGCAGCTGTGCAGACAAAGAAGGCGCCCTTTGGCCTGGGCCTAAATTCTTGTGACACCCCACTGGACCTGCCGTGCTCTGAGGGCCCTGCCCTTTGCCCCCAGCTCAACTGCCCTTTGTTCAGTCACAGCAGAGATGGCCACACCCACTCCTTCAGTGAGGGCAGAGTTCCAGCCACCCTCAGCCCCGCCCCCTCTCCGCAGGTTACCATGGACTACAGAGGCTGCATCCTGAGGCCAGGGCGTTCCGAGAATGCCAAGGGCAGACATGATGACCTTAAATGATTTCCTCTTGTGTCAGGTTTGGTACACTTTAGGAGCTAGGAAACGGTCCACTTTACAGAAATGTTCAAATTTACTGGCATTTCATATATTCTCTGCTATAACATTGTCCTGATTCTTTCTGTATATTCTATACTTATGTTTTTGTTTTCCTTAATCAAAGTGTGTCTTTTCAATCTTTTCAAAGAAGATTCTTTGGACTTACTAAATCACCTCAATTTTATACGTTTTCTGTTGTATTAAGTTCTGCTCATATCTTTATTTATCTTTTTTCTATGTTCTCAGGGTTTATTGTTTTGATCTTCTGATGTCAATTAAAACACTTGGTTATTCATTTTAATAAATATTTTACTTATAAAGATTTGAACTTTTGAAGATTCCAGCTTACTTGTAAGTTTCTAAGGGTCAGGTCCTCTCCATTGTTGCTGGCCTAAGGTTTAGTTCACCATATAGCAATGTATATATTGACCTATTTTCCCCTCGACTTTCTGTGATTCCCTACATCTCACCTTTCTTTGCAGACAAGCCATTTGAAATACCCTTAAATTATTTCACAGCCAATAAGTCATTGAAATAATGTGTATTTTTAGAGAAATCTTCTTATATAATTAGGCAGAAAATCTCACCTGCCATAGTTTTCAAAACAGCATAATTTCACTCTTCTCAATGCTTAATCTGTTGTATTACACAACCTTTGAGTATTTAGCTTTATCAATGACATGTATAGATCCTACCAGTCTTTGAAAACATCCTTGTTCCTTGTTTCAGGTCCAGTTTTATGTATATATTCTGCCTTGCAAGTGATTATTCCAACAATTGATGGATGGCCTTGGGAATCTAATTCTGGTATTGATAGTCTTTACTGATTGTCTCCCCTCGTTGCTGATTTCTTCATTATTGCGTAAATTTAGATCATGAGCTCATGTTTAGCTAAACAGCTGACCTTGTAAGACGCTTAGGTGTGAACGCTCGTAAGCTTCAGCAGAAAGTCGGCAAAGATTTATTTGTGTCCCTCCAATGAGTTGCCCACGAGGACACCGTTTTCTACAAGTGTTGGTCCAATACTCCCTCTAGAGGCAGGGGACTCCGACATGGCTGATTGGCGGCCCCCGATCTGGGGCAGGGGCAGTGGGCAGCCTGTGGCCCGGGCAGGAGCCTCTTTGCATGTGTCCCTGGGACACATCTGCCTGCGAACTTCGGTCACCTGGCAGGAAGCTACGATGCCCAGACCTATGGTTAGCTGTGCATCGAGGTGTACTGTGAGGACAGGTTCCACACACACTTCAAGTAAGAGGTCAGCCTGAGGGGAAAGGTGAGAGTTTGGGCAGCTGTGCAGACAAAGAAGGCGCCCTTTGGCCTGGGCCTAAATGCTTGTGACACCCCACTGGACCTGCCGTGCTCTGAGGGACCTGCCCTGGGCCCACTGCTCCCCTGCCCTTTGTTCAGTCACAGCAGAGATGGCCACACCCACTCCTTCAGTGAGGGCAGAGTTCCAACCACCCTCACCCCCGCCCCCTCTCCGCAGGTTACCATGGACTACAGAGGCTGCATCCTGAGGCCAGGGCGTTCCGAGAATGCCAAGGGCAGACATGATGACCTTAAATGATTTCCTCTTGTGTCAGGTTTGGTAAACTTTAGGAGCTAGGAAATGGTCCACTTTACAGAAATGTTCAAATTTACTGGCATTTCATATATTCTCTGCTATAACATTGTCCTGATTCTTTCTGTATATTCTATACTTATGTTTTTGTTTTCCTTAATCAAAGTGTGTCTTTTCAATCTTTTCAAAGAAGATTCTTTGGACTTACTAAATCACCTCAATTTTATACGTTTTCTGTTGTATTAAGTTCTGCTCATATCTTTATTTATCTTTTTTCTATGTTCTCAGGGTTTATTGTTTTGATCTTCTGATGTCATTTAAAACACTTGGTTATTCATTTTAATAAATATTTTACTTATAAAAATTTGAACTTTTGAAGATTCCAGCTTACTTGTAAGTTTCTAAGGGTCAGGTCCTCTCCATTGTTGCTGGCCTAAGGTTTAGTTCACCATATAGCAATGTATATATTGACCTATTTTCCCCTCGACTTTCTGTGATTCCCTACATCTCACCTTTCTTTGCAGACAAGCCATTTGAAATACCCTTAACTTATTTCACAGCCAATAAGTCATTGAAATAATGTGTATTTTTAGAGAAATCTTCTTATATAATTAGGCAGAAAAACTCACCTGCCATAGTTTTCAAAACAGCATAATTTTACTCTTCTCAATGCTTAATCTGTTGTATTACACAACCTTTGAGTATTTAGCTTTATCAATGACATGTCCTTTAAAAATGTTTTAGAGATCCTACCAGTCTTTGAAAACATCCTTGTTCCTTGTTTCAGTTCCAGTTTTATGTATATATTCTGCCTTGCACCTGATTATTCCAACAATTGATGGATGGCCTTGAGAATCTAATTCTGGTATTGATAGTCTTTACTGATTGTCTCCCCTCCTAGCTGATTTCTTCATTATTGTGTAAATTTAGATCATGAGCTCATGTTTAGCTAAACAGCTGACCTTGTAAGACGCTTAGGTGTGAACGCTCGTAAGCTTTCGCAGAAAGACGGCAAAGATTTATTGGTGTCCCTCCAATTAGTTGCCCACGAGGACACCGTTTTCTACAAGTGTTGGTCCAATACTCCCTCTAGAGGAAGGGGACTCCGACAGGGCTGATTGGCGGCCCCCGATCTGGGGCAGGGGCAGTGGGCAGCCTGTGGCCCGGGCAGGAGCCTCTTTGCATGTGTCCCTGGGACACATCTGCCTGCGAACTTCGCTCACCTGGCAGGAAGCTACGATGCCCAGACCTATGGTTAGCTGTGCAGCGAGGTGTACTGTGAGGACAGGTTCCACACACACTTCAAGTAAGAGGTCGGCCTGAGTGGAAAGGTGAGAGTTTGGGCAGCTGTGCAGACAAAGAAGGCGCCCCTTGGCCTGGGCCTAAATGCTTGTGACAGCCCACTGGACCTGCCGTGCTCTGAGGGCCCTTCCATGGGCCCCCTGCTCCCCTGCCCTTTGTTCAGTCACAGCAGAGATGGCCACACCCACTCCTTCAGTGAGGGCAGAGTTCCAACCACCCTTAGCCCCGCACCCTCTCCGCAGGTTACCATGGACTACAGAGGCTGCATCCTGAGGCCAGGGCGTTCCGAGAATGCCAAGGGCAGACATGATGACCTTAAATGATTTCCTCTTGTGTCAGGTTTGGTAAACTTTAGGAGCTAGGAAATGGTCCACTTACAGAAATGTTCAAATTTACTGGCATTTCATATATTCTCTGCTATAACATTGTCCTGATTCTTTCTGTATATTCTATACTTATGTTTTTGTTTTCCTTAATCAAAGTGTGTCTTTTCAATCTTTTCAAAGAAGATTCTTTGGACTTACTAAATCACCTGAATTTTACACGTTTTCTGTTGTATTAAGTTCTGCTCATATCTTTATTTATCTTTTTTCTATGTTCTCAGGGTTTATTGTTTTGATCTTCTGATGTCAATTAAAACACTTGGTTATTCATTTTAATAAATATTTTACTTATAAAGATTTGAACTTTTGAAGATTCCAGCTTACTTGTAAGTTTCTAAGGGTCAGGTCCTCTCCATTGTTGCTGGCCTAAGGTTTAGTTCACCATATAGCAATGTATATATTGACCTATTTTCCCCTCGACTTTCTGTGATTCCCTACATCTCACCTTTCTTTGCAGACAAGCCATTTGAAATACCCTTAACTTATTTCACAGCCAATGAGTCATTGAAATAATGTGTATTTTTAGAGAAATCTTCTTATATAATTAGGCAGAAAATCTCACCTGCCATAGTTTTCAAAACAGCATAATTTCACTCTTCTCAATGCTTAATCTGTTGTATTACACAACCTTTGAGTATTTAGCTTTATCAATGACATGTCCTTTAAAAATGTTTTAGAGATCCTACCAGTCTCTGAAAACATCCTTGTTCCTTGTTTCAGTTCCAGTTTTATGTATATATTCTGCCTTGCACCTGATTATTCCAACAATTGATGGATGGCCTTGGGAATCTAATTCTGGTATTGATAGTCTTTACTGATTGTCTCCCCTCGTAGCTGATTTTTTCATTATTGCGTAAATTTAGATCATGAGCTCATGTTTAGCTAAACAGCTGACCTTGTAAGAAGCTTAGGTGTGAACGCTCGTAAGATTCAGCAGAAAGGCGGCAAAGATTTATTTGTGTCCCTCCAATGAGTTGCCCACGAGGACACCGTTTTCTACAAGTGTTGGTCCAATACTCCCTCTAGAGGCAGGGGAATCCGACAGGGCTTATTGGTGCCCCCCGATCTGGGGCAGGGGCATTGGGCAGCCAGTGTCCCGGGCAGGAGCGTCTTTGCATGTGTCCCTGGGACAGATCTGCCTGCGAACTTCAGTCACCTGGCAGGAAGCTACGATGCCCAGACCTATGGTTAGCTGTGCAGTGAGGTGTACTGTGAGGACAGGTTCCACACACACTTCAAGTAAGAGGTCGGCCTGAGTGGAAAGGTGAGAGTTTGGGCAGCTGTGCAGACAAAGAAGGCGCCCTTTGGACTGGGCCTAAATGCTTGTGACACCCCACTGGACCTGCCGTGCTCTGAGGGCCCTGCCCTGGGCCCTCTACTCCCCTGCCCTTTGTTCAGTCACAGCAGAGATGGCCACACCCACTCCTTCAGTGAGGGCAGAGTTCCAACCACCCTCAGCCCCGCCCCCTCTCCGCAGGTTACCATGGACTACAGAGGCTGCATGCTGTGGCCAGCGCGTACCGAGTATGCCAAGGGCAGACATGATGACCTTAAATAATTTCCTCTTGTGTCAGGTTTGGTAAACTTTAGGAGCTAGGAAATGGTCCACTTTACAGAAATGTTCAAATTTACTGGCATTTCTTATATCCCCTGTATAACATTGTCCTGATTCTTTCTGTATATTCTTTACTTATGTTTTTGTTTTCCTTAATCAAAGTGTGTCTTTTCAATCTTTTCAAAGAAGATTCTTTGGACTTACTAAATCACCTCAATTTTATACGTTTTCTGTTGTATTAAGTTCTGCTCATATCTTTATTTATCTTTTTTCTATGTTCTCAGGGTTTATTGTTTTGATCTTCTGATGTCAATTAAAACACTTGGTTATTCATTTTAATAAATATTTTACTTATAAAGATTTGAACTTTTGAAGATTCCAGCTTACTTGTAAGTTTCTAAGGGTCAGGTCCTCTCCATTGTTGCTGGCCTAAGGTTTAGTTCACCATATAGCAATGTATATATTGACCTATTTTCCCCTCGACTTTCTGTGATTCCCTACATCTCACCTTTCTTTGCAGACAAGCCATTTGAAATACCCTTAAATTATTTCACAGCCAATAAGTCATTGAAATAATGTGTATTTTTAGAGAAATCTTCTTATATAATTAGGCAGAAAATCTCACCTGCCATAGTTTTCAAAACAGCATAATTTCACTCTTCTCAATGCTTAATCTGTTGTATTACACAACCTTTGAGTATTTAGCTTTATCAATGACATGTATAGATCCTACCAGTCTTTGAAAACATCCTTGTTCCTTGTTTCAGGTCCAGTTTTATGTATATATTCTGCCTTGCAAGTGATTATTCCAACAATTGATGGATGGCCTTGGGAATCTAATTCTGGTATTGATAGTCTTTACTGATTGTCTCCCCTCGTTGCTGATTTCTTCATTATTGCGTAAATTTAGATCATGAGCTCATGTTTAGCTAAACAGCTGACCTTGTAAGACGCTTAGGTGTGAACGCTCGTAAGCTTCAGCAGAAAGTCGGCAAAGATTTATTTGTGTCCCTCCAATGAGTTGCCCACGAGGACACCGTTTTCTACAAGTGTTGGTCCAATACTCCCTCTAGAGGCAGGGGACTCCGACATGGCTGATTGGCGGCCCCCGATCTGGGGCAGGGGCAGTGGGCAGCCTGTGGCCCGGGCAGGAGCCTCTTTGCATGTGTCCCTGGGACACATCTGCCTGCGAACTTCGGTCACCTGGCAGGAAGCTACGATGCCCAGACCTATGGTTAGCTGTGCATCGAGGTGTACTGTGAGGACAGGTTCCACACACACTTCAAGTAAGAGGTCAGCCTGAGGGGAAAGGTGAGAGTTTGGGCAGCTGTGCAGACAAAGAAGGCGCCCTTTGGCCTGGGCCTAAATGCTTGTGACACCCCACTGGACCTGCCGTGCTCTGAGGGACCTGCCCTGGGCCCACTGCTCCCCTGCCCTTTGTTCAGTCACAGCAGAGATGGCCACACCCACTCCTTCAGTGAGGGCAGAGTTCCAACCACCCTCACCCCCGCCCCCTCTCCGCAGGTTACCATGGACTACAGAGGCTGCATCCTGAGGCCAGGGCGTTCCGAGAATGCCAAGGGCAGACATGATGACCTTAAATGATTTCCTCTTGTGTCAGGTTTGGTAAACTTTAGGAGCTAGGAAATGGTCCACTTTACAGAAATGTTCAAATTTACTGGCATTTCATATATTCTCTGCTATAACATTGTCCTGATTCTTTCTGTATATTCTATACTTATGTTTTTGTTTTCCTTAATCAAAGTGTGTCTTTTCAATCTTTTCAAAGAAGATTCTTTGGACTTACTAAATCACCTCAATTTTATACGTTTTCTGTTGTATTAAGTTCTGCTCATATCTTTATTTATCTTTTTTCTATGTTCTCAGGGTTTATTGTTTTGATCTTCTGATGTCATTTAAAACACTTGGTTATTCATTTTAATAAATATTTTACTTATAAAAATTTGAACTTTTGAAGATTCCAGCTTACTTGTAAGTTTCTAAGGGTCAGGTCCTCTCCATTGTTGCTGGCCTAAGGTTTAGTTCACCATATAGCAATGTATATATTGACCTATTTTCCCCTCGACTTTCTGTGATTCCCTACATCTCACCTTTCTTTGCAGACAAGCCATTTGAAATACCCTTAACTTATTTCACAGCCAATAAGTCATTGAAATAATGTGTATTTTTAGAGAAATCTTCTTATATAATTAGGCAGAAAAACTCACCTGCCATAGTTTTCAAAACAGCATAATTTTACTCTTCTCAATGCTTAATCTGTTGTATTACACAACCTTTGAGTATTTAGCTTTATCAATGACATGTCCTTTAAAAATGTTTTAGAGATCCTACCAGTCTTTGAAAACATCCTTGTTCCTTGTTTCAGTTCCAGTTTTATGTATATATTCTGCCTTGCACCTGATTATTCCAACAATTGATGGATGGCCTTGAGAATCTAATTCTGGTATTGATAGTCTTTACTGATTGTCTCCCCTCCTAGCTGATTTCTTCATTATTGTGTAAATTTAGATCATGAGCTCATGTTTAGCTAAACAGCTGACCTTGTAAGACGCTTAGGTGTGAACGCTCGTAAGCTTTCGCAGAAAGACGGCAAAGATTTATTGGTGTCCCTCCAATGAGTTGCCCACGAGGACACCGTTTTCTACAAGTGTTGGTCCAATACTCCCTCTAGAGGAAGGGGACTCCTACAGGGCTGATTGGCGGCCCCCGATCTGGGGCAGGGGCAGTGGGCAGCCTGTGGCCCGGGCAGGAGCCTCTTTGCATGTGTCCCTGGGACACATCTGCCTGCGAACTTCGCTCACCTGGCAGGAAGCTACGATGCCCAGACCTATGGTTAGCTGTGCAGCGAGGTGTACTGTGAGGACAGGTTCCACACACACTTCAAGTAAGAGGTCGGCCTGAGTGGAAAGGTGAGAGTTTGGGCAGCTGTGCAGACAAAGAAGGCGCCCCTTGGCCTGGGCCTAAATGCTTGTGACAGCCCACTGGACCTGCCGTGCTCTGAGGGCCCTTCCATGGGCCCCCTGCTCCCCTGCCCTTTGTTCAGTCACAGCAGAGATGGCCACACCCACTCCTTCAGTGAGGGCAGAGTTCCAACCACCCTTAGCCCCGCACCCTCTCCGCAGGTTACCATGGACTACAGAGGCTGCATCCTGAGGCCAGGGCGTTCCGAGAATGCCAAGGGCAGACATGATGACCTTAAATGATTTCCTCTTGTGTCAGGTTTGGTAAACTTTAGGAGCTAGGAAATGGTCCACTTACAGAAATGTTCAAATTTACTGGCATTTCATATATTCTCTGCTATAACATTGTCCTGATTCTTTCTGTATATTCTATACTTATGTTTTTGTTTTCCTTAATCAAAGTGTGTCTTTTCAATCTTTTCAAAGAAGATTCTTTGGACTTACTAAATCACCTGAATTTTACACGTTTTCTGTTGTATTAAGTTCTGCTCATATCTTTATTTATCTTTTTTCTATGTTCTCAGGGTTTATTGTTTTGATCTTCTGATGTCAATTAAAACACTTGGTTATTCATTTTAATAAATATTTTACTTATAAAGATTTGAACTTTTGAAGATTCCAGCTTACTTGTAAGTTTCTAAGGGTCAGGTCCTCTCCATTGTTGCTGGCCTAAGGTTTAGTTCACCATATAGCAATGTATATATTGACCTATTTTCCCCTCGACTTTCTGTGATTCCCTACATCTCACCTTTCTTTGCAGACAAGCCATTTGAAATACCCTTAACTTATTTCACAGCCAATGAGTCATTGAAATAATGTGTATTTTTAGAGAAATCTTCTTATATAATTAGGCAGAAAATCTCACCTGCCATAGTTTTCAAAACAGCATAATTTCACTCTTCTCAATGCTTAATCTGTTGTATTACACAACCTTTGAGTATTTAGCTTTATCAATGACATGTCCTTTAAAAATGTTTTAGAGATCCTACCAGTCTCTGAAAACATCCTTGTTCCTTGTTTCAGTTCCAGTTTTATGTATATATTCTGCCTTGCACCTGATTATTCCAACAATTGATGGATGGCCTTGGGAATCTAATTCTGGTATTGATAGTCTTTACTGATTGTCTCCCCTCGTAGCTGATTTTTTCATTATTGCGTAAATTTAGATCATGAGCTCATGTTTAGCTAAACAGCTGACCTTGTAAGAAGCTTAGGTGTGAACGCTCGTAAGATTCAGCAGAAAGGCGGCAAAGATTTATTTGTGTCCCTCCAATGAGTTGCCCACGAGGACACCGTTTTCTACAAGTGTTGGTCCAATACTCCCTCTAGAGGCAGGGGAATCCGACAGGGCTTATTGGTGCCCCCCGATCTGGGGCAGGGGCATTGGGCAGCCAGTGTCCCGGGCAGGAGCGTCTTTGCATGTGTCCCTGGGACAGATCTGCCTGCGAACTTCAGTCACCTGGCAGGAAGCTACGATGCCCAGACCTATGGTTAGCTGTGCAGTGAGGTGTACTGTGAGGACAGGTTCCACACACACTTCAAGTAAGAGGTCGGCCTGAGTGGAAAGGTGAGAGTTTGGGCAGCTGTGCAGACAAAGAAGGCGCCCTTTGGACTGGGCCTAAATGCTTGTGACACCCCACTGGACCTGCCGTGCTCTGAGGGCCCTGCCCTGGGCCCTCTACTCCCCTGCCCTTTGTTCAGTCACAGCAGAGATGGCCACACCCACTCCTTCAGTGAGGCCAGAGTTCCAACCACCCTCAGCCCCGCCCCCTCTCCGCAGGTTACCATGGACTACAGAGGCTGCATCCTGAGGCCAGGGCGTTCCGAGAATGCCAAGGGCAGACATGATGACCTTAAATGATTTCCTCTTGTGTCAGGTTTGGTAAACTTTAGGAGCTAGGAAATGGTCCACTTTACAGAAATGTTCAAATTTACTGGCATTTCATATATTCTCTGCTATAACATTGTCCTGATTCTTTCTGTATATTCTATACTTATGTTTTTGTTTTCCTTAATCAAAGTGTGTCTTTTCAATCTTTTCAAAGAAGATTCTTTGGACTTACTAAATCACCTCAATTTTATACGTTTTCTGTTGTATTAAGTTCTGCTCATATCTTTATTTATCTTTTTTCTATGTTCTCAGGGTTTATTGTTTTGATCTTCTGATGTCAATTAAAACACTTGGTTATTCATTTTAATAAATATTTTATTTATAAAGATTTGAACTTTTGAAGATTCCAGCTTACTTGTAAGTTTCTAAGGGTCAGGTCCTCTCCATTGTTGCTGGCCTAAGGTTTAGTTCACCATATAGCGATGTATATATTGACCTATTTTCCCCTCGACTTTCTGTGATTCCCTACATCTCACCTTTCTTTGAAGACAAGCCATTTGAAATACCCTTAACTTATTTTACAGCCAATAAGTCATTGAAATAATGTGTATTTTTAGAGATATCTTCTTATATAATTAGGCAGAAAATCTCACCTGCCATAGTTTTCAAAACAGCATAATTTCACTCTTCTCAATGCTTAATCTGTTGTATTACACAACCTTTGAGTATTTAGCTTTATCAATGTCATGTACTTTAAAAAAGTTTTAGAGATCCTACCAGTCTTTGAAAACATCCTTGTTCCTTGTTTCAGTTCCAGTTTTATGTATATATTCTGCCTTGCACCTGATTATTCCAACAATTGCTGGATGGCCTTGGGAATCGAATTCTGGTATTGATAGTCTTTACTGATTGTCTCCCCTCGTAGCTGATTTCTTCATTATTGTGTAAATTTAGATCATGAGCTCATGTTTAGCTAAACAGCTGACCTTGTAAGACGCTTAGGTGTGAACACTCGTTAGCTTCCGCAGAAAGACGGCAAAGATTTATTTGTGTCCCTCCAATGAGTTGCCCACGAGGACACCGTTTTCTACAAGTGTTGGTCCAATACACCCTCTAGAGGAAGGGGACTCCGACAGGGCTGATTGGCGGACCCGATCTGGGGCAGGGGCAGTGGGCAGCCTGTGGCCCGGGCAGGAGCCTCTTTGCATGTGTCCCTGGGACACATCTGCCTGCGAACTTCGGTCACCTGGCAGGAAGCTACGATGCCCAGACCTATGGTTAGCTGTGCAGCGAGGTGTACTGTGAGGAAAGGTTCCACACACACTTCAAGTAAGTGGTCGGCCTGAGTGGAAAGGTGAGAGTTTGGGCAGCTGTGCAGACAAAGAAGGCGCCCTTTGGCCTGGGCCTAAATGCTTGTGACACCCCACTGGACCTGCCGTGCTCTGAGGGCCCTGCCCTTTGCCCCCAGCTCAACTGTCCTTTGTTCAGTCACAGCAGAGATGGCCACACCCACTCCTTCAGTGAGGGCAGAGTTCCAGCCACCCTCAGCCCCGCCCCCTCTCCGCAGGTTACCATGGACTACAGAGGCTGCATCCTGAGGCCAGGGCGTTCCGAGAATGCCAAGGGCAGACATGATGACCTTAAATGATTCCCTCTTGTGTCAGGTTTGGTAAACTTTAGGAGCTAGGAAACGGTCCACTTTACAGAAATGTTCAAATTTACTGGCATTTCATATATTCTCTGCTATAACATTGTCCTGATTCTTTCTGTATATTCTATACTTATGTTTTTGTTTTCCTTAATCAAAGTGTGTCTTTTCAATCTTTTCAAAGAAGATTCTTTGGACTTACTAAATCACCTCAATTTTATCCGTTTTCTGTTGTATTAAGTTCTGCTCATATCTTTATTTATCTTTTTTTCTATGTTCTCAGGGTTTATTGTTTTGATCTTCTGATGTCAATTAAAACACTTGGTTATTCATTTTAATAAATATTTTACTTATAAAGATTTGAACTTTTGAAGATTCCAGCTTACTTGTAAGTTTCTAAGGGTCAGGTCCTCTCCATTGTTGCTGGCCTAAGGTTTAGTTCACCATATAGCAATGTATATATTGACCTATTTTCCCCTCGACTTTCTGTGATTCCCTACATCTCACCTTTCTTTGCAGACAAGCCATTTGAAATACCCTTAACTTATTTCACAGCCAAAAAGTCATTGAAATAATGTGTATTTTTTAGAGAAATCTTCTTATATAATTAGGCAGAAAATCTCACCTGCCATAGTTTTCAAAACAGCATAATTTCACTCTTCTCAATGCTTAATCTGTTGTATTACACAACCTTTGAGTATTTAGCTTTATCAATGACATGTCCTTTAAAAATGTTTTAGAGATCCTACCAGTCTTTGAAAACATCCTTGTTCCTTGTTTCAGTTCCAGTTTTATGTATATATTCTGCCTTGCACCTGATTATTCCAACAATTGATGGATGGCCTTGGGAATCTAATTCTGGTATTGATAGTCTTTACTGATTGTCTCCCCTCGTAGCTGATTTCTTCATTATTGTGTAAATTTAGATCATGAGCTCATGTTTAGCTAAACAGCTGACCTTGTAAGACGCTTCGGTGTGAACGCTCGTAAGCTTCCACAGAAAGACGGCAAAGATTTATTTGTGTCCCTCCAATGAGTTGCCCACGAGGACACCGTTTTCTACAAGTGTTGGTCCAATACTCCCTCTAGAGGAAGGGGACTCCGACAGGGCTGATTGGCGGCCCCAGATCTGGGGCAGGGGCAGTGGGCAGCCTGTGGCCCGGGCAGGAGCCTCTTTGCATGTGTCCCTGGGACACATCTGCCTGCGAACTTCGGTCACCTGGCAGGAAGCTACGATGCCCAGACCTATGGTTAGCTGTGCAGCGAGGTGTACTGTGAGGACAGGTTCCACACACACTTCAAGTAAGAGGTCGGCCTGAGTGGAAAGGTGAGAGTTTGGGCAGCTGTGCAGACAAAGAAGGCGCCCTTTGGCCTGGGCCTAAATTCTTGTGACACCCCACAGGACCTGCCGTGCTCTGAGGGCCCTGCCCTTTGCCCCCAGCTCAACTGCCCTTTGTTCAGTCACAGCAGAGATGGCCACACCCACTCCTTCAGTGAGGGCAGAGTTCCAGCCACCCTCAGCCCCGCCCCCTCTCCGCAGGTTACCATGGACTACAGAGGCTGCATCCTGAGGCCAGGGCGTTCCGAGAATGCCAAGGGCAGACATGATGACCTTAAATGATTTCCTCTTGTGTCAGGTTTGGTAAACTTTAGGAGCTAGGAAACGGTCCACTTTACAGAAATGTTCAAATTTACTGGCATTTCATATATTCTCTGCTATAACATTGTCCTGATTCTTTCTGTATATTCTATACTTATGTTTTTGTTTTCCTTAATCAAAGTGTGTCTTTTCAATCTTTTCAAAGAAGATTCTTTGGACTTACTAAATCACCTCAATTTTATACGTTTTCTGTTGTATTAAGTTCTGCTCATATCTTTATTTATCTTTTTTCTATGTTCTCAGGGTTTATTGTTTTGATCTTCTGATGTCAATTAAAACACTTGGTTATTCATTTTAATAAATATTTTACTTATAAAGATTTGAACTTTTGAAGATTCCAGCTTACTTGTAAGTTTCTAAGGGTCAGGTCCTCTCCATTGTTGCTGGCCTAAGGTTTAGTTCACCATATAGCAATGTATATATTGACCTATTTTCCCCTCGACTTTCTGTGATTCCCTACATCTCACCTTTCTTTGCAGACAAGCCATTTGAAATACCCTTAAATTATTTCACAGCCAATAAGTCATTGAAATAATGTGTATTTTTAGAGAAATCTTCTTATATAATTAGGCAGAAAATCTCACCTGCCATAGTTTTCAAAACAGCATAATTTCACTCTTCTCAATGCTTAATCTGTTGTATTACACAACCTTTGAGTATTTAGCTTTATCAATGACATGTATAGATCCTACCAGTCTTTGAAAACATCCTTGTTCCTTGTTTCAGGTCGTTTTATGTATATATTCTGCCTTGCAAGTGATTATTCCAACAAATGATGGATGGCCTTGGGAATCTAATTCTGGTATTGATAGTCTTTACTGATTGTCTCCCCTCGTTGCTGATTTCTTCATTATTGTGTAAATTTAGATCATGAGCTCATGTTTAGCTAAACAGCTGACCTTGTAAGACGCTTAGGTGTGAACGCTCGTAAGCTTCAGCAGAAAGTCGGCAAAGATTTATTTGTGTCCCTCCAATGAGTTGCCCACGAGGACACCGTTTTCTACAAGTGTTGGTCCAATACTCCCTCTAGAGGCAGGGGACTCTGACATGGCTGATTGGCGGCCCCCGATCTGGGGCAGGGGCAGTGGGCAGCCTGTGGCCCGGGCAGGAGCCTCTTTGCATGTGTCCCTGGGACACATCTGCCTGCGAACTTCGGTCACCTGGCAGGAAGCTACGATGCCCAGACCTATGGTTAGCTGTGCATCGAGGTGTACTGTGAGGACAGGTTCCACACACACTTCAAGTAAGAGGTCGGCCTGAGTGGAAAGGTGAGAGTTTGGGCAGCTGTGCAGACAAAGAAGGCGCCCTTTGGCCTGGGCCTAAATGCTTGTGACACCCCACTGGACCTGCCGTGCTCTGAGGGACCTGCCCTGGGCCCACTGCTCCCCTGCCCTTTGTTCAGTCACAGCAGAGATGGCCACACCCACTCCTTCAGTGAGGGCAGAGTTCCAACCACCCTCACCCCCGCCCCCTCTCCGCAGGTTACCATGGACTACAGAGGCTGCATCCTGAGGCCAGGGCGTTCCGAGAATGCCAAGGGCAGACATGATGACCTTAAATGATTTCCTCTTGTGTCAGGTTTGGTAAACTTTAGGAGCTAGGAAATGGTCCACTTTACAGAAATGTTCAAATTTACTGGCATTTCATATATTCTCTGCTATAACATTGTCCTGATTCTTTCTGTATATTCTATACTTATGTTTTTGTTTTCCTTAATCAAAGTGTGTCTTTTCAATCTTTTCAAAGAAGATTCTTTGGACTTACTAAATCACCTCAATTTTATACGTTTTCTGTTGTATTAAGTTCTGCTCATATCTTTATTTATCTTTTTTCTATGTTCTCAGGGTTTATTGTTTTGATCTTCTGATGTCATTTAAAACACTTGGTTATTCATTTTAATAAATATTTTACTTATAAAAATTTGAACATTTGAAGATTCCAGCTTACTTGTAAGTTTCTAAGGGTCAGGTCCTCTCCATTGTTGCTGGCCTAAGGTTTAGTTCACCATATAGCAATGTATATATTGACCTATTTTCCCCTCGACTTTCTGTGATTCCCTACATCTCACCTTTCTTTGCAGACAAGCCATTTGAAATACCCTTAACTTATTTCACAGCCAATAAGTCATTGAAATAATGTGTATTTTTAGAGAAATCTTCTTATATAATTAGGCAGAAAAACTCACCTGCCATAGTTTTCAAAACAGCATAATTTTACTCTTCTCAATGCTTAATCTGTTGTATTACACAACCTTTGAGTATTTAGCTTTATCAATGACATGTCCTTTAAAAATGTTTTAGAGATCCTACCAGTCTTTGAAAACATCCTTGTTCCTTGTTTCAGTTCCAGTTTTATGTATATATTCTGCCTTGCACCTGATTATTCCAACAATTGATGGATGGCCTTGGGAATCTAATTCTGGTATTGATAGTCTTTACTGATTGTCTCCCCTCGTAGCTGATTTCTTCATTATTGTGTAAATTTAGATCATGAGCTCATGTTTAGCTAAACAGCTGACCTTGTAAGACGCTTAGGTGTGAACGCTCGTAAGCTTTCGCAGAAAGACGGCAAAGATTTATTGGTGTCCCTCCAATGAGTTGCCCACGAGGACACCGTTTTCTACAAGTGTTGGTCCAATACTCCCTCTAGAGGCAGGGGACTCCGACAGGGCTGATTGGCGGCCCCCGATCTGGGGCAGGGGCTGTGGGCAGCCTGTGGCCCGGGCAGGAGCCTCTTTGCATGTGTCCCTGGGACACATCTGCCTGCGAACTTCGCTCACCTGGCAGGAAGCTACGATGCCCAGACCTATGGTTAGCTGTGCAGCGAGGTGTACTGTGAGGACAGGTTCCACACACACTTCAAGTAAGAGGTCGGCCTGAGTGGAAAGGTGAGAGTTTGGGCAGCTGTGCAGACAAAGAAGGCGCCCCTTGGCCTGGGCCTAAATGCTTGTGACAGCCCACTGGACCTGCCGTGCTCTGAGGGCCCTGCCATGGGCCCCCTGCTCCCCTGCCCTTTGTTCAGTCACAGCAGAGATGGCCACACCCACTCCTTCAGTGAGGGCAGAGTTCCAACCACCCTCAGCCCCGCCCCCTCTCCGCAGGTTACCATGGACTACAGAGGCTGCATGCTGTGGCCAGCGCATTCCGAGTATGCCAAGGGCAGACATGATGACCTTAAATAATTTCCTCTTGTGTCAGGTTTGGTAAACTTTAGGAGCTAGGAAATGGTCCACTTTACAGAAATGTTCAAATTTACTGGCATTTCTTATATCCCCTGTATAACATTGTCCTGATTCTTTCTGTATATTCTTTACTTATGTTTTTGTTTTCCTTAATCAAAGTGTGTCTTTTCAATCTTTTCAAAGAAGATTCTTTGGACTTACTAAATCACCTCAATTTTATACGTTTTCTGTTGTATTAAGTTCTGCTCATATCTTTATTTATCTTTTTTCTATGTTCTCAGGGTTTATTGTTTTGATCTTCTGATGTCAATTAAAACACTTGGTTATTCATTTTAATAAATATTTTACTTATAAAGATTTGAACTTTTGAAGATTCCAGCTTACTTGTAAGTTTCTAAGGGTCAGGTCCTCTCCATTGTTGCTGGCCTAAGGTTTAGTTCACCATATAGCAATGTATATATTGACCTATTTTCCCCTCGACTTTCTGTGATTCCCTACATCTCACCTTTCTTTGCAGACAAGCCATTTGAAATACCCTTAACTTATTTCACAGCCAATAAGTCATTGAAATAATGTGTATTTTTAGAGAAATCTTCTTATATAATTAGGCAGAAAATCTCACCTGCCATAGTTTTCAAAACAGCATAATTTCACTCTTCTCAATGCTTAATCTGTTGTATTACACAACCTTTGAGTATTTAGCTTTATCAATGACATGTACTTTAAAAATGTTTTAGAGACCCTACCAGTCTTTGAAAACATCCTTGTTCCTTGTTTCAGTTCCAGTTTTATGTATATATTCTGCCTTGCCCCTGATTATTCCAACAATTGATGGATGGCCTTGGGAATCTAATTCTGGTATTGATAGTCTTTACTGATTGTCTCCCCTCGTAGCTGATTTTTTCATTATTGTGTAAATTTAGATCATGAGCTCATGTTTAGCTAAACAGCTGACCTTGTAAGAAGCTTAGGTGTGAACGCTCGTAAGATTCAGCAGAAAGGCAGCAAAGATTTATTTGTGTCCCTCCAATGAGTTGCCCATGAGGACACCGTTTTCTACAAGTGTTGGTCCAATACTCCCTCTAGAGGCAGGGGAATCCGACAGGGCTGATTGGTGGCCCCCGATCTGGGGCAGGGGCAGTGGGCAGCCAGTGGCCCGTTCAGGAGCCTCTTTGCATGTGTCCCTGGGACACATCTGCCTGCGAACTTCAGTCACCTGGCAGGAAGCTACGATGCCCAGACCTATGGTTAGCTATGCAGCGAGGTGTACTGTGAGGACAGGTTCCACACACACTTCAAGTAAGAGGTCGGCCTGAGTGGAAAGGTGAGAGTTTGGGCAGCTGTGCAGACAAAGAAGGCGCCCTTTGGCCTGGGCCTAAATGCTTGTGACACCCCACTGGACCTGCCGTGCTCTGAGGGCCCTGCCCTGGGCCCTCTACTCCCCTGCCCTTTGTTCAGTCACAGCAGAGATGGCCACACCCACTCCTTCAGAGAGGGCAGAGTTCCAACCACCCTCAGCCCCGCCCCCTCTCCGCAGGTTACCATGGACTACAGAGGCTGCATGCTGAGGCCAGGGCGTTCCGAGTATGCCAAGGGCAGACATGATGACCTTAAATAATTTCCTCTTGTATCAGGTTTGGTAAACTTTAGGAGCTAGGAAATGGTCCACTTTACAGAAATGTTCAAATTTACTGGCATTTCTTATATCCCCTGTATAACATTGTCCTGATTCTTTCTGTATATTCTTTACTTATGTTTTTGTTTTCCTTAATCAAAGTGTGTCTTTTCAATCTTTTCAAAGAAGATTCTTTGGACTTACTAAAACACCTGAATTTTATACGTTTTCTGTTGTATTAAGTTCTGCTAATATCTTTATTTATCTTTTTTCTATGTTCTCAGGGTTTATTGTTTTGATCTTCTGATGTCAATTAAAACACTTGGTTATTCATTTTAATAAATATTTTACTTATAAAGATTTGAACTTTTGAAGATTCCTGCTTACTTGTAAATTTCTAAGGGTCAGGTCCTCTCCATTGTTGCTGGCCTAAGACTTAGTTCACCATATAGCAATGTATATATTGACCTATTTTCCCCTCGACTTTCTGTGATTCCCTACATCTCACCTTTCTTTGCAGACAAGCCATTTGAAATACCCTTAACTTATTTCACAGCCAATAAGTCATTGAAATAATGTGTATTTTTAGAGAAATCTTCTTATATAATTAGGCAGAAAAACTCACCTGCCATAGTTTTCAAAACAGCATAATTTCACTCTTCTCAATGCGTAATCTGTTGTATTACACAACCTTTGAGTATTTAGCTTTATCAATGACATGTACTTTAAAAATGTTTTAGAGATCCTACCAGTCTTTTAAAACATCCTTGTTCCTTGTTTCAGTTCCAGTTTTATGTATATATTCTGCCTTGCACCTGATTATTCCAACAATTGATGGATGGCCTTGGGAATCTAATTCTGGTATTGATAGTCTTTACTGATTGTCTCCCCTCGTAGCTGATTTCTTCATTATTGTGTAAATTTAGATCATGAGCTCATGTTTAGCTAAACAGCTGACCTTGTAAGACGCTTAGGTGTGAACGCTCGTAAGCTTCAGGAGAAAGTCGGCAAAATTTATTTGTGTCCCTCCAATGAGTTGCCCACGAGGACACCGTTTTCTACAAGTGTTGGTCCAATACTCCCTCTAAAGGAAGGGGATTCCGACAGGGCTGATTGGCGGCCCCCGATCTGGGGCAGGGGCAGTGGGCAGCCTGTGGCCCGGTCTGGAGCCTCTTTGCATGTGTCCCTGGGACACATCTGCCTGCGAACTTCGGTCACCTGGCAGGAAGCTACGATGCCCAGACCTATGGTTAGCTGTGCAGCGAGGTGTACTGTGAGGACAGGTTCCACACACACTTCAAGTAAGAGGTCGGCCTGAGTGGAAAGGTGAGAGTTTGGGCAGCTGTGCAGACAAAGAAGGCGCCCTTTGGCCTGGGCCTAAATGCTTGTGACAGCCCACTGGACCTGCCGTGCTCTGAGGTCCCTGCCCTGGGCCCCCTGTTCCCCTGCCCTTTGTTCAGTCACAGCAGAGATGGCCACACCCACTCCTTCAGTGAGGGCAGAGTTCCAACCACCCTCAGCCCCGCCCCCTCTCCACAGGTTACCATGGACTACAGAGGCTGCATCCTGAGGCCAGGGCGTTCCGAGAATGCCAAGGGCAGACATGATGACCTTAAATGATTTCCTCTTGTGTCAGGTTTGGTAAACTTTAGGAGCTAGGAAATGGCCCACTTTACAGAAATGTTGAAATTTACTGGCATTTCATATATTCTCTGCTATAACATTGTCCTGATTCTTTCTGTATATTCTTTACTTATGTTTTTGTTTTCCTTAATCAAAGTGTGTCTTTTCAATCTTTTCAAAGAAGATTCTTTGGACTTACTAAATCACCTGAATTTTATACGTTTTCTGTTGTATTAAGTTCTGCTCATATCTTTATTTATCTTTTTTCTATGTTCTCAGGGTTTATTGTTTTGATCTTCTGATGTCAATTAAAACACTTGGTTATTCATTTTAATAAATATTTTACTTATAAAGATTAGAACTTTTGAAGATTCCAGCTTACTTGTAAGTTTCTAAGGGTCAGGTCCTCTCCATTGTTGCTGGCCTAAGGTTTAGTTCACCATATAGCAATGTATATATTGACCTATTTTCCCCTCGACTTTCTGTGATTCCCTACATCTCACCTTTCTTTGAAGACAAGCCATTTGAAATACCCTTAACTTATTTCACAGCCAATAAGTCATTGAAATAATGTGTATTTTTAGAGAAATCTTCTTATATAATTAGGCAGAAAATCTCACCTGCCATAGTTTTCAAGACAGCATAATTTCACTCTTCTCAATGCTTAATCTGTTGTATTACACAACCTTTGAGTATTTAGCTTTATCAATGACATGTACTTTAAAAATGTTTTAGAGATCCTACCAGTCTTTGAAAACACCCTTGTTCCTTGTTTCAGTTCCAGTTTTATGTATATATTCTGCCTTGCACCTGATTATTCCAACAATTGATGGATGGCCTTGGGAATCTAATTCTGGTATTGATAGTCTTTACTGATTGTCTCCCCTCGTAGCTGATTTCTTCATTATTGTGTAAATTTAGATCATGAGCTCATGTTTAGCTAAACAGCTGACCTTGTAAGACGCTTAGCTGTGAACGCTCGTTAGCTTCCGCAGAAAGTCGGCAAGATTAATTTGTGTCCCTCCAATGAGTTGCCCACGAGGACACCGTTTTCTACAAGTGTTGGTCCAATACTCCCTCTAGAGGCAGGGGACTCCGACAGGGCTGATTTGCGGCCCCCGATCTGGGGCAGGGGCAGTGGGCAGCCTGTGGCCCGGGCAGGAGCCTCTTTGCATGTGTCCCTGGGACACATCTGCCTGCGAACTTCGGTCACCTGGCAGGAAGCTACGATGCCCAGACCTATGGTTAGCTGTGCAGCGAGGTGTACTGTGAGGACAGGTTCCACACACACTTCAAGAAAGAGGTCGGCCTGAGTGGAAAGGTGAGAGTTTGGGCAGCTGTGCAGACAAAGAAGGCGCCCTTTGGCCTGGGCCTAAATGCTTGTGACAGCCCACTGGAACTGCCGTGCTCTGAGGTCCCTGCCCTGGGCCCCCTGTTCCCCTGCCCTTTGTTCAGTCACAGCAGAGATGGCCACACCCACTCCTTCAGTGAGGGCAGAGTTCCAACCACCCTCAGCCCCGCCCCCTCTCCACAGGTTACCATGGACTACAGAGGCTGCATCCTGAGCCCAGGGCGTTCCGAGAATGCCAAGGGCAGACATGATGACCTTAAATGATTTCCTCTTGTGTCAGGTTTGGTAAACTTTAGGAGCTAGGAAATGGTCCACTTTACAGAAATGTTCAAATTTACTGGCATTTCTTATATTCTCTGCTATAACATTGTCCTGATTCTTTCTGTATATTCTATACTTATGTTTTTGTTTTCCTTAATCAAAGTGTGTCTTTTCAATCTTTTCAAAGAAGATTCTTTGGACTTACTAAATCACCTCAATTTTATCCGTTTTCTGTTGTATTAAGTTCTGCTCATATCTTTATTTATCTTTTTTCTATGTTCTCAGGGTTTATTGTTTTGATCTTCTGATGTCAATTAAAACACTTGGTTATTCATTTTAATAAATATTTTACTTATAAAGATTTGAACTTTTGAAGATTCCAGCTTACTTGTAAGTTTCTAAGGGTCAGGTCCTCTCCATTGTTGCTGGCCTAAGGTTTAGTTCACCATATAGCAATGTATATATTGACCTATTTTCCCCTCGACTTTCTGTGATTCCCTACATCTCACCTTTCTTTGCAGACAAGCCATTTGAAATACCCTTAACTTATTTCACAGCCAATAAGTCATTGAAATAATGTGTATTTTTAGAGAAATCTTCTTATATAATTAGGCAGAAAATCTCACCTGCCATAGTTTTCAAAACAGCATAATTTCACTCTTCTCAATGCTTAATCTGTTGTATTACACAACCTTTGAGTATTTAGCTTTATCAATGACATGTACTTTAAAAATGTTTTAGAGATCCTACCAGTCTTTGAAAACATCCTTGTTCCTTGTTTCAGTTCCAGTTTTATGTATATATTCTGCCTTGCACCTGATTATTCCAACAATTGATGGATGGCCTTGGGAATCTAATTCTGGTATTGATAGTCTTTACTGATTGTCTCCCCTCGTAGCTGATTTTTTCATTATTGTGTAAATTTAGATCATGACCTCATGTTTAGCTAAACAGCTGACCTTGTAAGAAGCTTAGGTGTGAACGCTCGTAAGATTCAGCAGAAAGGCGGCAAAGATTTATTTGTGTCCCTCAAATGAGTTGCCCACCAGGACACCGTTTTCTACAAGTGTTGGTCCAATACTCCCTCTAGAGGCAGGGGAATCCGACAGGGCTGATTGGTGGCCCCCGATCTGGGGCAGGGGCAGTGGGCAGCCAGTGGCCCGGGCAGGAGCCTCTTTGCATGTGTCCCTGGGACACATCTGCCTGCGAACTTCAGTCACCTGGCAGGAAGCTACGATGCCCAGACCTATGGTTAGCTGTGCAGCGAGGTGTACTGTGAGGACAGGTTCCACACACACTTCAAGTAAGAGGTCGGCCTGAGTGGAAAGGTGAGAGTTTGGGCAGCTGTGCAGACAAAGAAGGCGCCCTTTGGCCTGGGCCTAAATGCTTGTGACACCCCACTGGACCAGCCGTGCTCTGAGGGCCCTGCCCTGGGCCCCCTACTCCCCTGCCCTTTGTTCAGTCACAGCAGAAATGGCCACACCCACTCTTCAGTGAGGGCAGAGTTCCAACCACCCTCAGCCCCGCCCCCTCTCCGCAGGTTACCATGGACTACAGAGGCTGCATGCTGAGGCCAGGGCGTTCCGAGAATGCCAAGGGCAGACATGATGACCTTAAATAATTTCCTCTTGTGTCAGGTTTGGTAAACTTTAGGAGCTAGGAAATGGTCCACATTACAGAAATGTTCAAATTTACTGGCATTTCTTATATTCTCTGCTATAACATTGTCCTGATTCTTTCTGTATATTCTATACTTATGTTTTTGTTTTCCTTAATCAAAGTGTGTCTTTTCAATCTTTTCAAAGAAGATTCTTTGGACTTACTAAATCACCTCAATTTTATACGTTTTCTGTTGTATTAAGTTCTGCTCATATCTTTATTTATCTTTTTTCTATGTTCTCAGGGTTTATTGTTTTGATCTTCTGATGTCAATTAAAACACTTGGTTATTCATTTTAATAAATATGTTTCTTATAAATATTTGAACTTTTGAAGATTCCAGCTTACTTGTAAGTTTCTAAGGGTCAGGTCCTCTCCATTGTTGCTGGCCTAAGGTTTAGTTCACCATATAGCAATGTATATATTGACCTATTTTCCCCTCGACTTTCTGTGATTCCCTACATCTCACCTTTCTTTGCAGACAAGCCATTTGAAATACCCTTAACTTATTTCACAGCCAATAAGTCATTGAAATAATGTGTAGTTTTTAGAGAAATCTTCTTATATAATTAGGCAGAAAATCTCACCTGCCATAGTTTTCAAAACAGCATAATTTCACTCTTCTCAATGCTTAATCTGTTGTATTACACAACCTTTGAGTATTTAGCTTTATCAATGACATGTATAGATCCTACCAGTCTTTGAAAACATCCTTGTTCCTTGTTTCAGGTCCAGTTTTATGTATATATTCTGCCTTGCACCTGATTATTCCAACAATTGATGGATGGCCTTGGGAATCTAATTCTGGTATTGATAGTCTTTACTGAATGTCTCCCCTCGTTGCTGATTTCTTCATTATTGTGTAAATTTAGATCATGAGCTCATGTTTAGCTAAACAGCTGACCTTGTAAGACGCTTAGGTGTGAACGCTCGTAAGCTTCCGCAGAAACTCGGCAAAGATTTATTTGTGTCCCTCCAATGAGTTGCCCACGAGGACACCGTTTACTACAAGTGTTGGTCCAATACTCCCTCTAGAGGCAGTGGACTCCGACAGGGCTCATTGGCGGCCCCCGATCTGGGGCAGAGGCAGTGGGCAGCCTTTGGCCCGGGCAGGAGACTCTTTGCATGTTTCCCTGGGACACATCTGCCTGCGAACTTCGGTCAACTGGCAGGAAGCTACGATGCCCAGACCTATGGTTAGCTGTGCAGCGAGGTGTACTGTGAGGGCAGGTTCCACACACACTTCAAGTAAGAGGTCGGCCTGAGTGGAAAGGTGAGAGTTTGGGCAGCTGTGCAGACAAAGAAGGCGCCCTTTGGCCTGGGCCTAAATGCTTGTGACACCCCACTGGACCTGCCGTGCTCTGAGGGCCCTGCCCTGGGCCCCCTGCTCCCCTGCCCTTTGTTCAGTCACAGCAGAGATGGCCACACCCACTCCTTCAGTGAGGGTAGTGTTCCAACCACCCTCAGCCCCGACCCCTCTCTGCAGGTTACCATGGACAACAGAGGCTGCATCCTGAGGCCAGGGCGTTCCGAGAATGCCAAGGGCAGACATGATGACCTTAAATGATTTCCTCTTGTGTCAGGTTTGGTAAACTTTAGGAGCTAGGAAATGGTCCACTTTACAGAAATGTTCAAATTTACTGGCATTTCTTATATTCTCTGCTATAACATTGTCCTGATTCTTTCTGTATATTCTTTACTTATGTTTTTGTTTTCCTTAATCAAAGTGTGTCTTTTCAATCTTTTCAAAGAAGATTCTTTGGACTTACTAAATCACCTCAATTTTATACGTTTTGTGTTGTATTAAGTTCTGCTCATATCTTTATTTATCTTTTTTCTATGTTCTCAGGGTTTATTGTTTTGATCTTCTGATGTCAATTAAAACACTTGGTTATTCATTTTAATAAATATTTTACTTATAAAGATTTGAACTTTTGACGATTCCAGCTTACTTGTAAGTTTCTAAGGGTCAGGTCCTCTCCATTGTTGCTGGCCTAAGGTTTAGTTCACCATATAGCAATGTATATATTGACCTATTTTCCCCTCGACTTTCTGTGATTCCCTACATCTCACCTTTCTTTGCAGACAAGCCATTTGAAATACCCTTAACTTATTTCACAGCCAATAAGTCATTGAAATAATGTGTATTTTTAGAGAAATCTTCTTATATAATTAGGCAGAAAATCTCACCTGCCATAGTTTTCAAAACAGCATAATTTCACTCTTCTCAATGCTTAATCTGTTGTATTACACAACCTTTGAGTATTTAGCTTTATCAATGACATGTAGAGATCCTACCAGTCTTTGAAAACATCCTTGTTCCTTGTTCCAGGTCCAGTTTTATGTATATATTCTGCCTTGCACCTGATTATTCCAACAATTGATGGATGGCCTTGGGAAACTAATTCTGGTATTGATAGTCTTTACTGATTGTCTCCCCTCGTAGCTGATTTCTTCATTATTGTGTAAATTTAGATCATGAGCTCATGTTTAGCTAAACAGCTGACCTTGTAAGACGCTTAGCTGTGAACGCTCGTTAGCTTCCGCAGAAAGTCGGCAAGATTAATTTGTGTCCCTCCAATGAGTTGCCCACGAGGACACCGTTTTCTACAAGTGTTGGTCCAATACTCCCTCTAGAGGCAGGGGACTCCGACAGGGCTGATTTGCGGCCCCCGATCTGGGGCAGGGGCAGTGGGCAGCCTGTGGCCCGGGCAGGAGCCTCTTTGCATGTGTCCCTGGGACACATCTGCCTGCGAACTTCGGTCACCTGGCAGGAAGCTACGATGCCCAGACCTATGGTTAGCTGTGCAGCGAGGTGTACTGTGAGGGCAGGTTCCACACACACTTCAAGTAAGAGGTCGGCCTGAGTGGAAAGGTGAGAGTTTGGGCAGCTGTGCAGACAAAGAAGGCGCCCTTTGGCCTGGGCCTAAATGCTTGTGACAGCCCACTGGACCTGCCGTGCTCTGAGGGCCCTGCCCTGGGCCCCCTGCTCCCCTGCCCTTTGTTCAGTCACAACAGAGATGGCCACACCCACTCCTTCAGTGAGGGCAGAGTTCCAACCACCCTCAGCCCCGCACCCTCTCCGCAGGTTACCATGGACTACAGAGGCTGCATCCTGAGGCCAGGGCGTTCCGAGAATGCCAAGGGCAGACATGATGACCTTAAATGATTTCCTCTTGTGTCAGGTTTGGTAAACTTTAGGAGCTAGGAAATGGTCCACTTACAGAAATGTTCAAATTTACTGGCATTTCATATATTCTCTGCTATAACATTGTCCTGATTCTTTCTGTATATTCTTTACTTATGTTTTTGTTTTCCTTAATCAAAGTGTGTCTTTTCAATCTGTTCAGAGAAGATTCTTTGGACTTACTAAATCACCTGAATTTTATACGTTTTCTGTTGTATTAAGTTCTGCTCATATCTTTATTTATCTTTTTTCTATGTTCTCAGGGTTTATTGTTTTGATCTTCTGATGTCAATTAAAACACTTGGTTATTCATTTTAATAAATATTTTACTTATAAAGATTTGAACTTTTGAAGATTCCAGCTTACTTGTAAGTTTCTAAGGGTCAGGTCCTCTCCATTGTTGCTGGCCTAAGGTTTAGTTCACCATATAGCAATGTATATATTGACCTATTTTCCCCTCGACTTTCTGTGATTCCCTACATCTCACCTTTCTTTGCAGACAAGCCATTTGAAATACCCTTAACTTATTTCACAGCCAATAAGTCATTGAAATAATGTGTATTGTTAGAGAAATCTTCTTATATAATTAGGCAGAAAATCTCACCTGCCATAGTTTTCAAAACAGCATAATTTCACTCTTCTCAATGCTTAATCTGTTGTATTACACAACCTTTGAGTATTTAGCTTTATCAATGACATGTCCTTTAAAAATGTTTTAGACATCCTACCAGTCTTTGAAAACATCCTTGTTCCTTGTTTCAGTTCCAGTTTTATGTATATATTCTGCCTTGCACCTGATTATACCAACAATTGATGGATGGCCTTGGGAATCTAACTCTGGTATTGATAGTCTTTACTGATTGTCTCCCCTCGTAGCTGATTTCTTCATTATTGTGTAAATTTAGATCATGAGCTCATGTTTAGCTAAACAGCTGACCTTGTAAGACGCTTAGGTGTGAACGCTCGTAAGCTTCAGGAGAAAGTCGGCAAAATTTATTTGTGTCCCTCCAATGAGTTGCCCACGAGGACACCGTTTTCTACAAGTGTTGGTCCAATACTCCCTCTAAAGGAAGGGGATTCCGACAGGGCTGATTGGCGGCCCCCGATCTGGGGCAGGGGCAGTGGGCAGCCTGTGGCCCGGTCTGGAGCCTCTTTGCATGTGTCCCTGGGACACATCTGCCTGCGAACTTCGGTCACCTGGCAGGAAGCTACGATGCCCAGACCTATGGTTAGCTGTGCAGCGAGGTGTACTGTGAGGACAGGTTCCACACACACTTCAAGTAAGAGGTCGGCCTGAGTGGAAAGGTGAGAGTTTGGGCAGCTGTGCAGACAAAGAAGGCGCCCTTTGGCCTGGGCCTAAATGCTTGTGACAGCCCACTGGACCTGCCGTGCTCTGAGGGCCCTGCCCTGGGCCCCCTGCTCCCCTGCCCTTTGTTCAGTCACAGCAGAGATGGCCACACCCACTCCTTCAGTGAGGGCAGAGTTCCAACCACCCTCAGCCCCGCCCCCTCTCCACAGGTTACCATGGACTACAGAGGCTGCATCCTGAGGCCAGGGCGTTCCGACAATGCCAAGGTCAGACATGAGGACCTTAAATGATTTCCTCTTGTGTCAGGTTTGGTAAACTTTAGGAGCTAGGAAATGGTCCACTTTACAGAAATGTTCAAATTTACTGGCATTTCTTATATTCTCTGCTATAACATTGTCCTGATTCTTTCTGTATATTCTATACTTATGTTTTTGTTTTCCTTAATCAAAGTGTGTCTTTTCAATCTTTTCAAAGAAGATTCTTTGGACTTACTAAATCACATCAATTTTATACGTTTTCTGTTGTATTAAGTTCTGCTCATATCTTTATTTATCTTTTTTCTATGTTCTCAGGGTTTATTGTTTTGATCTTCTGATGTCAATTAAAACACTTGGTTATTCATTTTAATAAATATTTTACTTATAAAGATTTGAACTTTTGAAGATTCCAGCTTACTTGTAAGTTTCTAAGGGTCAGGTCCTCTCCATTGTTGCTGGCCTAAGGTTTAGTTCACCATATAGCAATGTATATATTGACCTATTTTCCCCTCGACTTTCTGTGATTCCCTACATCTCACCTTTCTTTGCAGTCAAGCCATTTGAAATACCCTTAACTTATTTCACAGCCAATAAGTCATTGAAATAATGTGTATTTTTAGAGAAATCTTCTTATATAATTAGGCAGAAAATCTCACCTGCCATAGTTTTCAAAACAGCATAATTTCACTCTTCTCAATGCTTAATCTGTTGTATTACACAACCTTTGAGTATTTAGCTTTATCAATGACATGTACTTTAAAAATGTTTTAGAGATCCTACCAGTCTTTGAAAACATCCTTTTTCCTTGTTTCAGTTCCAGTTTTATGTATATATTCTGCCTTGCACCTGATTATTCCAACAATTGATGGATGGCCTTGGGAATCTAATTCTGGTATTGATAGTCTTTACTGATTGTCTCCCCTCGTAGCTGATTTTTTCATTATTGTGTAAATTTAGATCATGACCTCATGTTTAGCTAAACAGCTGACCTTGTAAGAAGCTTAGGTGTGAACGCTCGTAAGATTCAGCAGAAAGGCGGCAAAGATTTATTTGTGTCCCTCAAATGAGTTGCCCACCAGGACACCGTTTTCTACAAGTGTTGGTCCAATACTCCCTCTAGAGGCAGGGGAATCCGACAGGGCTGATTGGTGGCCCCCGATCTGGGGCAGGGGCAGTGGGCAGCCAGTGGCCCGGGCAGGAGCCTCTTTGCATGTGTCTCTGGGACACATCTGCCTGCGAACTTCAGTCACCTGGCAGGAAGCTACGATGCCCAGACCTATGGTTAGCTGTGCAGCGAGGTGTACTGTGAGGACAGGTTCCACACACACTTCAAGTAAGAGGTCGGCCTGAGTGGAAAGGTGAGAGTTTGGGCAGCTGTGCAGACAAAGAAGGCGCCCTTTGGCCTGGGCCTAAATGCTTGTGACACCCCACTGGACCAGCCGTGCTCTGAGGGCCCTGCCCTGGGCCCCCTACTCCCCTGCCCTTTGTTCAGTCACAGCAGAAATGGCCACAACCACTCTTCAGTGAGGGCAGAGTTCCAACCACCCTCACCCCGCCCCCTCTCCGCAGGTTACCATGGACTACAGAGGCTGCATGCTGAGGCCAGGGCGTTCCGAGAATGCCAAGGGCAGACATGATGACCTTAAATAATTTCCTCTTGTGTCAGGTTTGGTAAACTTTAGGAGCTAGGAAATGGTCCACATTACAGAAATGTTCAAATTTACTGGCATTTCTTATATTCTCTGCTATAACATTGTCCTGATTCTTTCTGTATATTCTATACTTATGTTTTTGTTTTCCTTAATCAAAGTGTGTCTTTTCAATCTTTTCAAAGAATATTCTTTGGACTTACTAAATCACCTGAATTTTATACGTTTTCTGTTGTATTAAGTTCTGCTCATATCTTTATTTATCTTTTTTCTATGTTCTC
Source organism: Mesoplodon mirus (assembly GCF_964341445.2). Taxonomy (NCBI): domain Eukaryota; kingdom Metazoa; phylum Chordata; class Mammalia; order Artiodactyla; family Ziphiidae; genus Mesoplodon; species Mesoplodon mirus. The sequence continues at coordinate 179,089,215 of NC_138976.1, read as the reverse complement.
AGGGTTTATTGTTTTGATCTTCTGATGTCAATTAAAACACTTGGTTATTCATTTTAATAAATATTTTACTTATAAGGATTTGAACTTTTGAAGATTCCAGCTTACTTGTAAGTTTCTAAGGGTCAGGTCCTCTCCATTCTTGCTGGCCTAAGGTTTAGTTCACCATATAGCAATGTATATATTGACCTATTTTCCCCTCGACTTTCTGTGATTCCCTACATCTCAACTTTCTTTGCAGACAAGCCATTTGAAATACCCTTAACTTATTTCACAGCCAATAATTCATTGAAATAATGTGTATTTTTAGAGAAATCTTCTTATATAATTAGGCAGAAAATCTCACCTGCCATAGTTTTCAAAACAGCATAATTTCACTCTTCTCAATGCTTAATCTGTTGTATTACACAACCTTTGAGTATTTAGCTTTATCAATGACATGTACTTTAAAAATGTTTTAGAGATCCTACCAGTCTTTGAAAACACCCTTGTTCCTTGTTTCAGTTCCAGTTTTATGTATATACTCTGCCTTGCACCTGATTATTCCAACAATTGATGGATGGCCTTGGGAATCTAATTCTGGTATTGATAGTCTTTACTGATTGTCTCCCCTCGTAGCTGATTTTTTCATTATTGTGTAAATTTAGATCATGAGCTCATGTTTAGCTAAACAGCTGACCTTGTAAGACGCTTAGGTGTGAACGCTCGTAAGCTTCAGGAGAAAGTCGGCAAAATTTATTTGTGTCCCTCCAATGAGTTGCCCACGAGGACACCGTTTTCTACAAGTGTTGGTCCAATACTCCCTCTAAAGGAAGGGGATTCCGACAGGGCTGATTGGCGGCCCCCGATCTGGGGCAGGGGCAGTGGGCAGCCTGTGGCCCGGTCTGGAGCCTCTTTGCATGTGTCCCTGGGACACATCTGCCTGCGAACTTCGGTCACCTGGCAGGAAGCTACGATGCCCAGACCTATGGTTAGCTGTGCAGTGAGGTGTACTGTGAGGGCAGGTTCCACACACACTTCAAGTAAGAGGTCGGCCTGAGTGGAAAGGTGAGAGTTTGGGCAGCTGTGCAGACAAAGAAGGCGCCCTTTGGCCTGGGCCTAAATGCTTGTGACAGCCCACTGGACCTGCCGTGCTCTGAGGAGCCTGCCCTGGGCCCCCTGCTCCCCTGCCCTTTGTTCAGTCACAGCAGAGATGGCCACACCCACTCCTTCAGTGAGGGCAGAGTTCCAACCACCCTCAGCCCCGCACCCTCTCCGCAGGTTACCATGGACTACAGAGGCTGCATCCTGAGGCCAGGGCGTTCCGAGAATGCCAAGGGCAGACATGATGACCTTAAATGATTTCCTCTTGTGTCAGGTTTGGTAAACTTTAGGAGCTAGGAAATGGTCCACTTACAGAAATGTTCAAATTTACTGGCATTTCATATATTCTCTGCTATAACATTGTCCTGATTCTTTCTGTATATTCTTTACTTATGTTTTTGTTTTCCTTAATCAAAGTGTGTCTTTTCAATCTTTTCAAAGAAGATTCTTTGGACTTACTAAATCACCTCAATTTTATACGTTTTCTGTTGTATTAAGTTCTGCTCATATCTTTATTTATCTTTTTTCTATGTTCTCAGGGTTTATTGTTTTGATCTTCTGATGTCAATTAAAACACTTGGTTATTCATTTTAATAAATATTTTACTTATAAAGATTTGAACTTTTGAAGATTCCAGCTTACTTGTAAGTTTCTAAGGGTCAGGTCCTCTCCATTGTTGCTGGCCTAAGGTTTAGTTCACCATATAGCAATGTATATATTGACCTATTTTCCCCTCGACTTTCTGTGATTCCCTACATCTCACCTTTCTTTGCAGACAAGCCATTTGAAATACCCTTAACTTATTTCACAGCCAATAAGTCATTGAAATAATGTGTATTTTTAGAGAAATCTTCTTATATAATTAGGCAGAAAATCTCACCTGCCATAGTTTTCAAAACAGCATAATTTCACTCTTCTCAATGCTTAATCTGTTGTATTACACAACCTTTGAGTATTTAGCTTTATCAATGACATGTACTTTAAAAATGTTTTAGAGATCCTACCAGTCTTTGAAAACATCCTTGTTCCTTGTTTCAGTTCCAGTTTTATGTATATATTCTGCCTTGCACCTGATTATTCCAACAATTGATGGATGGCCTTGGGAATCTAATTCTGGTATTGATAGTCTTTACTGATTGTCTCCCCTCGTAGCTGATTTCTTCATTATTGTGTAAATTTAGATCATGAGCTCATGTTTAGCTAAACAGCTGACCTTGTAAGACGCTTAGGTGTGAACGCTCGTAAGCTTCCACAGAAAGACGGCAAAGATTTATTTGTGTCGCTCCAATGAGTTGCCCACGAGGACACCGTTTTCTACAAGTGTTGGTCCAATACTCCCTCTAGAGGCAGGGGACTCCGACAGGGCTGATTGGCGGCCCCCGATCTGGGGCAGGGGCAGTGGGCAGCCTGTGGCCCGGGCAGGAGCCTCTTTGCATGTGTCCCTGGGACACATCTGCCTGCGAACTTCGGTCACCTGGCAGGAAGCTACGATGCCCAGACCTATGGTTAGCTGTGCAGCGAGGTGTACTGTGAGGACAGGTTCCACACACACTTCAAGTAAGAGGTCGGCCTGAGTGGAAAGGTGAGAGTTTGGGCAGCTGTGCAGACAAAGAAGGCGCCCTTTGGCCTGGGCCTAAATGCTTGTGACAGCCCACTGGACCTGCCGTGCTCTGAGGGCCCTGCCCTGGGCCCCCTGCTCCCCTGCCCTTTGTTCAGTCACAGCAGAGATGGCCACAGGCACTCCTTCAGTGAGGGCAGAGTTCCAACCAACCTCAGCTCCGCCCCCTCTCCGCAGGTTACCATGGACTTCAGAGGCTGCATCCTGAGGCCAGGGCGTTCCGAGAATGCCAAGGGCAGACATGATGACCTCAAATGATTTCCTCTTGTGTCAGGTTTGGTAATCTTTAGGAGCTAGGAAATGGTCCACTTTACAGAAATGTTCAAATTTACTGGCATTTCATATATTCTCTGCTATAACATTGTCCTGATTCTTTCTGTATGTTCTTTACTTATGTTTTTGTTTTCCTTAATCAAAGTGTGTCTTTTCAATCTTTTCAAAGAAGATTCTTTGGACTTACTAAATCACCTGAATTTTATACGTTTTCTGTTGTATTAAGTTCTGCTCATATCTTTATTTATCTTTTTTCTATGTTCTCAGGGTTTATTGTTTTGATCTTCTGATGTCAATTAAAACACTTGGTTATTCATTTGAATAAATATTTTACTTATAAAGATTTGAACTTTTGAAGATTCCAGCTTACTTGTAAGTTTCTAAGGGTCAGGTCCTCTCCATTGTTGCTGGCCTAAGGTTTAGTTCACCATATAGCAATGTATATATTGACCTATTTTCCCCTCGACTTTCTGTGATTCCCTACATCTCACCTTTCTTTGCAGACAAGCCATTTGAAATACCCTTAACTTATTTCACAGCCAATAAGTCATTGAAATAATGTGTATTTTTAGAGAAATCTTCTTATATAATTAGGCAGAAAATCTCACCTGCCATAGTTTTCAAGACAGCATAATTTCACTCTTCTCAATGCTTAATCTGTTGTATTACACAACCTTTGAGTATTTAGCTTTATCAATGACATGTCCTTTAAAAATGTTTTAGAGATCCTACCAGTCTTTGAAAACATCCTTGTTCCTTGTTTCAGTTCAAGTTTTATGTATATATTCTGCCTTACACCTGATTATTCCAACAATTGATGGATGGCCTTGGGAATCTAATTCTGGTATTGATAGTCTTTACTGATTGTCTCCCCTCGTAGCTGATTTTTTCATTATTGTGTAAATTTAGATCATGAGCTCATGTTTAGCTAAACAGCTGACCTTGTAAGACGCTTAGGTGTGAACGATCGTAAGCTTCAGGAGAAAGTCGGCAAAATTTATTTGTGTCCCTCCAATGAGTTGCCCACGAGGACACCGTTTTCTACAAGTGTTGGTCCAATACTCTCTCTAAAGGAAGGGGATTCCGACAGGGCTGATTGGCGGCCCCCGATCTGGGGCAGGGGCAGTGGGCAGCCTGTGGCCCGGTCTGGCGCCTCTTTGCATGTGTCCCTGGGACACATCTGCCTGCAAACTATGGTCACCTGGCAGGAAGCTACGATGCCCAGACCTATGGTTAGCTGTGCAGCGAGGTGTACTGTGAGGACAGGTTCCACACACACTTCAAGTAACAGGTCGGCCTGAGTGGAAAGGTGAGAGTTTGGGCAGCTGTGCAGACAAAGAAGGCGCCCCTTGGCCTGGGCCTAAATGCTTGTGACACCCCACTGGACCTACCGTGCTCTGAGGGCCCTGCCCTGGGCCCCCTGCTCCCCTGACCTTTGTTCACTCACAGCAGAGATGGCCACAGCCACTCCTTCATTGAGGGCAGAGTTCCAACCACCCTCAGCCCCGCCCCCTCTCCACAGGTTACCATGGACTACAGAGGCTGCATCCTGAGGCCAGGGCGTTCCGACAATGCCAAGGGCAGACATGAGGACCTTAAATGATTTCCTCTTGTGTCAGGTTTGGTAAACTTTAGGAGCTAGGAAATGGTCCACTTTACAGAAATGTTCAAATTTACTGGCATTTCTTATATTCTCTGCTATAACATTGTCCTGATTCTTTCTGTATATTCTATACTTATGTTTTTGTTTTCCTTAATCAAAGTGTGTCTTTTCAATCTTTTCAAAGAAGATTCTTTGGACTTACTAAATCACCTGAATTTTATACGTTTTCTGTTGTATTAAGTTCTGCTCATATCTTTATTTATCTTTTTTCTATGTTCTCAGGGTTTATTGTTTTGATCTTCTGATGTCAATTAAAACACTTGGTTATTCATTTTAATAAATATTTTACTTATAAAGATTTGAACTTTTGAAGATTCCAGCTTACTTGTAAGTTTCTAAGGGTCAGGTCCTCTCCATTGTTGCTGGCCTAAGGTTTAGTTCACCATATAGCAATGTATATATTGACCTATTTTCCCCTCGACTTTCTGTGATTCCCTACATCTCACCTTTCTTTGCAGACAAGCCATTTGAAATACCCTTAACTTATTTCACAGCCAATAAGTCATTGAAATAATGTGTATTGTTAGAGAAATCTTCTTATATAATTAGGCAGAAAATCTCACCTGCCATAGTTTTCAAAACAGCATAATTTCACTCTTCTCAATGCTTAATCTGTTGTATTACACAACCTTTGAGTATTTAGCTTTATCAATGACATGTCCTTTAAAAATGTTTTAGACATCCTACCAGTCTTTGAAAACATCCTTGTTCCTTGTTTCAGTTCCAGTTTTATGTATATATTCTGCCTTGCACCTGATTATACCAACAATTGATGGATGGCCTTGGGAATCTAACTCTGGTATTGATAGTCTTTACTGATTGTCTCCCCTCGTAGCTGATTTCTTCATTATTGTGTAAATTTAGATCATGAGCTCATGTTTAGCTAAACAGCTGACCTTGTAAGACGCTTAGGTGTGAACGCTCGTAAGCTTCAGGAGAAAGTCGGCAAAATTTATTTGTGTCCCTCCAATGAGTTGCCCACGAGGACACCGTTTTCTACAAGTGTTGGTCCAATACTCCCTCTAAAGGAAGGGGATTCCGACAGGGCTGATTGGCGGCCCCCGATCTGGGGCAGGGGCAGTGGGCAGCCTGTGGCCCTGTCTGGAGCCTCTTTGCATGTGTCCCTGGGACACATCTGCCTGCGAACTTCGGTCACCTGGCAGGAAGCTACGATGCCCAGACCTATGGTTAGCTGTGCAGCGAGGTGTACTGTGAGGACAGGTTCCACACACACTTCAAGTAAGAGGTCGGCCTGAGTGGAAAGGTGAGAGTTTGGGCAGCTGTGCAGACAAAGAAGGCGCCCTTTGGCCTGGGCCTAAATGCTTGTGACAGCCCACTGGACCTGCCGTGCTCTGAGGGCCCTGCCCTGGGCCCCCTGCTCCCCTGCCCTTTGTTCAGTCACAGCAGAGATGGCCACACCCACTCCTTCAGTGAGGGCAGAGTTCCAACCACCCTCAGCCCCGCCCCCTCTCCACAGGTTACCATGGACTACAGAGGCTGCATCCTGAGGCCAGGGCGTTCCGACAATGCCAAGGTCAGACATGAGGACCTTAAATGATTTCCTCTTGTGTCAGGTTTGGTAAACTTTAGGAGCTAGGAAATGGTCCACTTTACAGAAATGTTCAAATTTACTGGCATTTCTTATATTCTCTGCTATAACATTGTCCTGATTCTTTCTGTATATTCTATACTTATGTTTTTGTTTTCCTTAATCAAAGTGTGTCTTTTCAATCTTTTCAAAGAAGATTCTTTGGACTTACTAAATCACATCAATTTTATACGTTTTCTGTTGTATTAAGTTCTGCTCATATCTTTATTTATCTTTTTTCTATGTTCTCAGGGTTTATTGTTTTGATCTTCTGATGTCAATTAAAACACTTGGTTATTCATTTTAATAAATATTTTACTTATAAAGATTTGAACTTTTGAAGATTCCAGCTTACTTGTAAGTTTCTAAGGGTCAGGTCCTCTCCATTGTTGCTGGCCTAAGGTTTAGTTCACCATATAGCAATGTATATATTGACCTATTTTCCCCTCGACTTTCTGTGATTCCCTACATCTCACCTTTCTTTGCAGTCAAGCCATTTGAAATACCCTTAACTTATTTCACAGCCAATAAGTCATTGAAATAATGTGTATTTTTAGAGAAATCTTCTTATATAATTAGGCAGAAAATCTCACCTGCCATAGTTTTCAAAACAGCATAATTTCACTCTTCTCAATGCTTAATCTGTTGTATTACACAACCTTTGAGTATTTAGCTTTATCAATGACATGTACTTTAAAAATGTTTTAGAGATCCTACCAGTCTTTGAAAACATCCTTTTTCCTTGTTTCAGTTCCAGTTTTATGTATATATTCTGCCTTGCACCTGATTATTCCAACAATTGATGGATGGCCTTGGGAATCTAATTCTGGTATTGATAGTCTTTACTGATTGTCTCCCCTCGTAGCTGATTTTTTCATTATTGTGTAAATTTAGATCATGACCTCATGTTTAGCTAAACAGCTGACCTTGTAAGAAGCTTAGGTGTGAACGCTCGTAAGATTCAGCAGAAAGGCGGCAAAGATTTATTTGTGTCCCTCAAATGAGTTGCCCACCAGGACACCGTTTTCTACAAGTGTTGGTCCAATACTCCCTCTAGAGGCAGGGGAATCCGACAGGGCTGATTGGTGGCCCCCGATCTGGGGCAGGGGCAGTGGGCAGCCAGTGGCCCGGGCAGGAGCCTCTTTGCATGTGTCTCTGGGACACATCTGCCTGCGAACTTCAGTCACCTGGCAGGAAGCTACGATGCCCAGACCTATGGTTAGCTGTGCAGCGAGGTGTACTGTGAGGACAGGTTCCACACACACTTCAAGTAAGAGGTCGGCCTGAGTGGAAAGGTGAGAGTTTGGGCAGCTGTGCAGACAAAGAAGGCGCCCTTTGGCCTGGGCCTAAATGCTTGTGACACCCCACTGGACCAGCCGTGCTCTGAGGGCCCTGCCCTGGGCCCCCTACTCCCCTGCCCTTTGTTCAGTCACAGCAGAAATGGCCACAACCACTCTTCAGTGAGGGCAGAGTTCCAACCACCCTCAGCCCCGCCCCCTCTCCGCAGGTTACCATGGACTACAGAGGCTGCATGCTGAGGCCAGGGCGTTCCGAGAATGCCAAGGGCAGACATGATGACCTTAAATAATTTCCTCTTGTGTCAGGTTTGGTAAACTTTAGGAGCTAGGAAATGGTCCACATTACAGAAATGTTCAAATTTACTGGCATTTCTTATATTCTCTGCTATAACATTGTCCTGATTCTTTCTGTATATTCTATACTTATGTTTTTGTTTTCCTTAATCAAAGTGTGTCTTTTCAATCTTTTCAAAGAATATTCTTTGGACTTACTAAATCACCTGAATTTTATACGTTTTCTGTTGTATTAAGTTCTGCTCATATCTTTATTTATCTTTTTTCTATGTTCTCAGGGTTTATTGTTTTGATCTTCTGATGTCAATTAAAACACTTGGTTATTCATTTTAATAAATATTTTACTTATAAGGATTTGAACTTTTGAAGATTCCAGCTTACTTGTAAGTTTCTAAGGGTCAGGTCCTCTCCATTCTTGCTGGCCTAAGGTTTAGTTCACCATATAGCAATGTATATATTGACCTATTTTCCCCTCGACTTTCTGTGATTCCCTACATCTCAACTTTCTTTGCAGACAAGCCATTTGAAATACCCTTAACTTATTTCACAGCCAATAATTCATTGAAATAATGTGTATTTTTAGAGAAATCTTCTTATATAATTAGGCAGAAAATCTCACCTGCCATAGTTTTCAAAACAGCATAATTTCACTCTTCTCAATGCTTAATCTGTTGTATTACACAACCTTTGAGTATTTAGCTTTATCAATGACATGTACTTTAAAAATGTTTTAGAGATCCTACCAGTCTTTGAAAACACCCTTGTTCCTTGTTTCAGTTCCAGTTTTATGTATATACTCTGCCTTGCACCTGATTATTCCAACAATTGATGGATGGCCTTGGGAATCTAATTCTGGTATTGATAGTCTTTACTGATTGTCTCCCCTCGTAGCTGATTTTTTCATTATTGTGTAAATTTAGATCATGAGCTCATGTTTAGCTAAACAGCTGACCTTGTAAGACGCTTAGGTGTGAACGCTCGTAAGCTTCAGGAGAAAGTCGGCAAAATTTATTTGTGTCCCTCCAATGAGTTGCCCACGAGGACACCGTTTTCTACAAGTGTTGGTCCAATACTCCCTCTAAAGGAAGGGGATTCCGACAGGGCTGATTGGCGGCCCCCGATCTGGGGCAGGGGCAGTGGGCAGCCTGTGGCCCGGTCTGGAGCCTCTTTGCATGTGTCCCTGGGACACATCTGCCTGCGAACTTCGGTCACCTGGCAGGAAGCTACGATGCCCAGACCTATGGTTAGCTGTGCAGTGAGGTGTACTGTGAGGGCAGGTTCCACACACACTTCAAGTAAGAGGTCGGCCTGAGTGGAAAGGTGAGAGTTTGGGCAGCTGTGCAGACAAAGAAGGCGCCCTTTGGCCTGGGCCTAAATGCTTGTGACAGCCCACTGGACCTGCCGTGCTCTGAGGAGCCTGCCCTGGGCCCCCTGCTCCCCTGCCCTTTGTTCAGTCACAGCAGAGATGGCCACACCCACTCCTTCAGTGAGGGCAGAGTTCCAACCACCCTCAGCCCTGCACCCTCTCCGCAGGTTACCATGGACTACAGAGGCTGCATCCTGAGGCCAGGGCGTTCCGAGAATGCCAAGGGCAGACATGATGACCTTAAATGATTTCCTCTTGTGTCAGGTTTGGTAAACTTTAGGAGCTAGGAAATGGTCCACTTACAGAAATGTTCAAATTTACTGGCATTTCATATATTCTCTGCTATAACATTGTCCTGATTCTTTCTGTATATTCTTTACTTATGTTTTTGTTTTCCTTAATCAAAGTGTGTCTTTTCAATCTTTTCAAAGAAGATTCTTTGGACTTACTAAATCACCTCAATTTTATACGTTTTCTGTTGTATTAAGTTCTGCTCATATCTTTATTTATCTTTTTTCTATGTTCTCAGGGTTTATTGTTTTGATCTTCTGATGTCAATTAAAACACTTGGTTATTCATTTTAATAAATATTTTACTTATAAAGATTTGAACTTTTGAAGATTCCAGCTTACTTGTAAGTTTCTAAGGGTCAGGTCCTCTCCATTGTTGCTGGCCTAAGGTTTAGTTCACCATATAGCAATGTATATATTGACCTATTTTCCCCTCGACTTTCTGTGATTCCCTACATCTCACCTTTCTTTGCAGACAAGCCATTTGAAATACCCTTAACTTATTTCACAGCCAATAAGTCATTGAAATAATGTGTATTTTTAGAGAAATCTTCTTATATAATTAGGCAGAAAATCTCACCTGCCATAGTTTTCAAAACAGCATAATTTCACTCTTCTCAATGCTTAATCTGTTGTATTACACAACCTTTGAGTATTTAGCTTTATCAATGACATGTACTTTAAAAATGTTTTAGAGATCCTACCAGTCTTTGAAAACATCCTTGTTCCTTGTTTCAGTTCCAGTTTTATGTATATATTCTGCCTTGCACCTGATTATTCCAACAATTGATGGATGGCCTTGGGAATCTAATTCTGGTATTGATAGTCTTTACTGATTGTCTCCCCTCGTAGCTGATTTCTTCATTATTGTGTAAATTTAGATCATGAGCTCATGTTTAGCTAAACAGCTGACCTTGTAAGACGCTTAGGTGTGAACGCTCGTAAGCTTCCACAGAAAGACGGCAAAGATTTATTTGTGTCGCTCCAATGAGTTGCCCACGAGGACACCGTTTTCTACAAGTGTTGGTCCAATACTCCCTCTAGAGGCAGGGGACTCCGACAGGGCTGATTGGCGGCCCCCGATCTGGGGCAGGGGCAGTGGGCAGCCTGTGGCCCGGGCAGGAGCCTCTTTGCATGTGTCCCTGGGACACATCTGCCTGCGAACTTCGGTCACCTGGCAGGAAGCTACGATGCCCAGACCTATGGTTAGCTGTGCAGCGAGGTGTACTGTGAGGACAGGTTCCACACACACTTCAAGTAAGAGGTCGGCCTGAGTGGAAAGGTGAGAGTTTGGGCAGCTGTGCAGACAAAGAAGGCGCCCTTTGGCCTGGGCCTAAATGCTTGTGACAGCCCACTGGACCTGCCGTGCTCTGAGGGCCCTGCCCTGGGCCCCCTGCTCCCCTGCCCTTTGTTCAGTCACAGCAGAGATGGCCACAGGCACTCCTTCAGTGAGGGCAGAGTTCCAACCAACCTCAGCTCCGCCCCCTCTCCGCAGGTTACCATGGACTTCAGAGGCTGCATCCTGAGGCCAGGGCGTTCCGAGAATGCCAAGGGCAGACATGATGACCTCAAATGATTTCCTCTTGTGTCAGGTTTGGTAATCTTTAGGAGCTAGGAAATGGTCCACTTTACAGAAATGTTCAAATTTACTGGCATTTCATATATTCTCTGCTATAACATTGTCCTGATTCTTTCTGTATGTTCTTTACTTATGTTTTTGTTTTCCTTAATCAAAGTGTGTCTTTTCAATCTTTTCAAAGAAGATTCTTTGGACTTACTAAATCACCTGAATTTTATACGTTTTCTGTTGTATTAAGTTCTGCTCATATCTTTATTTATCTTTTTTCTATGTTCTCAGGGTTTATTGTTTTGATCTTCTGATGTCAATTAAAACACTTGGTTATTCATTTGAATAAATATTTTACTTATAAAGATTTGAACTTTTGAAGATTCCAGCTTACTTGTAAGTTTCTAAGGGTCAGGTCCTCTCCATTGTTGCTGGCCTAAGGTTTAGTTCACCATATAGCAATGTATATATTGACCTATTTTCCCCTCGACTTTCTGTGATTCCCTACATCTCACCTTTCTTTGCAGACAAGCCATTTGAAATACCCTTAACTTATTTCACAGCCAATAAGTCATTGAAATAATGTGTATTTTTAGAGAAATCTTCTTATATAATTAGGCAGAAAATCTCACCTGCCATAGTTTTCAAGACAGCATAATTTCACTCTTCTCAATGCTTAATCTGTTGTATTACACAACCTTTGAGTATTTAGCTTTATCAATGACATGTCCTTTAAAAATGTTTTAGAGATCCTACCAGTCTTTGAAAACATCCTTGTTCCTTGTTTCAGTTCAAGTTTTATGTATATATTCTGCCTTACACCTGATTATTCCAACAATTGATGGATGGCCTTGGGAATCTAATTCTGGTATTGATAGTCTTTACTGATTGTCTCCCCTCGTAGCTGATTTTTTCATTATTGTGTAAATTTAGATCATGAGCTCATGTTTAGCTAAACAGCTGACCTTGTAAGACGCTTAGGTGTGAACGATCGTAAGCTTCAGGAGAAAGTCGGCAAAATTTATTTGTGTCCCTCCAATGAGTTGCCCACGAGGACACCGTTTTCTACAAGTGTTGGTCCAATACTCTCTCTAAAGGAAGGGGATTCCGACAGGGCTGATTGGCGGCCCCCGATCTGGGGCAGGGGCAGTGGGCAGCCTGTGGCCCGGTCTGGCGCCTCTTTGCATGTGTCCCTGGGACACATCTGCCTGCAAACTATGGTCACCTGGCAGGAAGCTACGATGCCCAGACCTATGGTTAGCTGTGCAGCGAGGTGTACTGTGAGGACAGGTTCCACACACACTTCAAGTAACAGGTCGGCCTGAGTGGAAAGGTGAGAGTTTGGGCAGCTGTGCAGACAAAGAAGGCGCCCCTTGGCCTGGGCCTAAATGCTTGTGACACCCCACTGGACCTACCGTGCTCTGAGGGCCCTGCCCTGGGCCCCCTGCTCCCCTGACCTTTGTTCACTCACAGCAGAGATGGCCACAGCCACTCCTTCATTGAGGGCAGAGTTCCAACCACCCTCAGCCCCGCCCCCTCTCCACAGGTTACCATGGACTACAGAGGCTGCATCCTGAGGCCAGGGCGTTCCGACAATGCCAAGGGCAGACATGAGGACCTTAAATGATTTCCTCTTGTGTCAGGTTTGGTAAACTTTAGGAGCTAGGAAATGGTCCACTTTACAGAAATGTTCAAATTTACTGGCATTTCTTATATTCTCTGCTATAACATTGTCCTGATTCTTTCTGTATATTCTATACTTATGTTTTTGTTTTCCTTAATCAAAGTGTGTCTTTTCAATCTTTTCAAAGAAGATTCTTTGGACTTACTAAATCACCTCAATTTTATACGTTTTCTGTTGTATTAAGTTCTGCTCATATCTTTATTTATCTTTTTTCTATGTTCTCAGGGTTTATTGTTTTGATCTTCTGATGTCAATTAAAACACTTGGTTATTCATTTTAATAAATATTTTACTTATAAAGATTTGAACTTTTGAAGATTCCAGCTTACTTGTAAGTTTCTAAGGGTCAGGTCCTCTCCATTGTTGCTGGCCTAAGGTTTAGTTCACCATATAGCAATGTATATATTGACCTATTTTCCCCTCGACTTTCTGTGATTCCCTACATCTCACCTTTCTTTGCAGACAAGCCATTTGAAATACCCTTAACTTATTTCACAGCCAATAAGTCATTGAAATAATGTGTATTTTTAGAGAAATCTTCTTATATAATTAGGCAGAAAATCTCACCTGCCATAGTTTTCAAAACAGCATAATTTCACTCTTCTCAATGCTTAATCTGTTGTATTACACAACCTTTGAGTATTTAGCTTTATCAATGACATGTCCTTTAAAAATGTTTTAGAGATCCTACCAGTCTTTGAAAACATCCTTGTTCCTTGTTTCAGTTCCAGTTTTATGTATATATTCTGCCTTGCACCTGATTATTCCAACAATTGATGGATGGCCTTGGGAATTTAATTCTGGTATTGATAGTCTTTACTGATTGTCTCCCCTCGTGCTGATTTTTTCATTATTGTGTAAATTTAGATCATGACCTCATGTTTAGCTAAACAGCTGACCTTGTAAGAAGCTTAGGTGTGAACGCTCGTAAGATTCAGCAGAAAGGCGGCAATGATTTATTTGTGTCCCTCAAATGAGTTGCCCACCAGGACACCGTTTTCTACAAGTGTTGGTCCAATACTCCCTCTAGAGGCAGGGGAATCCGACAGGGCTGATTGGTGGCCCCGATCTGGGGCAGGGGCAGTGGGCAGCCAGTGGCCCGGGCAGGAGCCTCTTTGCATGTGTCCCTGGGACACATCTGCCTGCGAACTTCAGTCACCTGGCAGGAAGCTACGATGCCCAGACCTATGGTTAGCTGTGCAGCGAGGTGTACTGTGAGGACAGGTTCCACACACACTTCAAGTAAGAGGTCGGCCTGAGTGGAAAGGTGAGAGTTTGGGCAGCTGTGCAGACAAAGAAGGCGCCCTTTGGCCTGGGCCTAAATGCTTGTGACACCCCACTGGACCAGCCGTGCTCTGAGGACCCTGCCCTGGGCCCCCTACTCCCCTGCCCTTTGTTCAGTCACAGCAGAGATGGCCACACCCACTCTTCAGTGAGGGCAGAGTTCCAACCACCCTCAGGCCCGCCCCCTCTCCGCAGGTTACCATGGACTACAGAGGCTGCATGCTGAGGCCAGGGCGTTCCGAGAATGCCAAGGGCAGACATGATGACCTTAAATAATTTCCTCTTGTGTCAGGTTTGGTAAACTTTAGGAGCTAGGAAATGGTCCACTTTACAGAAATGTTCAAATTTACTGGCATTTCTTATATTCTCTGCTATAACATTGTCCTGATTCTTTCTGTATATTCTATACTTATGTTTTTGTTTTCCTTAATCAAAGTGTGTCTTTTCAATCTTTTCAAAGAAGATTCTTTGGACTTACTAAATCACCTGAATTTTATACGTTTTCTGTTGTATTAAGTTCTGCTCATATCTTTATTTATCTTTTTTCTATGTTCTCAGGGTTTATTGTTTTGATCTTCTGATGTCAATTAAAACACTTGGTTATTCATTTTAATAAATATTTTACTTATAAAGATTTGAACTTTTGAAGATTCCAGCTTACTTGTAAGTTTCTAAGGGTCAGGTCCTCTCCATTGTTGCTGGCCTAAGGTTTAGTTCACCATATAGCAATGTATATATTGACCTATTTTCCCCTCGACTTTCTGTGATTCCCTACATCTCACCTTTCTTTGCAGACAAGCCATTTGAAATACCCTTAACTTATTTCACAGCCAATAAGTCATTGAAATAATGTGTATTTTTAGAGAAATCTTCTTATATAATTAGGCAGAAAATCTCACCTGCCATAGTTTTCAAAACAGCATAATTTCACTCTTCTCAATGCTTAATCTGTTGTATTACACAACCTTTGAGTATTTAGCTTTATCAATGACATGTACTTTAAAAATGTTTTAGAGATCCTACCAGTCTTTGAAAACATCCTTGTTCCTTGTTTCAGTTCCAGTTTTATGTATATATTCTGCCTTGCACCTGATTATTCCAACAATTGATGGATGGCCTTGGGAATCTAATTCTGGTATTGATAGTCTTTACTGATTGTCTCCCCTCGTAGCTGATTTTTTCATTATTGTGTAAATTTAGATCATGACCTCATGTTTAGCTAAACAGCTGACCTTGTAAGACGCTTAGGTGTGAACGCTCGTAAGCTTCAGGAGAAAGTCGGCAAAATTTATTTGTGTCCCTCCAATGAGTTGCCCACGAGGACACCGTTTTCTACAAGTGTTGGTCCAATACTCCATCTAAAGGAAGGGGATTCCGACAGGGCTGATTGGCGGCCCCCGATCTGGGGCAGGGGCAGTGGGCAGCCTGTGGCCCGGTCTGGAGCCTCTTTGCATGTGTCCCTGGGACACATCTGCCTGCGAACTTCGGTCACCTGGCAGGAAGCTACGATGCCCAGACCTATGGTTAGCTGTGCAGCGAGGTGTACTGTGAGGACAGGTTCCACACACACTTCAAGTAAGAGGTCGGCCTGAGTGGAAAGGTGAGAGTTTGGGCAGCTGTGCAGACAAAGAAGGCGCCCTTTGGCCTGGGCCTAAATGCTTGTGACAGCCCACTGGACCTGCCGTGCTCTGAGGTCCCTGCCCTGGGCCCCCTGCTCCACTGCCCTTTGTTCAGTCACAGCAGAGATGGCCACACACACTCCTTCAGTGAGGGCAGAGTTCCAACCACCCTCAGCCCCGCCCCCTCTCCACAGGTTACCATGGACTACAGAGGCTGCATCCTGAGGCCAGGGCGTTCCGACAATGCCAAGGGCAGGCATGATGACCTTAAATGATTTCCTCTTGTGTCAGGTTTGGTAAACTTTAGGAGCTAGGAAATGGTCCACTTTACAGAAATGTTCAAATTTACTGGCATTTCTTATATTCTCTGCTATAACATTGTCCTGATTCTTTCTGTATATTCTATACTTATGTTTTTGTTTTCCTTAATCAAAGTGTGTCTTTTCAATCTTTTCAAAGAAGATTCTTTGGACTTACTAAATCACCTCAATTTTATCCGTTTTGTGTTGTATTAAGTTCTGCTCATATCTTTATTTATCTTTTTTCTATGTTCTCAGGGTTTATTGTTTTGATCTTCTGATGTCAATTAAAACACTTGGTTATTCATTTTAATAAATATTTTACTTATAAAAATTGGAACTTTTGAAGATTCCAGCTTACTTGTAAGTTTCTAAGGGTCAGGTCCTCTCCATTGTTGCTGGCCTAAGGTTTAGTTCACCATATAGCAATGTATATATTGACCTATTTTCCCCTCGACTTTCTGTGATTCCCTACATCTCACCTTTCTTTGCAGACAAGCCATTTGAAATACCCTTAAATTATTTCACAGCCAATAAGTCATTGAAATAATGTGTATTTTTAGAGAAATCTTCTTATATAATTAGGCAGAAAATCTCACCTGCCATAGTTTTCAAAACAGCATAATTTCACTCTTCTCAATGCTTAATCTGTTGTATTACACAACCTTGGAGTATTTAGCTTTATCAATGACATGTACTTTAAAAATGTTTTAGAGATCCTACCAGTCTTTGAAAACATACTTGTTCCTTGTTTCTGTTCCAGTTTTATGTATATATTCTGCCTTGCACCTGATTATTCCAACAATTGATGGATGGCCTTGGGAATCTAATTCTGGTATTGATAGTCTTTACTGATTGTCTCCCCTCGTAGCTGATTTCTTCATTATTGTGTAAATTTAGATCATGAGCTCATGTTTAGCTAAACAGCTGACCTTGTAAGACGCTTAGCTGTGAACGCTCGTAAGCTTCCGCAGAAAGTCGGCAAAGATTTATTTTTGTCCCTCCAATGAGTTGCCCTCGAGGACACCGTTTTCTACAAGTGTTGGTCCAATACTCCCTCTAGAGGCAGGGGACTCGGACAGGGCTGATTTGCGGCCCCCGATCTGGGGCAGGGGCTGTGGGCAGCCTGTGGCCCGGGCAGGAGCCTCTTTGCATGTGTCCCTGGGACACATCTGCCTGCGAACTTCGGTCACCTGGCAGGAAGCTACGATGCCCAGACCTATGGTTAGCTGTGCAGTGAGGTGTACTGTGAGGGCAGGTTCCACACACACTTCAAGTAAGAGGTCGGCCTGAGTGGAAAGGTGAGAGTTTGGGCAGCTGTGCAGACAAAGAAGGCGCCCTTTGGCCTGGGCCTAAATGCTTGTGACAGCCCACTGGACCTGCCGTGCTCTGAGGGCCCTGCCCTGGGCCCCCTGCTCCCCTGCCCTTTGTTCAGTCACAGCAGAGATGGCCACACCCACTCCTTCAGTGAGGGCAGAGTTCCAACCACCCTCAGCCCCGCACCCTCTCCGCAGGTTACCATGGACTACAGAGGCTGCATCCTGAGGCCAGGGCGTTCCGAGAATGCCAAGGGCAGACATGATGACCTTAAATGATTTCCTCTTGTGTCAGGTTTGGTAAACTTTAGGAGCTAGGAAATGGTCCACTTACAGAAATGTTCAAATTTACTGGCATTTCATATATTCTCTGCTATAACATTGTCCTGATTCTTTCTGTATATTCTTTACTTATGTTTTTGTTTTCCTTAATCAAAGTGTGTCTTTTCAATCTTTTCAAAGAAGATTCTTTGGACTTACTAAATCACCTCAATTTTATACGTTTTCTGTTGTATTAAGTTCTGCTCATATCTTTATTTATCTTTTTTCTATGTTCTCAGGGTTTATTGTTTTGATCTTCTGATGTCAATTAAAACACTTGGTTATTCATTTTAATAAATATTTTACTTATAAAGATTTGAACTTTTGAAGATTCCAGCTTACTTGTAAGTTTCTAAGGGTCAGGTCCTCTCCATTGTTGCTGGCCTAAGGTTTAGTTCACCATATAGCAATGTATATATTGACCTATTTTCCCCTCGACTTTCTGTGATTCACTACATCTCACCTTTCTTTGCAGACAAGCCATTTGAAATAACCTTAACTTATTTCACAGCCAATAAGTCATTGAAATAATGTGTATTTTTAGAGAAATCTTCTTATATAATTAGGCAGAAAATCTCACCTGCCATAGTTTTCAAAACAGCATAATTTCACTCTTCTCAATGCTTAATCTGTTGTATTACACAACCTTTGATTACTTAGCTTTATCAATGACATGTAGAGATCCTACCAGTCTTTGAAAACATCCTTGTTCCTTGTTTCAGGTCCAGTTTTATGTATATATTCTGCCTTGCACCTGATTATTCCAACAATTGATGGATGGCCTTGGGAATCTAATTCTGGTATTGATAGTCTTTACTGATTGTCTCCCCTCGTAGCTGATTTCTTCATTATTGTGTAAATTTAGATCATGAGCTCATGTTTAGCTACACAGCTGACCTTGTAAGGCGCTTAGGTGTGAACGCTCGTAAGCTTCAGCAGAAAGTCGGCAAAGATTTATTTTTGTCCCTCCAATGAGTTGCCCACGAGGACACCGTTTTCTACAAGTGTTGGTCCAATACTCCCTCTAGAGGCAGGGGACTCCGACACGGCTGATGGGCGGCCCCCGATCTGGGGCAGGGGCAGTGGGCCGCCTTTGGCCCGGGCAGGAGCCTCTTTGCAAGTGTCCCTGGGACACATCTGCCTGCGAACTTCGGTCACCTGGCAGGAAGCTACGATGCCCAGACCTATGGTTAGCTGTGCAGTGAGGTGTACTGTGAGGGCAGGTTCCACACACACTTCAAGTAAGAGGTCGGCCTGAGTGGAAAGGTGAGAGTTTGGGCAGATGTGCAGACAAAGAAGGCGCCCTTTGGCCTGGGCCTAAATGCTTGTGACACCCCACTGGACCTGCCGTGCTCTGAGGGCCCTGCCCTGGGCCCCCTGCTCCCCTGCCCTTTGTTCAGTCACAGCAGAGATGGCCACACCCACTCCTTCAGTGAGGCCAGAGTTCCAACCACCCTTAGCCCCGCCCCCTCTCCGCAGGTTACCATGGACTACAGAGGCTGCATCCTGAGGCCAGGGTGTTCCGAGAATGCCAAGGGCAGACATGATGACCTTAAATGATTTCCTCTTGTGTCAGGTTTGGTAAACTTTAGGAGCTAGGAAATGGTCCACTTTACAGAAATGTTCAAATTTACTGGCATTTCATATATTCTCTGCTATAACATTGTCCTGATTCTTTCTGTATATTCTATACTTATGTTTTTGTTTTCCTTAATCAAAGTGTGTCTTTTCAATATTTTCAAAGAAGATTCTTTGGACTTACTAAATCACCTCAATTTTATACGTTTTCTGTTGTATTAAGTTCTGCTCATATCTTTATTTATCTTTTTTCTATGTTCTCAGTGTTTATTGTTTTGATCTTCTGATGTCAATTAAAACACTTGGTTATTCATTTTAATAAATATTTTACTTATAAAGATTTGAACTTTTGAAGATTCCAGCTTACTTGTAAGTTTCTAAGGGTCAGGTCCTCTCCATTGTTGCTGGCCTAAGGTTTAGTTCACCATATAGCAATGTATATATTGACCTATTTTCCCCTCAACTTTCTGTGATTCCCTACATCTCACCTTTCTTTGCAGACAAGCCATTTGAAATACCCTTAAATTATTTCACAGCCAATAAGTCATTGAAATAATGTGTATTTTTAGAGAAATCTTCTTATATAATTAGGCAGAAAATCTCACCTGCCATAGTTTTCAAAACAGCATAATTTCACTCTTCTCAATGCTTAATCTGTTGTATTACACAACCTTTGAGTATTTAGCTTTATCAATGACATGTACTTTAAAAATGTTTTAGAGATCCTACCAGTCTTTGAAAACATCCTTGTTCCTTGTTTCAGTTCCAGTTTTATGTATATATTCTGCCTTGCACCTGATTATTCCAACAATTGATGGATGGCCTTGGGAATCTAATTCTGGTATTGATAGTCTTTACTGATTGTCTCCCCTCGTAGCTGATTTTTTCATTATTGTGTAAATTTAGATCATGAGCTCATGTTTAGCTAAACAGCTGACCTTGTAAGACGCTTAGCTGTGAACGCTTGTTAGCTTCCGCAGAAAGTCAACAAAGTTTAATTTGTGTCCCTCCAATGAGTTGCCCACGAGGACACCGTTTTCTACAAGTGTTGGTCCAATACTCCCTCTAGAGGCAGGGGAGTCCGACAGGGCTGATTTGCGGCCCCCGATCTGGGGCAGGGGCAGTGGGCAGCCTGTGGCCCGGGCAGGAGCCTCTTTGCATGTGTCCCTGGGACACATCTGCCTGTGAACTTCGGTCACCTGGCAGGAAGCTATGATGCCCAGACCTATGGTTAGCTGTGCAGTGAGGTGTACTGTGAGGGCAGGTTCCACACACACTTCAAGTAAGAGGTCGGCCTGAGTGGAAAGGTGAGAGTTTGGGCAGCTGTGCAGACAAAGAATGCGCCCTTAGGCCTGGGCAAAAATGCTTGTGACAGCCCACTGGACCTGCCGTGCTCTGAGGGCCCTGCCCTGGGCCCCCTGCTCCCCTGCCCTTTGTTCAGTCACAGCAGAGATGGCCACACCCACTCCTTCAGTGAGGGCAGAGTTCCAACCACCCTCAGCCCCGCACCCTCTCCGCAGGTTACCATGGACTACAGAGGCTGCATCCTGAGGCCAGGGCGTTCCGAGAATGCCAAGGGCAGACATGATGACCTTAAATGATTTCCTCTTGTGTCAGGTTTGGTAAACTTTAGGAGCTAGGAAATGGTCCACTTACAGAAATGTTCAAATTTACTGGCATTTCATATATTCTCTGCTATAACATTGTCCTGATTCTTTCTGTATATTCTTTACTTATGTTTTTGTTTTCCTTAATCAAAGTGTGTCTTTTCAATCTTTTCAAAGAAGATTCTTTGGACTTACTAAATCACCTCAATTTTATACGTTTTCTGTTGTATTAAGTTCTGCTCATATCTTTATTTATCTTTTTTCTATGTTCTCAGGGTTTATTGTTTTGATCTTCTGATGTCAATTAAAACACTTGGTTATTCATTTTAATAAATATTTTACTTATAAAGATTTGAACTTTTGAAGATTTCAGCTTACTTGTAAGTTTCTAAGGGTCAGGTCCTCTCCATTGTTGCTGGCCTAAGGTTTAGTTCACCATATAGCAATGTATATATTGACCTATTTTCCCCTCGACTTTCTGTGATTCCCTACATCTCACCTTTCTTTGCAGACAAGCCATTTGAAATACCCTTAACTTATTTCACAGCCAATAAGTCATTGAAATAATGTGTATTTTTAGAGAAATCTTCTTATATAATTAGGCAGAAAATCTCACCTGCCATAGTTTTCAAAACAGCATAATTTCACTCTTCTCAATGCTTAATCTGTTGTATTACACAACCTTTGAGTATTTAGCTTTATCAATGACATGTCCTTTAAAAATGTTTTAGAGATCCTTCCAGTCTTTGAAAACATCCTTGTTCCTTGTTTCAGTTCCAGTTTTATGTATATATTCTGCGTTGCACCTGATTATTCCAACAATTGATGGATGGCCTTGGGAATCTAATTCTGGTATTGATAGTCTTTACTGATTGTCTCCCCTCGTAGCTGATTTCTTCATTATAGTGTAAATTTAGATCATGAGCTCATGTTTAGCTAAACAGCTGACTTTGTAAGACGCTTAGGTGTGAATGCTCGTAAGCTTCCGCAGAAAGACGGCAAAGATTTATTTGTGTCCCTCCAATGAGTTGCCCACGAGGACACCGTTTTCTACAAGTGATGGTCCAATACTCCCTCTAGAGGCAGGGGACTCCGACAGGGCTGATTTGCGGCCCCCGATCTGGGGCAGGGGCAGTGGGCAGCCTGTGGCCCGGGCAGGAGCCTCTTTGCATGTGTCCCTGGGACACATCTGCCTGCGAACTTCGGTCACCTGGCAGGAAGCTACGATGCCCAGACCTATGGTTAGCTGTGCAGTGAGGTGTACTGTGAGGACAGGTTCCACACACACTTCAAGTAAGAGGTCGGCCTGAGTGGAAAGGTGAGAGTTTGGGCAGCTGTGCAGACAAAGAAGGCGCCCTTTGGCCTGGGCCTAAATGCTTGTGACAGCCCACTGGACCTGCCGTGCTCTGAGGGCCCTGCCCTGGGCCCCCTGCTCCCCTGCCCTTTATTTAGTCACAGCAGAGATGGCCACACACACTCCTTCAGTGAGGGCAGAGTTCCAACCAACCTCAGCTCCGCCCCCTCTCCGCAGGTTACCATGGACTTCAGAGGCTGCATCCTGAGGCCAGGGCGTTCCGAGAATGCCAAGGGCAGACATGATGACCTTAAATTATTTCCTCTTGTGTCAGGTTTGATAATCTTTAGGAGCTAGGAAATGGTCCACTTTACAGAAATGTTCAAATTTACTGGCATTTCATATATTCTCTGCTATAACATTGTCCTGATTCTTTCTGTATATTCTTTACTTATGTTTTTGTTTTCCTTAATCAAAGTGTGTCTTTTCAATCTGTTCAAAGAAGATTCTTTGGACTTACTAAATCACCTGAATTTTATACGTTTTCTGTTGTATTAAGTTCTGCTCATATCTTTATTTATCTTTTTTCTATGTTCTCAGGGTTTATTGTTTTGATCTTCTGATGTCAATTAAAACACTTGGTTATTCATTTTAATAAATATTTTACTTATAAAGATTTGAACTTTTGAAGATTCCAGCTTACTTGTAAGTTTCTAAGGGTCAGGTCCTCTCCATTGTTGCTGGCCTAAGGTTTAGTTCACCATATAGCAATGTATATATTGACCTATTTTCCCCTCGACTTTCTGTGATTCCCTACATCTCACCTTTCTTTGCAGACAAGCCATTTGAAATACCCTTAACTTATTTCACAGCCAATAAGTCATTGAAATAATGTGTATTTTTAGAGAAATCTTCTTATATAATTAGGCAGAAAATCTCACCTGCCATAGTTTTCAAAACAGCATAATTTCACTCTTCTCAATGCTTAATCTGTTGTATTACACAACCTTTGAGTATTTAGCTTTATCAATGACATGTCCTTTAAAAATGTTTTAGAGATCCTACCAGTCTTTGAAAACATCCTTGTTCCTTGTTTCAGTTCCAGTTTTATGTATATATTCTGCCTTGCACCTGATTATTCCAACAATTGATGGATGGCCTTGGGAATCTAATCCTGGTATTGTTAGTCTTTACTGATTGTCTCCCCTCATAGCTGATTTTTTCATTATTGTGTAAATTTAGATCATGAGCTCATGTTTAGCTAAACAGCTGACCTTGTAAGAGGCTTAGGTGTGAATGCTCGTAAGCTTCAGGAGAAAGTCGGCAAAATTTATTTGTGTCCCTCCAATGAATTGCCCACGAGGACACCGTTTTCTACAAGTGTTGGTCCAATACTCCCTCTAAAGGAAGGGGATTCCGACAGGGCTGATTGGTGGCCCCCTATCTGGGGCAGGGGCATTGGGCAGCCTGTGGCCCGGTCTGGAGCCTCTTTGCATGTGTCCCTGGGACACATCTGCCTGCGAACTTCGGTCACCTGGCAGGAAGCTACGATGCCCAGACCTATGGTTAGCTGTGCAGCGAGGTGTACTGTGAGGACAGGTTCCACACACACTTCAAGTAAGAGGTCGGCCTGAGTGGAAAGGTGAGAGTTTGGGCAGCTGTGCAGACAAAGAAGGCACACTTTGGCCTGGGCCTAAATGCTTGTGACACCCCACTGGACCTGCCGTGCTCTGAGGGCCCTGCCCTGGGCCCCCTGCTCCCCTGCCCTTTGTTCAGTCACAGCAGAGATGGCCACACCCACTCCTTCAGTGAGGGCAGTGTTCCAACCAACCTCAGCCCCGCCCCCTCTCCGCAGTTTACCATGGACTACAGAGGCTGCATCCTGAGGCCAGGGCATTCCGAGAATGCCAAGGGCAGACATGATGACCTTAAATGATTTCCTCTTGTGTCAGGTTTGGTAAACTTTAGGAGCTAGGAAATGGTCCACTTTACAGAAATGTTCAAATTTACTGGCATTTCATATATTCTCTGCTATAACATTGTCCTGATTCTTTCTGTATATTCTTTACTTATGTTTTTGTTTTCCTTAATCAAAGTGTGTCTTTTCAATCTTTTCAAAGAAGATTCTTTGGACTTACTAAATCACCTCAATTTTATACGTTTTCTGTTGTATTAAGTTCTGCTCATATCTTTATTTATCTTTTTTCTATGTTCTCAGGGTTTATTGTTTTGATCTTCTGATGTCAATTAAAACACTTGGTTATTCATTTTAATAAATATTTTACTTATATAGATTTGAACTTTTGAAGATTCCAGCTTACTTGTAAGTTTCTAAGGGTCAGGTCCTCTCCATTGTTGCTGGCCTAAGGTTTAGTTCACCATATAGCAATGTATATATTGACCTATTTTCCCCTCGACTTTCTGTGATTCCCTACATCTCACCTTTCTTTGCAGACAAGCCATTTGAAATACCCTTAACTTATTTCACAGCCAATAAGTCATTGAAATAATGTGTATTTTTAGAGAAATCTTCTTATATAATTAGGCAGAAAATCTCACCTGCCATAGTTTTCAAAACAGCATAATTTCACTCTTCTCAATGCTTAATCTGTTGTATTATACAACCTTTGAGTATTTAGCTTTATCAATGACATGTACTTTAAAAATGTTTTAGAGATCCTACCAGTCTTTGAAAACATCCTTGTTCCTTGTTTCAGTTCCAGTTTTATGTATATATTCTGCCTTGCACCTGATTATTCCAACAATTGATGGATGGCCTTGGGAATCTAATTCTGGTATTGATAGTCGTAACTGATTGTCTCCACTCGTAGCTGATTTTTTCATTATTGTGTAAATTTAGATCATGAGCTCATGTTTAGCTAAACAGCTGACCTTGTAAGACGCTTAGTTGTGAACGCTCGTAAGCTTCCGCAGAAAGACGACAAAGATTTATTTGTGTCCCTCCAATGAGTTGCCCACGAGGACACCGTTTTCTACAAGTGTTGGTCCAATACTCCCTCTAGAGGAAGGGGACTCCGACAGGGCTGATTGGCGGCCCCCGATCTGGGGCAGGGGCAGTGGGCAGCCTGTGGCCCGGGCTGGAGCCTCTTTGCATGTGTCCCTGGGACACATCTGCCTGCGAACTTCGGTCACCTGGCAGGAAACTACGATGCCCAGAACTATGGTTAGCTGTGCAGCGAGGTGTACTGTGAGGACAGGTTCCACACATACTTCAAGTAAGAGGTCGGCCTGAGTGGAAAGGTGAGAGTTTGGGCAGCTGTGCAGACAAAGAAGGCGCCCTTTGGCCTGGGCCTAAATGCTTGTGACACCCCACTGGACCTGCCGTGCTCTGAGGGCCCTGCCCTGGGACCCCTGCTCCCCTGCCCTTTGTTCAGTCACAGCAGAGATGGCCACACCCACTCCTTCAGTGAGGGCAGAGTTCCAACCACCCTCAGCCCCGCCCCCTCTCCACAGGTTACCATGGACTACAGAGGCTGCATCCTGAGGCCAGGGCGTTCCGACAATGCCAAGGGCAGACATGATGACCTTAAATGATTTCCTCTTGTGTCAGGTTTGGTAAACTTTAGGAGCTAGGAAATGGTCCACTTTACAGAAATGTTCAAATTTACTGGCATTTCTTATATTCTCTGCTATAACATTGTCCTGATTCTTTCTGTATATTCTATACTTATGTTTTTGTTTTCCTTAATCAAAGTGTGTCTTTTCAATCTTTTCAAAGAAGATTCTTTGGACTTACTAAATCACCTCAATTTTATACGTTTTCTGTTGTATTAAGTTCTGCTCATATCTTTATTTATCTTTTTTCTATGTTCTCAGGGTTTATTGTTTTGATCTTCTGATGTCAATTAAAACACTTGGTTATTCATTTTAATAAATATTTTACTTATAAAGATTTGAACTTTTGAAGATTCCAGCTTACTTGTAAGTTTCTAAGGGTCAGGTCCTCTCCATTGTTGCTGGCCTAAGGTTTAGTTCACCATATAGCAATGTATATATTGACCTATTTTCCCCTCGACTTTCTGTGATTCCCTACATCTCACCTTTCTTTGCAGACAAGCCATTTGAAATACCCTTAACTTATTTCACAGCCAATAAGTCATTGAAATAATGTGTATTTTTAGAGAAATCTTCTTATATAATTAGGCAGAAAATCTCACCTGCCATAGTTTTCAAAACAGCATAATTTCACTCTTCTCAATGCTTAATCTGTTGTATTACACAACCTTTGAGTATTTAGCTTTATCAATGACATGTACTTTAAAAATGTTTTAGAGATCCTACCAGTCTTTGAAAACATCCTTGTTCCTTGTTTCAGTTCAAGTTTTATGTATATATTCTGCCTTGCACCTGATTATTCCAACAATTGATGGATGGCCTTGGGAATCTAATTCTGGTATTGATAGTCTTTACTGATTGTCTCCCCTCGTAGCTGATTTTTTCATTATTGTGTAAATTTAGATCATGAGCTCATGTTTAGCTAAACAGCTGACCTTGTAAGACGCTTAGGTGTGAACGCTCGTAAGCTTCAGGAGAAAGTCGGCAAAATTTATTTGTGTCCCTCCAATGAGTTGCCCACGAGGACACCGTTTTCTACAAGTGTTGGTCCAATACTCCCTCTAAAGGAAGGGGATTCCGACAGGGCTGATTGGCGGCCCCCGATCTGGGGCAGGGGCAGTGGGCAGCCTGTGGCCCGGTCTGGAGCCTCTTTGCATGTGTCCCTGGGACACATCTGCCTGCGAACTTCGGTCACCTGGCAGGAAGCTACGATGCCCAGACCTATGCTTACCTGTGCAGCGAGGTGTACTGTGAGGACAGGTTCCACACACACTTCAAGTAAGAGGTCGGCCTGAGTGGAAAGGTGAGAGTTTGGGCAGCTGTGCTGACAAAGAAGGCACACTTTGGCCTGGGCCTAAATGCTTGTGACACCCCACTGGTCCTGCCGTGCTCTGAGGGCCCTGCCCTGGGCCCCCTGCTCCCCTGCCCTTTGTTCAGTCACAGCAGAGATGGCCACACCCACTCCTTCAGTGAGGGCAGAGTTCCAACCACCCTCAGCCCCGCCCCCTCTCCACAGGTTACCATGGACTACAGAGGCTGCATCCTGAGGCCAGGGCGTTCCGAGAATGCCAAGGGCAGACATGATGACCTTAAATGATTTCCTCTTGTGTCAGGTTTGGTAAACTTTAGGAGCTAGGAAATGGTCCACTTTACAGAAATGTTCAAATTTACTGGCATTTCTTATATTCTCTGCTATAACATTGTCCTGATTCTTTCTGTATATTCTATACTTATGTTTTGGTTTTCCTTAATCAAAGTGTGTCTTTTCAATCTTTTCAAAGAAGATTCTTTGGACTTACTAAATCACCTGAATTTTATACGTTTTCTGTTGTATTAAGTTCTGCTCATATCTTTATTTATCTTTTTTCTATGTTCTCAGGGTTTATTGTTTTGATCTTCTGATGTCAATTAAAACACTTGGTTATTCATTTTAATAAATATTTTACTTATAAAGATTTGAACTTTTGAAGATTCCAGCTTACTTGTAAGTTTCTAAGGCTCAGGTCCTCTCCATTGTTGCTGGCCTAAGGTTTAGTTCACCATATAGCAATGTATATATTGACCTATTTTCCCCTCGACTTTCTGTGATTCCCTACATCTCACCTTTCTTTGCAGACAAGCCATTTGAAATACCCTTAACTTATTTCACAGCCAATAAGTCATTGAAATAATGTGTATTTTTAGAGAAATCTTCTTATATAATTAGGCAGAAAATCTCACCTGCCATAGTTTTCAAAACAGCATAATTTCACTCTTCTCAATGCTTAATCTGTTGTATTACACAACCTTTGAGTATTTAGCTTTATCAATGACATGTACTTTAAAAATGTTTTAGAGATCCTACCAGTCTTTGAAAACATCCTTGTTCCTTGTTTCAGTTCCAGTTTTATGTATATATTCTGCCTTGCACCTGATTATTCCAACAATTGATGGATGGCCTTGGGAATCTAATCCTGGTATTGTTAGTCTTTACTGATTGTCTCCCCTCATAGCTGATTTTTTCATTATTGTGTAAATTTAGATCATGAGCTCATGTTTAGCTAAACAGCTGACCTTGTAAGAGGCTTAGGTGTGAATGCTCGTAAGCTTCAGGAGAAAGTCGGCAAAATTTTTTTGTGTCCCTCCAATGAATTGCCCACGAGGACACCGTTTTCTACAAGTGTTGGTCCAATACTCCCTCTAAAGGAAGGGGATTCCGACAGGGCTGATTGGTGGCCACCTATCTGGGGCAGGGGCAGTGGGCAGCCTGTGGCCCGGTCTGGAGCCTCTTTGCATGTGTCCCTGGGACACATCTGCCTGCGAACTTCGGTCACCTGGCAGGAAGCTACGATGCCCAGACCTATGGTTAGCTGTGCAGCGAGGTGTACTGTGAGGACAGGTTCCACACACACTTCAAGTAAGAGGTCGGCCTGAGTGGAAAGGTGAGAGTTTGGGCAGCTGTGCAGACAAAGAAGGCACACTTTGGCCTGGGCCTAAATGCTTGTGACACCCCACTGGACCTGCCGTGCTCTGAGGGCCCTGCCCTGGGCCCCCTGCTCCCCTGCCCTTTGTTCAGTCACAGCAGAGATGGCCACACCCACTCCTTCAGTGAGGGCAGTGTTCCAACCAACCTCAGCCCCGCCCCCTCTCCGCAGTTTACCATGGACTACAGAGGCTGCATCCTGAGGCCAGGGCGTTCCGAGAATGCCAAGGGCAGACATGATGACCTTAAATGATTTCCTCTTGTGTCAGGTTTGGTAAACTTTAGGAGCTAGGAAATGGTCCACTTTACAGAAATGTTCAAATTTACTGGCATTTCATATATTCTCTGCTATAACATTGTCCTGATTCTTTCTGTATATTCTTTACTTATGTTTTTGTTTTCCTTAATCAAAGTGTGTCTTTTCAATCTTTTCAAAGAAGATTCTTTGGACTTACTAAATCACCTCAATTTTATACGTTTTCTGTTGTATTAAGTTCTGCTCATATCTTTATTTATCTTTTTTCTATATTCTCAGGGTTTATTGTTTTGATCTTCTGATGTCAATTAAAACACTTGGTTATTCATTTTAATAAATATTTTACTTATATAGATTTGAACTTTTGAAGATTCCAGCTTACTTGTAAGTTTCTAAGGGTCAGGTCCTCTCCATTGTTGCTGGCCTAAGGTTTAGTTCACCATATAGCAATGTATATATTGACCTATTTTCCCCTCGACTTTCTGTGATTCCCTACATCTCACCTTTCTTTGCAGACAAGCCATTTGAAATACCCTTAACTTATTTCACAGCCAATAAGTCATTGAAATAATGTGTATTTTTAGAGAAATCTTCTTATATAATTAGGCAGAAAATCTCACCTGCCATAGTTTTCAAAACAGCATAATTTCACTCTTCTCAATGCTTAATCTGTTGTATTATACAACCTTTGAGTATTTAGCTTTATCAATGACATGTACTTTAAAAATGTTTTAGAGATCCTACCAGTCTTTGAAAACATCCTTGTTCCTTGTTTCAGTTCCAGTTTTATGTATATATTCTGCCTTGCACCTGATTATTCCAACAATTGATGGATGGCCTTGGGAATCTAATTCTGGTATTGATAGTCGTAACTGATTGTCTCCACTCGTAGCTGATTTTTTCATTATTGTGTAAATTTAGATCATGAGCTCATGTTTAGCTAAACAGCTGACCTTGTAAGACGCTTAGTTGTGAACGCTCGTAAGCTTCCGCAGAAAGACGACAAAGATTTATTTGTGTCCCTCCAATGAGTTGCCCACGAGGACACCGTTTTCTACAAGTGTTGGTCCAATACTCCCTCTAGAGGAAGGGGACTCCGACAGGGCTGATTGGCGGCCCCCGATCTGGGGCAGGGGCAGTGGGCAGCCTGTGGCCCGGGCTGGAGCCTCTTTGCATGTGTCCCTGGGACACATCTGCCTGCGAACTTCGGTCACCTGGCAGGAAACTACGATGCCCAGAATTATGGTTAGCTGTGCAGCGAGGTGTACTGTGAGGACAGGTTCCACACATACTTCAAGTAAGAGGTCGGCCTGAGTGGAAAGGTGAGAGTTTGGGCAGCTGTGCAGACAAAGAAGGCGCCCTTTGGCCTGGGCCTAAATGCTTGTGACACCCCACTGGACCTGCCGTGCTCTGAGGGCCCTGCCCTGGGACCCCTGCTCCCCTGCCCTTTGTTCAGTCACAGCAGAGATGGCCACACCCACTCCTTCAGTGAGGGCAGAGTTCCAACCACCCTCAGCCCCGCCCCCTCTCCACAGGTTACCATGGACTACAGAGGCTGCATCCTGAGGCCAGGGTGTTCCGACAATGCCAAGGGCAGACATGATGACCTTAAATGATTTCCTCTTGTATCAGGTTTGGTAAACTTTAGGAGCTAGGAAATGGTCCACTTTACAGAAATGTTCAAATTTACTGGCATTTCTTATATTCTCTGCTATAACATTGTCCTGATTCTTTCTGTATATTCTATACTTATGTTTTTGTTTTCCTTAATCAAAGTGTGTCTTTTCAATCTTTTCAAAGAAGATTCTTTGGACTTACTAAATCACCTCAATTTTATACGTTTTCTGTTGTATTAAGTTCTGCTCATATCTTTATTTATCTTTTTTCTATGTTCTCAGGGTTTATTGTTTTGATCTTCTGATGTCAATTAAAACACTTGGTTATTCATTTTAATAAATATTTTACTTATAAAGATTTGAACTTTTGAAGATTCCAGCTTACTTGTAAGTTTCTAAGGGTCAGGTCCTCTCCATTGTTGCTGGCCTAAGGTTTAGTTCACCATATAGCAATGTATATATTGACCTATTTTCCCCTCGACTTTCTGTGATTCCCTACATCTCACCTTTCTTTGCAGACAAGCCATTTGAAATACCCTTAACTTATTTCACAGCCAATAAGTCATTGAAATAATGTGTATTTTTAGAGAAATCTTCTTATATAATTAGGCAGAAAATCTCACCTGCCATAGTTTTCAAAACAGCATAATTTCACTCTTCTCAATGCTTAATCTGTTGTATTACACAACCTTTGAGTATTTAGCTTTATCAATGACATGTCCTTTAAAAATGTTTTAGAGATCCTACCAGTCTTTGAAAACATCCTTGTTCCTTGTTTCAGTTCCAGTTTTATGTATATATTCTGCCTTGCACCTGATTATTCCAACAATTGATGGATGGCCTTGGGAATCTAATCCTGGTATTGTTAGTCTTTACTGATTGTCTCCCCTCATAGCTGATTTTTTCATTATTGTGTAAATTTAGATCATGAGCTCATGTTTAGCTAAACAGCTGACCTTGTAAGAGGCTTAGGTGTGAATGCTCATAAGCTTCAGGAGAAAGTCGGCAAAATTTATTTGTGTCCCTCCAATGAATTGCCCACGAGGACACCGTTTTCTACAAGTGTTGGTCCAATACTCCCTCTAAAGGAAGGGGATTCCGACAGGGCTGATTGGTGGCCCCCTATCTGGGGCAGGGGCAGTGGGCAGCCTGTGGCCCGGTCTGGAGCCTCTTTGCATGTGTCCCTGGGACACATCTGCCTGCGAACTTCGGTCACCTGGCAGGAAGCTACGATGCCCAGACCTATGGTTAGCTGTGCAGCGAGGTGTACTGTGAGGACAGGTTCCACACACACTTCAAGTAAGAGGTCGGCCTGAGTGGAAAGGTGAGAGTTTGGGCAGCTGTGCAGACAAAGAAGGCACACTTTGTCCTGGGCCTAAATGCTTGTGACACCCCACTGGACCTGCCGTGCTCTGAGGGCCCTGCCCTGGGCCCCCTGCTCCCCTGCCCTTTGTTCAGTCACAGCAGAGATGGCCACACCCACTCCTTCAGTGAGGGCAGTGTTCCAACCAACCTCAGCCCCGCCCCCTCTCCGCAGTTTACCATGGACTACAGAGGCTGCATCCTGAGGCCAGGGCGTTCCGAGAATGCCAAGGGCAGACATGATGACCTTAAATGATTTCCTCTTGTGTCAGGTTTGGTAAACTTTAGGAGCTAGGAAATGGTCCACTTTACAGAAATGTTCAAATTTACTGGCATTTCATATATTCTCTGCTATAACATTGTCCTGATTCTTTCTGTATATTCTTTACTTATGTTTTTGTTTTCCTTAATCAAAGTGTGTCTTGTCAATCTTTTCAAAGAAGATTCTTTGGACTTACTAAATCACCTCAATTTTATACGTTTTCTGTTGTATTAAGTTCTGCTCATATCTTTATTTATCTTTTTTCTATGTTCTCAGGGTTTATTGTTTTGATCTTCTGATGTCAATTAAAACACTTGGTTATTCATTTTAATAAATATTTTACTTATATAGATTTGAACTTTTGAAGATTCCAGCTTACTTGTAAGTTTCTAAGGGTCAGGTCCTCTCCATTGTTGCTGGCCTAAGGTTTAGTTCACCATATAGCAATGTATATATTGACCTATTTTCCCCTCGACTTTCTGTGATTCCCTACATCTCACCTTTCTTTGCAGACAAGCCATTTGAAATACCCTTAACTTATTTCACAGCCAATAAGTCATTGAAATAATGTGTATTTTTAGAGAAATCTTCTTATATAATTAGGCAGAAAATCTCACCTGCCATAGTTTTCAAAACAGCATAATTTCACTCTTCTCAATGCTTAATCTGTTGTATTATACAACCTTTGAGTATTTAGCTTTATCAATGACATGTACTTTAAAAATGTTTTAGAGATCCTACCAGTCTTTGAAAACATCCTTGTTCCTTGTTTCAGTTCCAGTTTTATGTATATATTCTGCCTTGCACCTGATTATTCCAACAATTGATGGATGGCCTTGGGAATCTAATTCTGGTATTGATAGTCGTAACTGATTGTCTCCACTCGTAGCTGATTTTTTCATTATTGTGTAAATTTAGATCATGAGCTCATGTTTATCTAAACAGCTGACCTTGTAAGACGCTTAGGTGTGAACGCTCGTAAGCTTCAGGAGAAAGTCGGCAAAATTTATTTGTGTCCCTCCAATGAGTTGCCCACGAGGACACCGTTTTCTACAAGTGTTGGTCCAATACTCCCTCTAGAAGAAGGGGACACTGACAGGGCTGATTGGCGGCCACCGATCTGGGGCAGGGGCAGTGTGCAGCCTGTGGCCCGGGCTGGAGCGTCTTTGCATGTGTACCTGGAACACATCTGCCTGCGAACTTCGGTCACCTGGCAGAAAGCTACGATGCCCAGACCTATGGTTAGCTGTGCAGCGAGGTGTACTGTGAGGACAGGTTCCACACACACTTCAAGTAAGAGGTCGGCCTGAGTGGAAAGGTGAGAGTTTGGGCAGCTGTACAGACAAAGAAGGCGCCCTTTGGCCTGGGCCTAAATGCCTGTGACACCCCACTGGACCTGCCGTGCTCTGAGGTCCCTGCCCTGGGCACCCTGCTCCCCTGCCCTTTGTGCAGTCACAGCAGAGATGGCCACACCCACTCCTTCAGTGAGGGCAGAGTTCCAACCACCCTCAGCCCCGCCCCCTCTCCGCAGGTTACCATGGACTACAGAGGCTGCATCCTGAGGCCAGGGCGTTCCGACAATGCCAAGGGCAGACATGATGACCTTAAATGATTTCCTCTTGTGTCAGGTTTGGTAAACTTTAGGAGCTAGGAAATGGTCCACTTTACAGAAATGTTCAAATTTAGTGGCATTTCTTATATTCTCTGCTATAACATTGTCCTGATTCTTTCTGTATATTCTATACTTATGTTTTTGTTTTCCTTAATCAAAGTGTGTCTTTTCAATCTTTTCAAAGAAGATTCTTTGGACTTACTAAATCACCTGAATTTTATACGTTTTCTGTTGTATTAAGTTCTGCTCATATCTTTATTTATCTTTTTTCTATGTTCTCAGGGTTTATTGTTTTGATCTTCTGATGTCAATTAAAACACTTGGTTATTCATTTTAATAAATATTTTACTTATAAAGATTTGAACTTTTGAAGATTCCAGCTTACTTGTAAGTTTCTAAGGGTCAGGTCCTCTCCATTGTTGCTGGCCTAAGGTTTAGTTCACCATATAGCAATGTATATATTGACCTATTTTCCCCTCGACTTTCTGTGATTCCCTACATCTCACCTTTCTTTGCAGACAAGCCATTTGAAATACCCTTAACTTATTTCACAGCCAATAAGTCATTGAAATAATGTGTATTTTTAGAGAAATCTTCTTATATAATTAGGCAGAAAATCTCACCTGCCATAGTTTTCAAAACAGCATAATTTCACTCTTCTCAATGCTTAATCTGTTGTATTACACAACCTTTGAGTATTTAGCTTTATCAATGACATGTCCTTTAAAAATGTTTTAGAGATCCTACCAGTCTTTGAAAACATCCTTGTTCCTTGTTTCAGTTCCAGTTTTATGTATATATTCTGCCTTGCACCTGATTATTCCAACAATTGATGGATGGCCTTGGGAATCTAATTCTGGTATTGATAGTCTTTACTGATTGTCTCCCCTCGTAGCTGATTTTTTCATTATTGTGTAAATTTAGATCATGAGCTCATGTTTAGCTAAACAGCTGACCTTGTAAGACGCTTAGGTGTGAACGCTCGTAAGCTTCAGGAGAAAGTCGGCAAAATTTATTTGTGTCCCTCCAATGAGTTGCCCACGAGGACACCGTTTTCTACAAGTGTTGGTCCAATACGCCCTCTAAAGGAAGGGGATTCCGACAGGGCTGATTGGCGGCCCCCGATCTGGGGCAGGGGCAGTGGGCAGCCTGTGGCCCGGTCTGGAGCCTCTTTGCATGTGTCCCTGGGACACATCTGCCTGCGAACTTCGGTCACCTGGCAGGAAGCTACGATGCCCATACCTATGGTTAGCTGTGCAGCGAGGTGTACTGTGAGGACAGGTTCCACACACACTTCAAGTAAGAGGTCGGCCTGAGTGGAAAGGTGAGAGTTTGGGCAGCTGTGCAGACAAAGAAGGCACACTTTGGCCTGGGCCTAAATGCTTGTGACACCCCACTGGACCTGCCGTGCTCTGAGGGCCCTGCCCTGGGCCCCCTGCTCCCCTGCCCTTTGTTCAGTCACAGCAGAGATGGCCACACCCACTCCTTCAGTGAGGGCAGAGTTCCAACCACACTCAGCCCCGCCCCCTCTCCACAGGTTACCATGGACTACAGAGGCTGCATCCTGAGGCCAGGGCGTTCCGACAATGCCAAGGGCAGACATGATGACCTTAAATGATTTCCTCTTGTGTCAGGTTTGGTAAACTTTAGGAGCTAGGAAATGGTCCACTTTACAGAAATGTTCAAATTTAGTGGCATTTCTTATATTCTCTGCTATAACATTGTCCTGATTCTTTCTGTATATTCTATACTTATGTTTTTGTTTTCCTTAATCAAAGTGTGTCTTTTCAATCTTTTCTAAGAAGATTCTTTGGACTTACTAAATCACCTGAATTTTATATGTTTTCTGTTGTATTAAGTTCTGCTCATATCTTTATTTATCTTTTTTCTATGTTCTCAGGGTTTATTGTTTTGATCTTCTGATGTCAATTAAAACACTTGGTTATTCATTTTAATAAATATTATACTTATAAAGATTTGAACTTTTGAAGATTCCAGCTTACTTGTAAGTTTCTAAGGGTCAGGTCCTCTCCATTGTTGCTGGCCTAAGGTTTAGTTCACCATATAGCAATGTATATATTGACCTATTTTCCCCTCGACTTTCTGTGATTCCCTACATCTCACCTTTCTTTGCAGACAAGCCATTTGAAATACCCTTAACTTATTTCACAGCCAATAAGTCATTGAAATAATGTGTATTTTTAGAGAAATCTTCTTATATAATTAGGCAGAAAATCTCACCTGCCATAGTTTTCAAAACAGCATAATTTCACTCTTCTCAATGCTTAATCTGTTGTATTACACAACCTTTGAGTATTTAGCTTTATCAATGACATGTCCTTTAAAAATGTTTTAGAGATCCTACCAGTCTTTGAAAACATCCTTGTTCCTTGTTTCAGTTCCAGTTTTATGTATATATTCTGCCTTGCACCTGATTATTCCAACAATTGATGGATGGCCTTGGGAATCTAATTCTGGTATTGATAGTTTTTGCTGATTTTCTCCCCTTGTAGCTGATTTATTCATTATTGTGTAAATTTAGGTCATGAGCTCATGTTTAGCTAAACAGCTGACCTTGTAAGACGCTTAGGTGTGAACGCTCGTAAGCTTCAGGAGAAAGTCGGCAAAGTTTATTTGTGTCCCTCCAATGAGTTGCCCACGAGGACACCGTTTTCTACAAGTGTTGGTCCAATACTCCCTCTAAAGGAAGGGGATTCCGACAGGGCTGATTGGCGGCCCCCGATCTGGGGCAGGGGCTGTGGGCAGCCTGTGGCCCGGTCTGGAGCCTCTTTGCATGTGTCCCTGGGACACATCTGCCTGCGAACTTCGGTCACCTGGCAGGAAGCTACGATGCCCAGACCTATGGTTAGCTGTGCAGCGAGGTGTACTGTGAGGACAGGTTCCACACACACTTCAAGTAAGAGGTCGGCCTGAGTGGAAAGGTGAGAGTTTGGGCAGCTGTGCAGACAAAGAAGGCACACTTTGGCCTGGGCCTAAATGCTTGTGACACCCCACTGGACCTGCCGTGCTCTGAGGGCCCTGCCCTGGGCCCCCTGCTCCCCTGCTCTTTGTTCAGTCACAGCAGAGATGGCCACACCCACTCCTTCAGTGAGGGCAGAGTTCCAACCACCCTCAGCCCCACCCCCACTCCGAAGTTTACCATGGACTACAGAGGCTGCATCCTGAGGCCAGGGCATTCCGAGAATGCCAAGGGCAGACATGATGACCTTAAATGATTTCCTCTTGTGTTAGGTTTGGTAAACTTTAGGAGCTAGGAAATGGTCCACTTTACAGAAATGTTCAAATTTACTGGCATTTCATATATTCTCTGCTATAACATTGTCCTGATTCTTTCTGTATATTCTTTACTTATGTTTTTGTTTTCCTTAATCAAAGTGTGTCTTTTCAATCTTTTCAAAGAAGATTCTTTGGACTTACTACATCACCTCAATTTTATACATTTTCTGTTGTATTAAGTTCTGCTCATATCTTTATCTTTTTTCTATGTTCTCAGGGTTTATTGTTTTGATCTTCTGATGTCAATTAAAACACTTGGTTATTCATTTTAATAAATATTTTACTTATAAAGATTTGAACTTTTGAAGATTCCAGCTCACTTGTAAGTTTCTAAGGGTCAGGTCCTCTCCATTGTTGCTGGCCTAAGGTTTAGTTCACCATATCGCAATGTATATATTGACATATTTTCCCCTCGACTTTCTGTGATTCCCTACATCTCACCTTTCTTTGCAGACAAGCCATTTGAAATACCCTTAACTTATTTCACAGCCAATAAGTCATTGAAATAATGTGTATTTTTAGAGAAATCTTCTTATATAATTAGGCAGAAAATCTCACCTGCCATAGTTTTCAAAACAGCATAATTTCACTCTTCTCAATGCTTAATCTGTTGTATTACACAACCTTTGAGTATTTAGCTTTATCAATGACATGTACTTTAAAAATGTTTTAGAGATCCTACCAGTCTTTGAAAACATCCTTGTTCCTTGTTTCAGGTCCAGTTTTATGTATATATTCTGCCTTGCACCTGATTATTCCAACAATTGATGGATGGCCTTGGGAATCTAATTCTGGTATTGATAGTCTTTACTGATTGTCTCCCCTCGTAGCTGATTTCTTCATTATTGTGTAAATTTGGATCATGAGCTCATGTTTAGCTAAACAGCTGACCTTGTAAGACGCTTACGTGTGAACGCTCATAAGCTTCAGGAGAAAGTCGGCAAAATTTATTTGTGTCCCTCCAATGAGTTGCCCACGAGGACACCGTTTTCTACAAGTGTTGGTCCAATACTCCCTCTAGAGGAAGGGGACTCTGACAGGGCTGATTGGCGGCCCCCGATCTGGGGCAGGGGCAGTGGGCAGCCTGTGGCCCGGGCAGGAGCCTCTTTGCATGTGTCCCTGGGACACATCTGCCTGCGAACTTCAGTCACCTGGCAGGAAGCTACGATGCCCAGACCTATGGTTAGCTGTGCAGCGAGGTGTACTGTGAGGACAGGTTCCACACACACTTCAAGTAAGAGGTCGGCCTGAGTGGAAAGGTGAGAGTTTGGGCAGCTGTGCAGACAAAGAAGGCGCCCTTTGGCCTGGGCCTAAATGCTTGTGACACCCCACTGGACCTGCCGTGCCCTGAGGGCACTGCCCTGGGCCCCCTGGTCCCCTGCCCTTTGTTCAGTCACAGCAGAAATTGCCACACCCACTCCTTCAGTGAGGGCAGAGTTCCAACCACCCTCAGCCCCACCCCCTCTCCGCAGTTTACCATGGACTACAGAGGCTGCATCCTGAGGCCAGGGCGTTCCGAGAATGCCAAGGGCAGACATGATGACCTTAAATGATTTCCTCTTGTGTCAGGTTTGGTAAACTTTAGGAGCTAGGAAATGGTCCACTTTACAGAAATATTCAAATTTACTGGCATTTCATATATTCTCTGCTATAACATTGTCCTGATTCTTTCTGTATATTCTTTACTTATGTTTTTGTTTTCCTTAATCAAAGTGTGTCTTTTCAATCATTTCAAAGAAGATTCTTTGGACTACTAAATCACCTCAATTTTATACGTTTTCTGTTGTATTAAGTTCTGCTCATATCTTTATTTATCTTTTTTCTATGTTCTCAGGGTTTATTGTTTTGATCTTCTGATGTCAATTAAAACACTTGGTTATTCATTTTAATAAATATTTTACTCATAAAGATTTGAACTTTTGAAGATTCCAGCTTACTTGTAAGTTTCTAAGGGTCAGGTCCTCTCCATTGTTGCTGGCCTAAGGTTTAGTTCACCATATAGCAATGTATATATTGACCTATTTTCCCCTCGACTTTCTGAGATTCCCTACATCTCACCTTTCTTTGCAGACAAGCCATTTGAAATACCCTTAACTTATTTCACAGCCAATAAGTCATTGAAATAATGTTTATTTTTAGAGAAATCTTCTTATATAATTAGGCAGAAAATCTCACCTGCCATAGTTTTCAAAACAGCATAATTTCACTCTTCTCAATGCTTAATCTGTTGTATTACACAACCTTTGAGTATTTAGCTTTATCAATGACATGTACTTTAAAAATGTTTTAGAGATACTACCAGTCTTTGAAAACATCCTTGTTCCTTGTTTCAGTTCCAGTTTTATGTATATATACTGCCTTGCACCTGATTATTCCAACAATTGATGGATGGCCTTGGGAATCTAATTCTGGTATTGATAGTCTTTACTGATTGTCTCCCCTCGTAGCTGATTTCTTCATTATTGTGTAAATTTAGATCATGAGCTCATGTTTAGCTAAACAGCTGACCTTGTAAGACGCTTAGGTGTGAACGCTCGTAAGCTTCCACAGAAAGACGGCAAAGATGTATTTGTGTCCCTCCAATGAGTTGCCCACGAGGACACCGTTTTCTACAAGTGTTGGTCCAATACTCCCTCTAGAGGAAGGGGACTCCGACAGGGCTGATTGGTGGCCCCCGATCTGGGGCAGGGGCAGTGGGCAGCCTGTGGCCCAGGCAGGAACCTCTTTGCATGTGTCCCTGGGACATATCTGCCTGCGAACTTCGGTCACCTGGCAGGAAGCTACGATGCCCAGACCTATGGTTAGTTGTGCAGCGAGGTGTACTGTGAGGACAGGTTCCACACACACTTCATGTAAGAGGTCGGCCTGAGTGGAAAGGTGAGAGTTTGGGCACCTGTGCAGACAAAGAAGGCGCCCTTTGGCCTGGGCCTAAATGCTTGTGACAGCCCACTGGACCTGCCGTGCTCTGAGGGCCCTGCCCTGGGCCCCCTGCTCCGCTGCCCTTTGTTCAGTCACAGCAGAGATGGCCACACCCACTCCTCCAGTGAGGCCAGAGTTCCAACCACCCTCAGCCCCGCCCCCTCTCCGCAGGTTAACATGGACTACAGAGGTTGCATCCTGAGGCCAGGGCGTTCCGAGAATGCCAAGGGCAGACATGATGACCTTAAATGATTTCCTCTTGTGTCAGGTTTGGTAAACTTTAGGAGCTAGGAAATGGTCCACTTTACAGAAATATTCAAATTTACTGGCATTTCATATATTCTCTGCTATAACATTGTCCTGATTCTTTCTGTATATTCTTTACTTATGTTTTTGTTTTCCTTAATCAAAGTGTGTCTTTTCAATCATTTCAAAGAAGATTCTTTGGACTTACTAAATCACCTCAATTTTATACGTTTTCTGTTGTATTAAGTTCTGCTCATATCTTTATGTATCTTTTTTCTATGTTCTCAGGGTTTATTGTTTTCATCTTCTGATGTCAATTAAAACACTTGGTTATTCATTTTAATAAATATTTTACTTATAAAGATTTGAACTTTTGAAGATTCCAGCTTACTTGTAAGTTTCTAAGGGTCAGGTCCTCTCCATTGTTGCTGGCCTAAGGTTTAGTTCACCATATAGCAATGTATATATTGACCTATTTTCCACTCGACTTTCTGTGATTCCCTACATCTCACCTTTCTTTGAAGACAAGCCATTTGAAATACCCTTAACTTATTTCACAGCCAATAAGTCATTGAAATAATGTGTATTTTTAGAGAAATCTTCTTATATAATTAGGCAGAAAATCTCACCTGCCATAGTTTTCAAAACAGCATAATTTCACTCTTCTCAATGCTTATTCTGTTGTATTACACAACCTTTGAGTATTTAGCTTTATCAATGACATGTACTTTAAAAATGTTTTAGAGATCTTACCAGTCTTTGAAAACATCCTTGTTCCTTGTTTCAGGTCCAGTTTTATGTGTATATTCTGCCTTGCACCTGATTATTCCAACAATTGATGGATGGCCTTGGGAATCTAATTCTGGTATTGATAGTCTTTACTGATTGTCTCCCCTCGTAGCTGATTTCTTCATTATTGAGTAAATTTAGATCATGAGCTCATGTTTAGCTAAACAGCTGACCTTGTAACACGCTTAGGTGTGAACGCTCGTAATCTTCAGCAGAAAGTCGGCAAAGATTTATTTGTGTCCCTCCAATGAGTTGCCCACGAGGACACCGTTTTCTACAAGTGTTGGTCCAATACTCCCTCTAGAGGCAGGGGACTCCGACAGGGCTGATTGGCGGCCCCCGATCTGGGGCAGGGGCAGTGGGCAGCCTGTGGCCCGGGAAGGAACCTCTTTGCATGTGTCCCTGGGACACATCTGCCTGCGAACTTCGGTCACCTGGCAGGAAGCTACGATGCCCAGACCTATGGTTAGCTGTGCAGCGAGGTGTACTGTGAGGGCAGGTTCCAACCACACTTCAAGTAAGAGGTCGGCCTGAGTGGAAAGGTGAGAGTTTGGGCAGCTGTGCAGACAAAGAAGGCGCCCTTTGGCCTGGGCCTAAATGCTTGTGACACCCCACTGGACCTGCCGTGCTCTGAGGGCCCTGCCCTGGGCCCCCTGCTCCCCTGCCCTTTGTTCAGTCACAGCAGAGATGGCCACACCCACTCCTTCAGTGAGGGCAGAGTTCCAACCACCCTCAGCCCCGCCCCCTCTCCGCAGGTTACCATGGACTACAGAGGCTGCATCCTGAGGCCAGGGTGTTCCGAGAATGCCAAGGGCAGACATGATGACCTTAAATGATTTCCTCTTGTGTCAGGTTTGGTAAACTTTAGGAGCTAGGAAATGGTCCACTTTACAGAAATGTTCAAATTTACTGGCATTTCATATATTCTCTGCTATAACATTGTCCTGATTCTTTCTGTATATTCTATACTTATGTTTTTGTTTTCCTTAATCAAAGTGTGTCTTCTCAATCATTTCAAAGAAGATTCTTTGGACTTACTAAATCACCTCAATTTTATACGTTTTCTGTTGTATTAAGTTCTGCTCATATCTTTATGTATCTTTTTTCTATGTTCTCATGGTTTATTGTTTTCATCTTCTGATGTCAATTAAAACACTTGGTTATTCATTTTAATAAATATTTTACTCATAAAGATTTGAACTTTTGAAGATTCCAGCTTACTTGTAAGTTTCTAAGGGTCAGGTCCTCTCCATTGTTGCTGGCCTAAGGTTTAGTTCACCATATAGCAATGTATATATTGACCTATTTTCCCCTCGACTTTCTGTGATTCCCTACATCTCACCTTTCTTTGCAGACAAGCCATTTGAAATACCCTTAACTTATTTCACAGCCAATAAGTCATTGAAATAATGTTTATTTTTAGAGAAATCTTCTTATATAATTAGGCAGAAAATCTCACCTGCCATAGTTTTCAAAACAGCATAATTTCACTCTTCTCAATGCTTAATCTGTTGTATTACACAACCTTTGAGTATTTAGCTTTATCAATGACATGTACTTTAAAAATGTTTTAGAGATCCTACCAGTCTTTGAAAACATCCTTGTTCCTTGTTTCAGTTCCAGTTTTATGTATATATACTGCCTTGCACCTGATTATTCCAACAATTGATGGATGGCCTTGGGAATCTAATTCTGGTATTGATAGTCTTTACTGATTGTCTCCCCTCGTAGCTGATTTCTTCATTATTGTGTAAATTTAGATCATGAGCTCCTGTTTAGCTAAACAGCTGACCTTGTAAGACGCTTAGGTGTGAATGCTCGTAAGCTTCCACAGAAAGACGGCAAAGATTTATTTGTGTCCCTCCAATGAGTTGCCCACGAGGACACCGTTTTCTACAAGTGTTGGTCCAATACTCCCTCTAGAGGAAGGGGACTCCGACAGGGCTGATTGGTGGCCCCCGATCTGGGGCAGGGGCAGTGGGCAGCCTGTGGCCCGGGCAGGA
The DNA here is from genome assembly GCF_964341445.2 of Mesoplodon mirus. Classification (NCBI taxonomy): domain Eukaryota; kingdom Metazoa; phylum Chordata; class Mammalia; order Artiodactyla; family Ziphiidae; genus Mesoplodon; species Mesoplodon mirus. The sequence goes on along the minus strand of NC_138976.1, from coordinate 179,046,277 downwards.
ACCTCTTTGCATGTGTCCCTGGGACATATCTGCCTGCGAACTTCGGTCACCTGGCAGGAAGCTACGATGCCCAGACCTATGGTTAGCTGTGCAGCGAGGTGTACTGTGAGGACAGGTTCCACACACACTTCATGTAAGAGGTCGGCCTGAGTGGAAAGGTGAGAGTTTGGGCACCTGTGCAGACAAAGAAGGCGCCCTTTGGCCTGGGCCTAAATGCTTGTGACACCCCACTGGACCAGCCGTGCTCTGAGGGCCCTGCCCTGGGCCCCCTGCTCCCCTGCCCTTTGTTCAGTCACAGCAGAGATGGCCACACCCACTCCTCCAGTGAGGCCAGAGTTCCAACCACCCTCAGCCCCGCCCCCTCTCCACAGGTTAACATGGACTACAGAGGCTGCATCCTGAGGCCAGGGCGTTCCGAGAATGCCAAGGGCAGACATGATGACCTTAAATGATTTCCTCTTGTGTCAGGTTTGGTAAACTTTAGGAGCTAGGAAATGGTCCACTTTACAGAAATATTCAAATTTACTGGCATTTCATATATTCTCTGCTATAACATTGTCCTGATTCTTTCTGTATATTCTTTACTTATGTTTTTGTTTTCCTTAATCAAAGTGTGTCTTTTCAATCATTTCAAAGAAGATTCTTTGGACTTACTAAATCACCTCAATTTTATACGTTTTCTGTTGTATTAAGTTCTGCTCATATCTTTATGTATCTTTTTTCTATGTTCTCAGGGTTTATTGTTTTCATCTTCTGATGTCAATTAAAACACTTGGTTATTCATTTTAATAAATATTTTACTTATAAAGATTTGAACTTTTGAAGATTCCAGCTTACTTGTAAGTTTCTAAGGGTCAGGTCCTCTCCATTGTTGCTGGCCTAAGGTTTAGTTCACCATATAGCAATGTATATATTGACCTATTTTCCCCTCGACTTTCTGTGATTCCCTACATCTCACCTTTCTTTGAAGACAAGCCATTTGAAATACCCTTAACTTATTTCACAGCCAATAAGTCATTGAAATAATGTGTAGTTTTAGAGAAATCTTCTTATATAATTAGGCAGAAAATCTCACCTGCCATAGTTTTCAAAACAGCATAATTTCACTCTTCTCAATGCTTAATCTGTTGTATTACACAACCTTTGAGTATTTAGCTTTATCAATGACATGTACTTTAAAAATGTTTTAGAGATCCTACCAGTCTTTGAAAACATCCTTGTTCCTTGTTTCAGGTCCAGTTTTATGTGTATATTCTGCCTTGCACCTGATTATTCCAACAATTGATGGATGGCCTTGGGAATCTAATTCTGGTATTGATAGTCTTTACTGATTGTCTCCCCTCGTAGCTGATTTCTTCATTATTGAGTAAATTTAGATCATGAGCTCATGTTTAGCTAAACAGCTGACCTTGTAAGACGCTTAGGTGTGAACGCTCGTAATCTTCAGCAGAAAGTCGGCAAAGATTTATTTGTGTCCCTCCAATGAGTTGCCCACGAGGACACCGTTTTCTACAAGTGTTGGTCCAATACTCCCTCTAGAGGCAGGGGACTCCGACAGGGCTGATTGGTGGCCCCCGATCTGGGGCAGGGGCAGTGGGCAGCCTGTGGCCCGGGAAGGAACCTCTTTGCATGTGTCCCTGGGACACATCTGCCTGCGAACTTCGGTCACCTGGCAGGAAGCTACGATGCCCAGACCTATGGTTAGCTGTGCAGCGAGGTGTACTGTGAGGGCAGGTTCCACACACACTTCAAGTAAGAGGTCGTCCTGAGTGGAAAGGTGAGAGTTTGGGCAGCTGTGCAGACAAAGAAGGCGCCCTTTGGCCTGGGCCTAAATGCTTGTGACACCCCACTGGACCTGCCGTGCTCTGAGGGCCCTGCCCTGGGCCCCCTGCTCCCCTGCCCTTTGTTCAGTCACAGCAGAGATGGCCACACCCACTGCTTCAGTGAGGGCAGCGTTCCAACCACCCTCAGCCCCGCCCCCTCTCCGCAGGTTACCATGGACTACAGAGGCTGCATCCTGAGGCCAGGGTGTTCCGAGAATGCCAAGGGCAGACATGATGACCTTAAATGATTTCCTCTTGTGTCAGGTTTGGTAAACTTTAGGAGCTAGGAAATGGTCCACTTTACAGAAATGTTCAAATTTACTGGCATTTCATATATTCTCTGCTATAACATTGTCCTGATTCTTTCTGTATATTCTATACTTATGTTTTTGTTTTCCTTAATCAAAGTGTGTCTTTTCAATCATTTCAAAGAAGATTCTTTGGACTTACTAAATCACCTCAATTTTATACGTTTTCTGTTGTATTAAGTTCTGCTCATATCTTTATTTATCTTTTTTCTATGTTCTCAGGGTTTATTGTTTTGATCTTCTGATGTCAATTAAAACACTTGGTTATTCATTTTAATAAATATTATACTTATAAAGATTTGAACATTTGAAGATTCCAGCTTACTTGTAAGTTTCTATGGGTCAGGTCCTCTCCATTGTTGCTGGCCTAAGGTTTAGTTCACCATATAGCAATGTATATATTGACCTATTTTCCCCTCGACTTTCTGTGATTCCCTACATCTCACCTTTCTTTGCAGACAAGCCATTTGAAATACCCTTAACTTATTTCACAGCCAATAAGTCATTGAAATAATGTTTATTTTTAGAGAAATCTTCTTATATAATTAGGCAGAAAATCTCACCTGCCATAGTTTTCAATACAGCATAATTTCACTCTTCTCAATGCTTAATCTGTTGTATTACACAACCTTTGAGTATTTAGCTTTATCAATGACATGTACTTTAAAAATATTTTAGAGATCCTACCAGTCTTTGAAAACATCCTTGTTCCTTGTTTCAGTTCCAGTTTTATGTATATATACTGCCTTGCACCTGATTATTCCAACAATTGATGGATGGCCTTGGGAATCTAATTCTGGTATTGATAGTCTTTACTGATTGTCTCCCCTCGTAGCTGATTTCTTCATTATTGTGTAAATTTAGATCATGAGCTCATGTTTAGCTAAACAGCTGACCTTGTAAGACGCTTAGGTGTGAACGCTCGTAAGCTTCCGCAGAAAGACGGCAAAGATTTATTTGTGTTCCTCCAATGAGTTGCCCACGAGGACACCGTTTTCTACAAGTGTTGGTCCAATACTCCCTCTAGAGGAAGGGGACTCCGACAGGGCTGATTGGTGGCCCCCGATCTGGGGCAGGGGCAGTGGGCAGCCTGTGGCCCGGGCAGGAACCTCTTTGCATGTGTCCCTGGGACATATCTGCCTGCGAACTTCGGTCACCTGGCAGGAAGCTACGATGCCCAGACCTATGGTTAGCTGTGCAGCGAGGTGTACTGTGAGGACAGGTTCCACACACACTTCATGTAAGAGGTCGGCCTGAGTGGAAAGGTGAGAGTTTGGGCAGCTGTGCAGACAAAGAAGGCGCCCTTTGGCCTGGGCCTAAATGCTTGTGACAGCCCACTGGACCTGCCGTGCTCTGAGGGCCCTGCCCTGGGCCCCCTGCTCCCCTGCCCTTTGTTCAGTCACAGCAGAGATGGCCACACCCACTCCTCCAGTGAGGCCAGAGTTCCAACCACCCTCAGCCCCGCCCCCTCTCCGCAGGTTAACATGGACTACAGAGGCTGCATCCTGAGGCCAGGGCGTTCCGAGAATGCCAAGGGCAGACATGATGACCTTAAATGATTTCCTCTTGTGTCAGGTTTGGTAAACTTTAGGAGCTAGGAAATGGTCCACTTTACAGAAATGTTCAAATTTACTGGCATTTCATATATTCTCTGTTATAACATTGTCCTGATTCTTTCTGTATATTCTTTACTTATGTTTTTGTTTTCCTTAATCAAAGTGTGTCTTTTCAATCTTTTCAAAGAAGATTCTTTGGACTTACTAAATCACCTGAATTTTATACGTTTTCTGTTGTATTAAGTTCTGCTCATATCTTTATTTATCTTTTTTCTATGTTCTCAGGGTTTATTGTTTTGATCTTCTGATGTCAATTAAAACACTTGGTTATTCATTTTAATAAATATTTTACTTATAAAGATTTGAACTTTTGAAGATTCCAGCTTACTTGTAAGTTTCTAAGGGTCAGGTCCTCTCCATTGTTGCTGGCCTAAGGTTTAGTTCACCATATAGCAATGTATATATTGACCTATTTTCCCCTCGACTTTCTGTGATTCCCTACATCTCACCTTTCTTTGCAGACAAGCCATTTGAAATACCCTTAACTTAGTTCACAGCCAATAAGTCATTGAAATAATGTGTATTTTTAGAGAAATCTTCTTATATAATTAGGCAGAAAATCTCACCTGCCATAGTTTTCAAAACAGCATAATTTCACTCTTCTCAATGCTTAATCTGTTGTATTACACAACCTTTGAGTATTTAGCTTTATCAAAAACATGTCCTTTAAAAATGTTTTAGAGATCCTACCAGTCTTTGAAAACATCCTTGTTCCTTGTTTCAGTTCCAGTTTTATGTATATATTCTGCCTTGCACCTGATTATTCCAACAATTGATGGATGGCCTTGGGAATCTAATTCTGGTATTGATAGTCTTTACTGATTGTCTCCCCTCGTAGCTGATTTCTTCATTATTGTGTAAATTTAGATCATGAGCTCATGTTTAGCTAAACAGCTGACCTTGTAAGACGCTTAGATGTGAACGCTCCTAAGCTTCCGCAGAAAGACGGCAAAGATTTATTTGTGTCCCTCCAATGAGTTGCCCACGAGGACACCGTTTTCTACAAGTGTTGGTCCAATACTCCCTCTAGAGGAAGGGGACTCCGACAGGGCTGATTGGCGGCCCCCGATCTGGGGCAGGGGCAGTGGGCAGCCTGTGGCCCGGGCAGGAGCCTCTTTGCATGTGTCCCTGGGACACATCTGCCTGCGAACTTCGGTCACCTGGCAGGAAGCTACGATGCCCATACCTATGGTTAGCTGTGCAGCGAAGTGTACTGTGAGGACAGGTTCCACACACACTTCAAGTAAGAGGTCGGCCTGAGTGGAAAGGTGAGAGTTTGGGCAGCTGTGCAGACAAAGAAGGCACCCTTTGGCCTGGGCCTAAATGCTTGTGACACCCCACTGGACCTGCCGTGCTCTGAGGGCCCTGCCCTGGGCCCCCTGCTCCCCTGCCCTTTGTTCAGTCACAGCAGAGATGGCCACACCCACTCCTACAGTGAGGTCAGAGTTCCAACCACCCTCAGCCCCGCCCCCTCTCCGCAGGTTACCATGGACTACAGAGGCTGCATCCTGAGGCCAGGGCGTTCCGAGAATGCCAAGGGCAGACATGATGACCTTAAATGATTTCCTCTTGTGTCAGGTTTGGTAAACTTTAGGAGCTAGGAAATGGTCCACTTTACAGAAATGTTCAAATTTACTGGCATTTCATATATTCTCTGTTATAACATTGTCCTGATTCTTTCTGTATATTCTTTACTTATGTTTTTGTTTTCCTTAATCAAAGTGTGTCTTTTCAATCTTTTCAAAGAAGATTCTTTGGACTTACTAAATCACCTCAATTTTATCCGTTTTCTGTTGTATTAAGTTCTGCTCATATCTTTATTTATATTTTTTCTATGTTCTCAGGGTTTATTGTTTTGATCTTCTGATGTCAATTAAAACACTTGGTTATTCATTTTAATAAATATTTTACTTATAAAGATTTGAACTTTTGAAGATTCCAGCTTACTTGTAAGTTTCTAAGGGTCAGGTCCTCTCCATTGTTGCTGGCCTAAGGTTTAGTTCACCATATAGCAATGTATATATTGACCTATTTTCCCCTCGACTTTCTGTGATTCCCTACATCTCACCTTTCTTTGCAGACAAGCCATTTGAAATACCCTTAACTTAGTTCACAGCCAATAAGTCATTGAAATAATGTGTATTTTTAGAGAAATCTTCTTATATAATTAGGCAGAAAATCTCACCTGCCATAGTTTTCAAAACAGCATAATTTCACTCTTCTCAATGCTTAATCTGTTGTATTACACAACCTTTGAGTATTTAGCTTTATCAATGACATGTACTTTAAAAATGTTTTAGAGATCCTACCAGTCTTTGAAAACATCCTTGTTCCTTGTTTCAGGTCCAGTTTTATGTGTATATTCTGCCTTGCACCTGATTATTCCAACAATTGATGGATGGCCTTGGGAATCTAATTCTGGTATTGATAGTCTTTACTGATTGTCTCCCCTCGTAGCTGATTTCTTCATTATTGAGTAAATTTAGATCATGAGCTCATGTTTAGCTAAACAGCTGACCTTGTAAGACGCTTAGGTGTGAACGCTCGTAATCTTCAGCAGAAAGTCGGCAAAGATTTATTTGTGTCCCTCCAATGAGTTGCCCACGAGGACACCGTTTTCTACAAGTGTTGGTCTAATACTCCCTCTAGAGGCAGGGGACTCCGACAGGGCTGATTGGCGGCCCCCGATCTGGGGCAGGGGCAGTGGGCAGCCTGTGGTCCGGGAAGGAACCTCTTTGCATGTGTCCCTGGGACACATCTGCCTGCGAACTTCGGTCACCTGGCAGGAAGCTACGATGCCCAGACCTATGGTTAGCTGTGCAGCGAGGTGTACTGTGAGGGCAGGTTCCACACACACTTCAAGTAAGAGGTCGTCCTGAGTGGAAAGGTGAGAGTTTGGGCAGCTGTGCAGACAAAGAAGGCGCCCTTTGGCCTGGGCCTAAATGCTTGTGACACCCCACTGGACCTGCCGTGCTCTGAGGGCCCTGCCCTGGGCCCCCTGCTCCCCTGCCCTTTGTTCAGTCACAGCAGAGATGGCCACACCCACTGCTTCAGTGAGGGCAGAGTTCCAACCACCCTCAGCCCCGCCCCCTCTCCGCAGGTTAACATGGACTACAGAGGCTGCATCCTGAGGCCAGGGTGTTCCGAGAATGCCAAGGGCAGACATGATGACCTTAAATGATTTCCTCTTGTGTCAGGTTTGGTAAACTTTAGGAGCTAGGAAATGGTCCACTTTACAGAAATGTTCAAATTTACTGGCATTTCATATATTCTCTGCTATAACATTGTCCTGATTCTTTCTGTATATTCTATACTTATGTTTTTGTTTTCCTTAATCAAAGTGTGTCTTTTCAATCATTTCAAAGAAGATTCTTTGGACTTACTAAATCACCTCAATTTTATACGTTTTCTGTTGTATTAAGTTCTGCTCATATCTTTATTTATCTTTTTTCTATGTTCTCAGGGTTTATTGTTTTGATCTTCTGATGTCAATTAAAACACTTGGTTATTCATTTTAATAAATATTTTACTCATAAAGATTTGAACCTTTGAATATTCCAGCTTACTTGTAAGTTTCTAAGGGTCAGGTCCTCTCCATTGTTGCTGGCCTAAGGTTTAGTTCACCATATAGCAATGTATATATTGACCTATTTTCCCCTCGACTTTCTGTGATTCCCTACATCTCACCTTTCTTTGCAGACAAGCCATTTGAAATACCCTTAACTTATTTCACAGCCAATAAGTCATTGAAATAATGTTTATTTTTAGAGAAATCTTCTTATATAATTAGGCAGAAAATCTCACCTGCCATAGTTTTCAATACAGCATAATTTCACTCTTCTCAATGCTTAATCTGTTGTATTACACAACCTTTGAGTATTTAGCTTTATCAATGACATGTACTTTAAAAATGTTTTAGAGATCCTACCAGTCTTTGAAAACATCCTTGTTCCTTGTTTCAGTTCCAGTTTTATGTATATATACTGCCTTGCACCTGATTATTCCAACAATTGATGGATGGCCTTGGGAATCTAATTCTGGTATTGATAGTCTTTACTGATTGTCTCCCCTCGTAGCTGATTTCTTCATTATTGTGTAAATTTAGATCATGAGCTCATGTTTAGCTAAACAGCTGACCTTGTAAGACGCTTAGGTGTGAACGCTCGTAAGCTTCCGCAGAAAGACGGCAAAGATTTATTTGTGTCCCTCCAATGAGTTGCCCACGAGGACACCGTTTTCTACAAGTGTTGGTCCAATACTCCCTCTAGAGGAAGGGGACTCCGACAGGGCTGATTGGTGGCCCCCGATCTGGGGCAGGGGCAGTGGGCAGCCTGTGGCCCGGGCAGGAACCTCTTTGCATGTGTCCCTGGGACATATCTGCCTGCGAACTTCGGTCACCTGGCAGGAAGCTACGATGCCCAGACCTATGGTTATCTGTGCAGCGAGGTGTACTGTGAGGACAGGTTCCACACACACTTCATGTAAGAGGTCGGCCTGAGTGGAAAGGTGAGAGTTTGGGCACCTGTGCAGACAAAGAAGGCGCCCTTTGGCCTGGGCCTAAATGCTTGTGACAGCCCACTGGACCTGCCGTGCTCTGAGGGCCCTGCCCTGGGCCCCCTGCTCCCCTGCCCTTTGTTCACTCACAGCAGAGATGGCCACACCCACTCCTTCAGTGAGGGCAGAGTTCCAACCACCCTCAGCCCCGCCCCCTCTCCGCAGGTTACCATGGACTACAGAGGCTGCATCCTGAGGCCAGGGCGTTCCGAGAATGCCAAGGGCAGACATGATGACCTTAAATGATTTCCTCTTGTGTCAGGTTTGGTAAACTTTAGGAGCTAGGACATGGTCCAATTTACAGAAATGTTCAAATTTACTGGCATTTCATATATTCTCTGCGATAACATTGTCCTGATTCTTTCTGTATATTCTTTACTTATGTTTTTGTTTTCCTTAATCAAAGTGTGTCTTTTCAATCTTTTCAAAGAAGATTCTTTGGACTTACTAAATCACCTCAATTTTATACGTTTTCTGTTGTATTAAGTTCTGCTCACATCTTTATTTATCTTTTTTCTATGTTCTCAGGGTTTATTGTTTTGATCTTCTGATGTCAATTAAAACACTTGGTTATTCATTTTAATAAATATTTTACTTATAAAGATTTGAACTTTTGAAGATTCCAGCTTACTTGTAAGTTTCTAAGGGTCAGGTCCTCTCCATTGTTGCTGACCTAAGGTTTAGTTCACCATATAGCAATGTATATATTGACCTATTTTCCCCTCGACTTTCTGTGATTCCCTACATCTCACCTTTCTTTGCAGACAAGCCATTTGAAATACCCTTAAATTATTTCACAGCCAATAAGTCATTGAAATAATGTGTATTTTTAGAGAAATCTTCTTATATAATTAGGCAGAAAATCTCACCTGCCATAGTTTTCAAAACAGCATAATTTCACTCTTCTCAATGCTTAATCTGTTGTATTACACAACCTTTGAGTATTTAGCTTTATCAATGACATGTACTTTAAAAATGTTTTAGAGATCCTACCAGTCTTTGAAAACATCCTTGTTCCTTGTTTCAGTTCTAGTTTTATGTATATATTCTGCCTTGCACCTGATTATTCCAACAATTGATGGATGGCCTTGGGAATCTAATTCTGGTATTGATAGTCTTTCCTGATTGTCTCACCTCGTAGCTGATTTTTTCATTATTGTGTAAATTTAGATCATGAGCTCATGTTTAGCTAAACAGCTGACCTTGTAAGACGCTTAGGTGTGTATGCTCGCAAGCTTCAGGAAAAAGTCGGCAAAATTTATTTGTGTCCCTCCAATGAGTTGCCCTCGAGGACACCGTTTTCTACAAGTGTTGGTCCAATACTACCTCTAGAGGCAGGGGACTCCGACAGGGCTGATTGGCGGCCCCCGATCTGGGGCAGGGGCAGTGGGCAGCCTGTGGCCCGGGCAGGAGCCTCTTTGCATGTGTCCCTGGAACACATCTGCCTGCGAACTTCGGTCACCTGGCAGGAAGCTACGATGCCCAGACCTATGGTTAGCTCTGCAGCGAGGTGTACTGTGAGGACAGGTTCCACACACACTTCAAGTAAGGGGTCGGCCTGAGTGGAAAGGTGAGAGTTTGGGCAGCTGTGCAGACAAAGAAGGCGCCCTTTGGCCTGGGCCTAAATGCTTGTGACACACCACTGGACCTGCCGTGCTCTGAGGGCCCTGCCCTGGGCCCCCTGCTCCCCTGCCCTTTGTTCAGTCACAGCAGAGATGGCCACACCCACTCCTTCAGTGAGGGCAGTGTTCCAACCACCCTCAGCCCCGCCCCCTCTCCGCAGGTTACCATGGACTACAGAGGCTGCATCCTGAGGCCAGGGCATTCCGAGAATGCCAAGGGCAGACATGATGACCTTAAATGATTTCCTCTTGTGTCAGGTTTGGTAAACTTTAGGAGCTAGGAAATGGTCCACTTTACAGAAATGTTCAAATTTACTGGCATTTCTTATATTCTCTGCTATAACATTGTCCTGATTCTTTCTGTATATTCTATACTTATGTTTTTGTTTTCCTTAATCAAAGTGTGTCTTTTCAATCTTTTCAAAGAAGATTCTTTGGACTTACTAAATCACCTCAATTTTATACGTTTTCTGTTGTATTAAGTTCTGCTCATATCTTTATTTATCTTTTTTCTATGTTCTCAGGGTTTATTGTTTTGATCTTCTGATGTCAATTAAAACACTTGGTTATTCATTTTAATAAATATTTTACTTATAAAGATTTGAACTTTTGAAGATTCCAGCTTACTTGTAAGTTTCTAAGGGTCAGGTCCTCTCCATTGTTGCTGGCCTAAGGTTTAGTTCACCATATAGCGATGTATATATTGACCTATTTTCCCCTCGACTTTCTGTGATTCCCTACATCTCACCTTTCTTTGCAGACAAGCCATTTGAAATACCCTTAAATTATTTCACAGCCAATAAGTCATTGAAATAATGTGTATTTTTAGAGAAATCTTCTTATATAATTAGGCAGAAAATCTCACCTGCCATAGTTTTCAAAACAGCATAATTTCACTCTTCTCAATGCTTAATCTGTTGTATTACACAACCTTTGAGTATTTAGCTTTATCAATGACATGTCCTTTACAAATGTTTTAGAGATCCTACCAGTCTTTGAAAACATCCTTGTTCCTTGTTTCAGTTCCAGTTTTATGTATATATTCTGCCTTGCACCTGATTATTCCAACAATTACTGGATGGCCTTGGGAATCTAATTCTGGTATTGATAGTCTTTACTGATTGTCTCCCCTCGTAGCTGATTTCTTCATTATTGTGTAAATTTAGATCATGAGCTCATGTTTAGCTAAACAGCTGACCTTGTAAGACGCTTAGGTGTGAACGCTCGTAAGCTTCCGCAGAAAGACGGCAAAGATTTATTTGTGTCCCTCCAATGAGTTGCCCACGAGGACACCGTTTTCTACAAGTGTTGGTCCAATACTCCCTCTAGAGGAAGGGGACTCCGACAGGGCTGATTGGCGGCCCCCGATCTGGGGCAGGGGCAGTGGGCAGCCTGTGGCCCGGTCTGGAGCCTCTTTGCATGTGTCCCTGGGACACATCTGCCTGCGAACTTCGGTCACCTGGCAGGAAGCTACGATGCCCAGACCTATGGTTAGCTGTGCAGCGAGGTGTACTGTGAGGACAGGTTCCACACACACTTCAAGTAAGAGGTCGGCCTGAGTGGAAAGGTGAGAGTTTGGGCAACTGTGCAGACAAAGAAGGCGCCCTTTGGCCTGGGCCTAAATGCTTGTGACACACCACTGGACCTGCCATGCTCTGAGGGCCCTGCCCTGGGCCCCCTGCTCCCCTGCCCTTTGTTCAGTCACAGCAGAGATGGCCACACCCACTCCTTCAGTGAGGGCAGAGTTCCAACCACCCTCAGCCCCGCCCCCTCTCCGCAGGTTACCATGGACTACAGAGGCTGCATCCTGAGGCCAGGGCGTTCCGAGAATGCCAAGGGCAGACATGATGACCTTAAATGATTTCCTCTTGTGTCAGGTTTGGTAAACTTTAGGAGCTAGGAAATGGTCCACTTTACAGAAATGTTCAAATTTACTGGCATTTCATATATTCTCTGCTATAACATTGTCCTGATTCTTTCTGTATATTCTATACTTATGTTTTTGTTTTCCTTAATCAATGTGTGTCTTTTCAATCTTTTCAAAGAAGATTCTTTGGACTTACTAAATCACCTCAATTTTATACGTTTTCTGTTGTATTAAGTTCTGCTCATATCTTTATTTATCTTTTTTCTATGTTCTCAGGGTTTATTGTTTTGATCTTCTGATGTCAATTAAAACACTTGGTTATTCATTTTAATAAATATTTTACTTATAAAGATTTGAACTTTTGAAGATTCCAGCTTACTTGTAAGTTTCTAAGGGTCAGGTCCTCTCCATTGTTGCTGGCCTAAGGTTTAGTTCACCATATAGCAATGTATATATTGACCTATTTTCCCCTCGACTTTCTGTGATTCCCTACATCTCACCTTTCTTTGAAGACAAGCCATTTGAAATACCCTTAAATTATTTCACAGCCAATAAGTCATTGAAATAATGTGTATTTTTAGAGAAATCTTCTTATATAATTAGGCAGAAAATCTCACCTGCCATAGTTTTCAAAACAGCATAATTTCACTCTTCTCAATGCTTAATCTGTTGTATTACACAACCTTTGAGTATTTAGCTTTATCAATGACATGTACTTTAAAAATGTTTTAGAGATCCTACCAGTCTTTGAAAACATCCTTGTTCCTTGTTTCAGGTCCAGTTTTATGTGTATATTCTGCCTTGCACCTGATTATTCCAACAATTGATGGATGGCCTTGGGAATCTAATTCTGGTATTGATAGTCTTTACTGATTGTCTCCCCTCGTAGCTGATTTCTTCATTATTGAGTAAATTTAGATCATGAGCTCATGTTTAGCTAAACAGCTGACCTTGTAAGACGCTTAGGTGTGAACGCTCGTAATCTTCAGCAGAAAGTCGGCAAAGATTTATTTGTGTCCCTCCAATGAGTTGCCCACGAGGACACCGTTTTCTACAAGTGTTGGTCTAATACTCCCTCTAGAGGCAGGGGACTCCGACAGGGCTGATTGGCGGCCCCCGATCTGGGGCAGGGGCAGTGGGCAGCCTGTGGTCCGGGAAGGAACCTCTTTGCATGTGTCCCTGGGACACATCTGCCTGCGAACTTCGGTCACCTGGCAGGAAGCTACGATGCCCAGACCTATGGTTAGCTGTGCAGCGAGGTGTACTGTGAGGGCAGGTTCCACACACACTTCAAGTAAGAGGTCGTCCTGAGTGGAAAGGTGAGAGTTTGGGCAGCTGTGCAGACAAAGAAGGCGCCCTTTGGCCTGGGCCTAAATGCTTGTGACACCCCACTGGACCTGCCGTGCTCTGAGGGCCCTGCCCTGGGCCCCCTGCTCCCCTGCCCTTTGTTCAGTCACAGCAGAGATGGCCACACCCACTGCTTCAGTGAGGGCAGAGTTCCAACCACCCTCAGCCCCGCCCCCTCTCCGCAGGTTACCATGGACTACAGAGGCTGCATCCTGAGGCCAGGGTGTTCCGAGAATGCCAAGGGCAGACATGATGACCTTAAATGATTTCCTCTTGTGTCAGGTTTGGTAAACTTTAGGAGCTAGGAAATGGTCCACTTTACAGAAATGTTCAAATTTACTGGCATTTCATATATTCTCTGCTATAACATTGTCCTGATTCTTTCTGTATATTCTATACTTATGTTTTTGTTTTCCTTAATCAAAGTGTGTCTTTTCAATCATTTCAAAGAAGATTCTTTGGACTTACTAAATCACCTCAATTTTATACGTTTTCTGTTGTATTAAGTTCTGCTCATATCTTTATTTATCTTTTTTCTATGTTCTCAGGGTTTATTGTTTTGATCTTCTGATGTCAATTAAAACACTTGGTTATTCATTTTAATAAATATTTTACTCATAAAGATTTGAACCTTTGAATATTCCAGCTTACTTGTAAGTTTCTAAGGGTCAGGTCCTCTCCATTGTTGCTGGCCTAAGGTTTAGTTCACCATATAGCAATGTATATATTGACCTATTTTCCCCTCGACTTTCTGTGATTCCCTACATCTCACCTTTCTTTGCAGACAAGCCATTTGAAATACCCTTAACTTATTTCACAGCCAATAAGTCATTGAAATAATGTTTATTTTTAGAGAAATCTTCTTATATAATTAGGCAGAAAATCTCACCTGCCATAGTTTTCAATACAGCATAATTTCACTCTTCTCAATGCTTAATCTGTTGTATTACACAACCTTTGAGTATTTAGCTTTATCAATGACATGTACTTTAAAAATGTTTTAGAGATCCTACCAGTCTTTGAAAACATCCTTGTTCCTTGTTTCAGTTCCAGTTTTATGTATATATACTGCCTTGCACCTGATTATTACAACAATTGATGGATGGCCTTGGGAATCTAATTCTGGTATTGATAGTCTTTACTGATTGTCTCCCCTCGTAGCTGATTTCTTCATTATTGTGTAAATTTAGATCATGAGCTCATGTTTAGCTAAACAGCTGACCTTGTAAGACGCTTAGGTGTGAACGCTCGTAAGCTTCCGCAGAAAGACGGCAAAGATTTATTTGTGTCCCTCCAATGAGTTGCCCACGAGGACACCGTTTTCTACAAGTGTTGGTCCAATACTCCCTCTAGAGGAAGGGGACTCCGACAGGGCTGATTGGTGGCCCCCGATCTGGGGAAGGGGCAGTGGGCAGCCTGTGGCCCGGGCAGGAACCTCTTTGCATGTGTCCCTGGGACATATCTGCCTGCGAACTTCGGTCACCTGGCAGGAAGCTACGATGCCCAGACCTATGGTTAGCTGTGCAGCGAGGTGTACTGTGAGGACAGGTTCCACACACACTTCATGTAAGAGGTCGGCCTGAGTGGAAAGGTGAGAGTTTGGGCACCTGTGCAGACAAAGAAGGCGCCCTTTGGCCTGGGCCTAAATGCTTGTGACAGCCCACTGGACCTGCCGTGCTCTGAGGGCCCTGCCCTGGGCCCCCTGCTCCCCTGCCCTTTGTTCAGTCACAGCAGAGATGGCCACACCCACTCCTCCAGTGAGGCCAGAGTTCCAACCACCCTCAGCCCCGCCCCCTCTCCGCAGGTTAACATGGACTACAGAGGCTGCATCCTGAGGCCAGGGCGTTCCGAGAATGCCAAGGGCAGACATGATGACCTTAAATGATTTCCTCTTGTGTCAGGTTTGGTAAACTTTAGGAGCTAGGAAATGGTCCACTTTACAGAAATGTTCAAATTTACTGGCATTTCATATATTCTCTGTTATAACATTGTCCTGATTCTTTCTGTATATTCTTTACTTATGTTTTTGTTTTCCTTAATCAAAGTGTGTCTTTTCAATCTTTTCAAAGAAGATTCTTTGGACTTACTAAATCACCTGAATTTTATACGTTTTCTGTTGTATTAAGTTCTGCTCATATCTTTATTTATCTTTTTTCTATGTTCTCAGGGTTTATTGTTTTGATCTTCTGATGTCAATTAAAACACTTGTTTATTCATTTTAATAAATATTTTATTTATAAAGATTTGAACTTTTGAAGATTCCAGCTTACTTGTAAGTTTCTAAGGGTCAGGTCCTCTCCATTGTTGCTGGCCTAAGGTTTAGTTCACCATATAGCAATGTATATATTGACCTATTTTCCCCTCGACTTTCTGTGATTCCCTACATCTCACCTTTCTTTGCAGACAAGCCATTTGAAATACCCTTAACTTAGTTCACAGCCAATAAGTCATTGAAATAATGTGCATTTTTTAGAGAAATCTTCTTATATAATTAGGCAGAAAATCTCACCTGCCATAGTTTTCAAAACAGCATAATTTCACTCTTCTCAATGCTTAATCTGTTGTATTACACAACCTTTGAGTATTTAGCTTTATCAATGACATGTACTTTAAAAATGTTTTAGAGATCCTACCAGTCTTTGAAAACATCCTTGTTCCTTGTTTCAGTTCCAGTTTTATGTATATATTCTGCCTTGCACCTGATTATTCCAACAATTGATGGATGGCCTTGGGAATCTAATTCTGGTATTGATAGTCTTTACTGATTGTCTCCCCTCGTAGCTGATTTCTTCATTATTGTGTAAATTTAGATCATGAGCTCATGTTTAGCTAAACAGCTGACCTTGTAAGACGCTTAGGTGTGAACGCTCGTAAGCTTCCGCAGAAAGACGGCAAAGATTTATTTGTGTCCCTCCAATGAGTTGCCCACGAGGACACCATTTTCTACAAGTGTTGGTCCAATACTCCCTCTAGAGGAAGGGGACTCCGACAGGGCTGATTGGTGGCCCCCGATCTGGGGCAGGGGCAGTGGGCAGCCTGTGGCCCGGGCAGGAGCCTCTTTGCATGTGTCCCTGGGACACATCTGCCTGCGAACTTCGGTCACCTGGCAGGAAGCTACGATGCCCAGACCTATGGTTAGCTGTGCAGCGAGGTGTACTGTGAGGACAGGTTCCACACACACTTCAAGTAAGAGGGCGGCCTGAGTGGGAAGGTGAGAGTTTGGGCAGCTGTGCAGACAAAGAAGGCGCCCTTTGGCCTGGGCCTAAATGCTTGTGACACCCCACTGGACCTGCCGTGCTCTGAGGGCCCTGCCCTGGGCCCCATGCTCCCCTACCCTTTGTTCAGTCAAAGCAGAGATGGCCACACCCACTCCTCCAGTGAGGCCAGAATTCCAACCACCCTCAGCCCCGCCCCCTCTCCGCAGGTTAACATGGACTACAGAGGCTGCATCCTGAGGCCAGGGCGTTCCGAGAATGCCAAGGGCAGACATGATGACCTTAAATGATTTCCTCTTGTGTCAGGTTTGGTAAACTTTAGGAGCTAGGAAATGGTCCACTTTACAGAAATGTTCAAATTTACTGGCATTTCATATATTCTCTGTTATAACATTGTCCTGATTCTTTCTGTATATTCTTTACTTATGTTTTTGTTTTCCTTAATCAAAGTGTGTCTTTTCAATCTTTTCAAAGAAGATTCTTTGGACTTACTAAATCACCTGAATTTTATACGTTTTCTGTTGTATTAAGTTCTGCTCATATCTTTATTTATCTTTTTTCTATGTTCTCAGGGTTTATTGTTTTGATCTTCTGATGTCAATTAAAACACTTGGTTATTCATTTTAATAAATATTTTACTTATAAAGATTTGAACTTTTGAAGATTCCAGCTTACTTGTAAGTTTCTAAGGGTCAGGTCCTCTCCATTGTTGCTGGCCTAAGGTTTAGTTCACCATATAGCAATGTATATATTGACCTATTTTCCCCTCGACTTTCTGTGATTCCCTACATCTCACCTTTCTTTGCAGACAAGCCATTTGAAATACCCTTAACTTAGTTCACAGCCAATAAGTCATTGAAATAATGTGCATTTTTTAGAGAAATCTTCTTATATAATTAGGCAGAAAATCTCACCTGCCATAGTTTTCAAAACAGCATAATTTCACTCTTCTCAATGCTTAATCTGTTGTATTACACAACCTTTGAGTATTTAGCTTTATCAATGACATGTACTTTAAAAATGTTTTAGAGATCCTACCAGTCTTTGAAAACATCCTTGTTCCTTGTTTCAGTTCCAGTTTTATGTATATATTCTGCCTTGCACCTGATTATTCCAACAATTGATGGATGGCCTTGGGAATCTCATTCTGGTATTGATAGTCTTTACTGATTGTCTCCCCTCGTAGCTGATTACTTCATTATTGTGTAAATTTAGATCATGAGCTCATGTTTAGCTAAACAGCTGACCTTGTAAGACGCTTAGGTGTGAACGCTCGTAAGCTTACGCAGAAAGACGGCAAAGATTTATTTGTGTCCCTCCAATAAGTTGCCCACGAGGACACCGTTTTCTACAAGTGTTGGTCCAATACTCCCTCTAGAGGAAGGGGACTCCGACAGGGCTGATTGGCGGCCCCCGATCTGGGGCAGGGGCAGTGGGCAGCCTGTGGCCCGGGCAGGAGCCTCTTTGCATGTGTCCCTGGGACACATCTGCCTGCGAACTTCGGTCACCTGGCAGGAAGCTACGATGCCCAGACCTATGGTTAGCTGTGCAGCGAGGTGTACTGTGAGGACAGGTTCCACACACACTTCAAGTAAGAGGGCGGCCTGAGTGGGAAGGTGAGAGTTTGGGCAGCTGTGCAGAGAAAGAAGGCGCCCTTTGGCCTGGGCCTAAATGCTTGTGACACCCCACTGGACCTGCCGTGCTCTGAGGGCCCTGCCCTGGGCCCCATGCTCCCCTACCCTTTGTTCAGTCAAAGCAGAGATGGCCACACCCACTCCTTCAGTGAGGCCAGAGTTCCAACCACCCTCAGCCCCACCCCCTCTCCGCAGGTTACCATGGACTACAGAGGCTGCATCCTGAGGCCAGGGCGTTCCGAGAATGCCAAGGGCAGACATGATGACCTTAAATGATTTCCTCTTGTGTCTGGTTTGGTAAACTTTAGGAGCTAGGAAATGGTCCACTTTACAGAAATGTTCAAATTTACTGGCATTTCATATATTCTCTGCTATAACATTGTCCTGATTCTTTCTGTATATTCTATACTTATGTTTTTGTTTTCCTTAATCAAAGTGTGTCTTTTCAATCTTTTCAAAGAAGATTCTTTGGACTTACTAAATCACCTCAATTTTATACGTTTTCTGTTGTATTAAGTTCTGCTCATATCTTTATTTATCTTTTTTCTATGTTCTCAGGGTTTATTGTTTTGATCTTCTGATGTCAATTAAAACACTTGGTTATTCATTTTAATAAATATTTACTTATAAAGATTTGAACTTTTGAAGATTCCAGCTTACTTGTAAGTTTCTAAGGGTCAGGTCCTCTCCATTGTTGCTGGCCTAAGGTTTAGTTCACCATATAGCAATGTATATATTGACCTATTTTCCCCTCGACTCTCTGTGATTCCCTACATCTCACCTTTCTTTGCAGACAAGCCATTTGAAATACACTTAACTTATTTCACAGCCAATAAGTCATTGAAATAATGTGTATTTTTAGAGAAATCTTCTTATATAATTAGGCAGAAAATCTCACCTGCCATAGTTTTCAAAACAGCATAATTTCACTCTTCTCAATGCTTAATCTGTTGTATTACACAACCTTTGAGTATTTAGCTTTATCAATGACATGTCCTTTAAAAATGTTTTAGAGATCCTACCAGTCTTTGAAAACATCCTTGTTCCTTGTTTCAGTTCCAGTTTTATGTATATATTCTGCCTTGCACCTGATTATTCCAACAATTGATGGATGGCCTTGGGAATCTCATTCTTGTATTGATAGTCTTTACTGATTGTCTCCCCTCGTAGCTGATTACTTCATTATTGTGTAAATTTAGATCATGAGCTCATGTTTAGCTAAACAGCTGACCTTGTAAGACGCTTAGGTGTGAACGCTCGTAAGCTTACGCAGAAAGACGGCAAAGATTTATTTGTGTCCCTCCAATGAGTTGCCCACGAGGACACCGTTTTCTACAAGTGTTGGTCCAATACTCCCTCTAGAGGAAGGGGACTCCGACAGGGCTGATTGGCGGCCCCCGATCTGGGGCAGGGGCAGTGGGCAGCCTGTGGCCCGGGCAGGAGCCTCTTTGCATGTGTCCCTGGGACACATCTGCCTGCGAACTTCGGTCACCTGGCAGGAAGCTACGATGCCCAGACCTATGGTTAGCTGTGCAGCGAGGTGTACTGTGAGGACAGGTTCCACACACACTTCAAGTAAGAGGGCGGCCTGAGTGGGAAGGTGAGAGTTTGGGCAGCTGTGCAGAGAAAGAAGGCGCCCTTTGCCCTGGGCCTAAATGCTTGTGACACCCCACTGGACCTGCCGTGCTCTGAGGGCCCTGCCCTGGGCCCCATGCTCCCCTACCCTTTGTTCAGTCAAAGCAGAGATGGCCACACCCACTCCTCCAGTGAGGCCAGAGTTCCAACCACCCTCAGCCCCGCCCCCTCTCCGCAGGTTAACATGGACTACAGAGGCTGCATCCTGAGGCCAGGGCGTTCCGAGAATGCCAAGGGCAGACATGATGACCTTAAATGATTTCCTCTTGTGTCAGGTTTGGTAAACTTTAGGAGCTAGGAAATGGTCCACTTTACAGAAATGTTCAAATTTACTGGCATTTCATATATTCTCTGTTATAACATTGTCCTGATTCTTTCTGTATATTCTTTACTTATGTTTTTGTTTTCCTTAATCAAAGTGTGTCTTTTCAATCTTTTCAAAGAAGATTCTTTGGACTTACTAAATCACCTGAATTTTATACGTTTTCTGTTGTATTAAGTTCTGCTCATATCTTTATTTATCTTTTTTCTATGTTCTCAGGGTTTATTGTTTTGATCTTCTGATGTCAATTAAAACACTTGGTTATTCATTTTAATAAATATTTTACTTATAAAGATTTGAACTTTTGAAGATTCCAGCTTACTTGTAAGTTTCTAAGGGTCAGGTCCTCTCCATTGTTGCTGGCCTAAGGTTTAGTTCACCATATAGCAATGTATATATTGACCTATTTTCCCCTCGACTTTCTGTGATTCCCTACATCTCACCTTTCTTTGCAGACAAGCCATTTGAAATACCCTTAACTTAGTTCACAGCCAATAAGTCATTGAAATAATGTGCATTTTTTAGAGAAATCTTCTTATATAATTAGGCAGAAAATCTCACCTGCCATAGTTTTCAAAACAGCATAATTTCACTCTTCTCAATGCTTAATCTGTTGTATTACACAACCTTTGAGTATTTAGCTTTATCAATGACATGTACTTTAAAAATGTTTTAGAGATCCTACCAGTCTTTGAAAACATCCTTGTTCCTTGTTTCAGTTCCAGTTTTATGTATATATTCTGCCTTGCACCTGATTATTCCAACAATTGATGGATGGCCTTGGGAATCTCATTCTGGTATTGATAGTCTTTACTGATTGTCTCCCCTCGTAGCTGATTACTTCATTATTGTGTAAATTTAGATCATGAGCTCATGTTTAGCTAAACAGCTGACCTTGTAAGACGCTTAGGTGTGAACGCTCGTAAGCTTACGCAGAAAGACGGCAAAGATTTATTTGTGTCCCTCCAATAAGTTGCCCACGAGGACACCGTTTTCTACAAGTGTTGGTCCAATACTCCCTCTAGAGGAAGGGGACTCCGACAGGGCTGATTGGCGGCCCCCGATCTGGGGCAGGGGCAGTGGGCAGCCTGTGGCCCGGGCAGGAGCCTCTTTGCATGTGTCCCTGGGACACATCTGCCTGCGAACTTCGGTCACCTGGCAGGAAGCTACGATGCCCAGACCTATGGTTAGCTGTGCAGCGAGGTGTACTGTGAGGACAGGTTCCACACACACTTCAAGTAAGAGGGCGGCCTGAGTGGGAAGGTGAGAGTTTGGGCAGCTGTGCAGAGAAAGAAGGCGCCCTTTGGCCTGGGCCTAAATGCTTGTGACACCCCACTGGACCTGCCGTGCTCTGAGGGCCCTGCCCTGGGCCCCATGCTCCCCTACCCTTTGTTCAGTCAAAGCAGAGATGGCCACACCCACTCCTTCAGTGAGGCCAGAGTTCCAACCACCCTCAGCCCCACCCCCTCTCCGCAGGTTACCATGGACTACAGAGGCTGCATCCTGAGGCCAGGGCGTTCCGAGAATGCCAAGGGCAGACATGATGACCTTAAATGATTTCCTCTTGTGTCTGGTTTGGTAAACTTTAGGAGCTAGGAAATGGTCCACTTTACAGAAATGTTCAAATTTACTGGCATTTCATATATTCTCTGCTATAACATTGTCCTGATTCTTTCTGTATATTCTATACTTATGTTTTTGTTTTCCTTAATCAAAGTGTGTCTTTTCAATCTTTTCAAAGAAGATTCTTTGGACTTACTAAATCACCTCAATTTTATACGTTTTCTGTTGTATTAAGTTCTGCTCATATCTTTATTTATCTTTTTTCTATGTTCTCAGGGTTTATTGTTTTGATCTTCTGATGTCAATTAAAACACTTGGTTATTCATTTTAATAAATATTTACTTATAAAGATTTGAACTTTTGAAGATTCCAGCTTACTTGTAAGTTTCTAAGGGTCAGGTCCTCTCCATTGTTGCTGGCCTAAGGTTTAGTTCACCATATAGCAATGTATATATTGACCTATTTTCCCCTCGACTCTCTGTGATTCCCTACATCTCACCTTTCTTTGCAGACAAGCCATTTGAAATACACTTAACTTATTTCACAGCCAATAAGTCATTGAAATAATGTGTATTTTTAGAGAAATCTTCTTATATAATTAGGCAGAAAATCTCACCTGCCATAGTTTTCAAAACAGCATAATTTCACTCTTCTCAATGCTTAATCTGTTGTATTACACAACCTTTGAGTATTTAGCTTTATCAATGACATGTCCTTTAAAAATGTTTTAGAGATCCTACCAGTCTTTGAAAACATCCTTGTTCCTTGTTTCAGTTCCAGTTTTATGTATATATTCTGCCTTGCACCTGATTATTCCAACAATTGATGGATGGCCTTGGGAATCTCATTCTGGTATTGATAGTCTTTACTGATTGTCTCCCCTCGTAGCTGATTACTTCATTATTGTGTAAATTTAGATCATGAGCTCATGTTTAGCTAAACAGCTGACCTTGTAAGACGCTTAGGTGTGAACGCTCGTAAGCTTACGCAGAAAGACGGCAAAGATTTATTTGTGTCCCTCCAATGAGTTGCCCACGAGGACACCGTTTTCTACAAGTGTTGGTCCAATACTCCCTCTAGAGGAAGGGGACTCCGACAGGGCTGATTGGCGGCCCCCGATCTGGGGCAGGGGCAGTGGGCAGCCTGTGGCCCGGGCAGGAGCCTCTTTGCATGTGTCCCTGGGACACATCTGCCTGCGTACTTCGGTCACCTGGCAAGAAGCTACGATGCCCAGACCTATGGTTAGCTGTGCAGCGAGGTGTACTGTGAGGACAGGTTCCACACACACTTCAAGTAAGAGGGCGGCCTGAGTGGGAAGGTGAGAGTTTGGGCAGCTGTGCAGAGAAAGAAGGCGCCCTTTGGCCTGGGCCTAAATGCTTGTGACACCCCACTGGACCTGCCGTGCTCTGAGGGCCCTGCCCTGGGCCCCATGCTCCCCTACCCTTTGTTCAGTCAAAGCAGAGATGGCCACACCCACTCCTTCAGTGAGGGCAGAGTTCCAACCACCCTCAGCCCCGCCCCCTCTCCGCAGGTTAACATGGACTACAGAGGCTGCATCCTGAGGCCAGGGCGTTCCGAGAATGCCAAGGGCAGACATGATGACCTTAAATGATTTCCTCTTGTGTCTGGTTTGGTAAACTTTAGGAGCTAGGAAATGGTCCACTTTACAGAAATGTTCAAATTTACTGGCATTTCATATATTCTCTGCTATAACATTGTCCTGATTCTTTCTGTATATTCTATACTTATGTTTTTGTTTTCCTTAATCAAAGTGTGTCTTTTCAATCTTTTCAAAGAAGATTCTTTGGACTTACTAAATCACCTCAATTTTATACGTTTTCTGTTGTATTAAGTTCTGCTCATATCTTTATTTATCTTTTTTCTATGTTCTCAGGGTTTATTGTTTTGATTTTCTGATGTCAATTAAAACACTTGGTTATTCATTTTAATAAATATTTTACTTATAAAGATTTGAACTTTTGAAGATTCCAGCTTACTTGTAAGTTTCTAAGGGTCAGGTCCTCTCCATTGTTGCTGGCCTAAGGTTTAGTTCACCATATAGCAATGTATATATTGACCTATTTTCCCCTCGACTTTCTGTGATTCCCTACATCTCACCTTTCTTTGCAGACAAGCCATTTGAAATACCCTTAACTTATTTCACAGCCAATAAGTCATTGAAATAATGTGTATTTTTAGAGAAATCTTCTTATATAATTAGGCAGAAGATCTCACCTGCCATAGTTTTCAAAACAGCATAATTTCACTCTTCTCAATGCTTAATCTGTTGTATTACACAACCTTTGAGTATTTAGCTTTATCAATAACATGTCCTTTAAAAATGTTTTAGAGATCCTACCAGTCTTTGAAAACATCCTTGTTCCTTGTTTCAGTTCCAGTTTTATGTATATATTCTGCCTTGCACCTGATTATTCCAACAATTGATGGATGGCCTTGGGAATCTAATTCTGGTATTGATAGTCTTTACTGATTGTCTCCCCTCGTAGCTGATTTCTTCATTATTGTGTAAATTTAGATCATGAGCTCATGTTTAGCTACACAGCTGACCTTGTAAGGCGCTTAGGTGTGAACGCTCGTAAGCTTCCTCAGAAAGATGGCAAAGATTTATTTGTGTCCCTCCAATGAGTTGCCCACGAGGACACCGTTTTCTACAAGTGTTGGTCCAATACTCCCTCTAGAGGAAGGGGACTCCGACAGGGCTGATTGGCGGCCCCCGATCTGGGGCAGGGGCAGTGGGCAGCCTGTGGCCCGGGCAGGAGCCTCTTTGCATGTGTCCCTGGGACACATCTGCCTGCGAACTTCGGTCACCTGGCAGGAAGCTACGATGCCCAGACCTATGGTTAGCTGTGCAGCGAAGTGTACTGTGAGGACAGGTTCCACACACACTTCAAGTAAGAGGTCGGCCTGAGTGGAAAGGTGAGAGTTTGGGCAGCTGTGCAGACAAAGAAGGCACCCTTTGGCCTGGGCCTAAATGCTTGTGACACCCCACTGGACCTGCCGTGCTCTGAGGGCCCTGCCCTGGGCCCCCTGCTCCCCTGCCCTTTGTTCAGTCACAGCAGAGATGGCCACACCCACTCCTTCAGTGAGGGCAGAGTTCCAACCACCCTCAGCCCCGCCCCCTCTCCGCAGGTTACCATGGACTACAGAGGCTGCATCTTGAGGCCAGGGCGTTCCGAGAATGCCAAGGGCAGACATGATGACCTTAAATGATTTCCTCTTGTGTCAGGTTTGGTAAACTTTATTAGCTAGGAAATGGTCCACTTTACAGAAATGTTCAAATTTACTGGCATTTCATATATTCTCTGTTATAACATTGTCCTGATTCTTTCTGTATATTCTTTACTTATGTTTTTGTTTTCCTTAATCAAAGTGTGTCTTTTCAATCTTTTCAAAGAAGATTCTTTGGACTTACTAAATCACCTCAATTTTATCCGTTTTCTGTTGTATTAAGTTCTGCTCATATCTTTATTTATATTTTTTCTATGTTCTCAGGGTTTATTGTTTTGATCTTCTGATGTCAATTAAAACACTTGGTTATTCATTTTAATAAATATTTTACTTATAAAGATTTGAAATTTTGAAGATTCCAGCTTACTTGTAAGTTTCTAAGGGTCAGGTCCTCTCCATTGTTGCTGGCCTAAGGTTTAGTTCACCATATAGCAATGTATATATTGACCTATTTTCCCCTCGACTTTCTGTGATTCCCTACATCTCACCTTTCTTTGCAGACAAGCCATTTGAAATACACTTAAATTATTTCACAGCCAATAAGTCATTGAAATAATGTGTATTTTTAGAGAAATCTTCTTATATAATTAGGCAGAAAATCTCACCTGCCATAGTTTTCAAAACAGCATAATTTCACTCTTCTCAATGCTTAATCTGTTGTATTACACAACCTTTGAGTATTTAGCTTTATCAATGACATGTACTTTAAAAATGTTTTAGAGATCCTACCAGTCTTTGAAAACATCCTTGTTCCTTGTTTCAGTTCCAGTTTTATGTATATATTCTGCCTTGCACCTGATTATTCCAACAATTGATGGATGGCCTTGGGAATCTAATTCTGGTATTGATAGTCTTTACTGATTGTCTCCCCTCGTAGCTGATTTTTTCATTATTGTGTAAATTTAGATCATGAGCTCATGTTTAGCTAAACAGCTGACCTTGTAAGACGCTTAGGTGTGTACGCTCGTAAGCTTCCGCAGAAAGACGGCAAAGATTTATTTGTGTCCCTCCAATGAGTTGCCCACGAGGACACCGTTTTCTACAATTGTTGGTCCAAAAATCCCTCTACAGGAAGGGGACTCCGACAGGGCTGATTGGCGGCCCCCGATCTGGGGCAGGGGCAGTGGGCAGCCTGTGGCCCGGGCAGGAGCCTCTTTGCATGTGTCCCTGGGACACATCTGACTGTGAACTTCGGTCACCTGGCAGGAAGCTACGATGCCCAGACCTATGGTTAGCTGTGCAGCGAGGTGTACTGTGAGGACAGGTTCCACACACACTTCAAGTAAGAGGTCGGCCTGAGTGGAAAGGTGAGAGTTTGGGCAGCTGTGCAGACAAAGAAGGCGCCCTTTGGCCTTGGCCTAAATGCTTGTGACATCCCACTGGACCTGCCGTGCTCTGAGGTCCCTGCCCTGGGCCCCATGCTCCCCTGCCCTTTGTTCAGTCACAGCAGAGATGGCCACACCCACTCCTTCAGTGAGGCCAGAGTTCCAACCACCCTCAGCTCCACCCCCTCTCCGCAGGTTACCATGGACTACAGAGGCTGCATCCTGAGGCCAGGGCGTTCCGAGAATGCCAAGGGCAGACATGATGACCTTAAATGATTTCCTCTTGTGTCAGGTTTGGTAAACTTTAGGAGCTAGGAAATGGTCCACTTTACAGAAATGTTCAAATTTACTGGCATTTCATATATTCTCTGCTATAACATTGTCCTGATTCTTTCTGTATATTCTATACTTATGTTTTTGTTTTCCTTAATCAAAGTGTGTCTTTTCAATCTTTTCAAAGAAGATTCTTTGGACTTACTAAATCACCTGAATTTTATACGTTTTCTGTTGTATTAAGTTCTGCTCATATCTTTATTTATCTTTTTTCTATGTTCTCAGGGTTTATTGTTTTGATCTTCTGATGTCAATTAAAACACTTGGTTATTCATTTTAATAAATATTTTACTTATAAAGATTTGAACTTTTGAAGATTCCAGCTTACTTGTAAGTTTCTAAGGGTCAGGTCCTCTCCATTGTTGCTGGCCTAAGGTTTAGTTCACCATATAGCAATGTATATATTGACCTATTTTCCCCTCGACTTTCTGTGATTCCCTACATCTCACCTTTCTTTGCAGACAAGCCATTTGAAATACCCTTAACTTAGTTCACAGCCAATAAGTCATTGAAATAATGTGTATTTTTAGAGAAATCTTCTTATATAATTAGGCAGAAAATCTCACCTGCCATAGTTTTCAAAACAGCATAATTTCACTCTTCTCAATGCTTAATCTGTTGTATTACACAACCTTTGAGTATTTAGCTTTATCAATGACATGTCCTTTAAAAATGTTTTAGAGATCCTACCAGTCTTTGAAAACATCCTTGTTCCTTGTTTCAGTTCCAGTTTTATGTATATATTCTGCCTTGCACCTGATTATTCCAACAATTGATGGATGGCCTTCGGAATCTAATTCTGGTATTGATAGTCTTTACTGATTGTCTCCCCTCGTAGCTGATTTCTTCATTATTGTGTAAATTTAGATCATGAGCTCATGTTTAGCTAAACAGCTGACCTTGTAAGACGCTTAGGTGTGAACGCTCGTAAGCTTCCGCAGAAAGATGGCAAAGATTTATTTGTGTCCCTCCAATGAGTTGCCCACGAGGACACCGTTTTCTACAAATGTTGGTCCAATACTCCCTCTAGAGGAAGGGGACTCCGACAGGGCTGATTGGCGGCCCCCGATCTGGGGCAGGGGCAGTGGGCAGCCTGTGGCCCGGGCAGGAGCCTCTTTGCATGTGTCCCTGGGACACATCTGCCTGCGAACTTCGGTCACCTGGCAGGAAGCTACGATGCCCATACCTATGGTTAGCTGTGCAGCGAGGTGTACTGTGAGGACAGGTTCCACACACACTTCAAGTAAGAGGTCGGCCTGAGTGGAAAGGTGAGAGTTTGGGCAGCTGTGCAGACAAAGAAGGCACCCTTTGGCCTGGGCCTAAATGCTTGTGACACCCCACTGGACCTGCCAGGCTCTGAGGGCCCTGCCCTGGGCCCCCTGCTCCCCTGCCCTTTGTTCAGTCACAGCAGAGATGGCCACACCCACTCCTTCAGTGAGGGCAGAGTTCCAACCACCCTCAGCCCCGCCCCCTCTCCGCAGGTTACCATGGACTACAGAGGCTGCATCCTGAGGCCAGGGCGTTCCGAGAATGCCAAGGGCAGACATGATGACCTTAAATGATATCCTCTTGTGTCAGCTTTGGTAAACTTTAGGAGCTAGGAAATGGTCCACTTTACAGAAATGTTCAAATTTACTGGCATTTCATATATTCTCTGCTATAACATTGTCCTGATTCTTTCTGTTTATTTTATACTTATGTTTTTGTTTTCCTTAATCAAAGTGTGTCTTTTCAATCTTTTCAAAGAAGATTCTTTGGACTTACTAAATCACCTCAATTTTATATGTTTTCTGTTGTATTAAGTTCTGCTCATATCTTTATTTATCTTTTTTCTATGTTCTCAGGGTTTATTGTTTTGATCTTCTGATGTCAATTAAAACACTTGGTTATTCATTTTAATAAATATTTTACTTATAAAGATTTGAACTTTTGAAGATTCCAGCTTACTTGTAAATTTCTAAGGGTCAGGTCCTCTCCATTGTTGCTGGCCTAAGGTTTAGTTCACCATATAGCAATGTATATATTGACCTATTTTCCCCTCGACTTTCTGTGATTCCCTACATCTCACCTTTCTTTGCAGACAAGCCATTTGAAATACCCTTAACTTAGTTCACAGCCAATAAGTCATTGAAATAATGTGTATTTTTAGAGAAATCTTCTTATATAATTAGGCAGAAAATCTCACCTGCCATAGTTTTCAAAACAGCATAATTTCACTCTTCTCAATGCTTAATCTGTTGTATTACACAACCTTTCAGTATTTAGCTTTATCAATGACATGTACTTTAAAAATGTTTTAGAGATCCTACCAGTCTTTGAAAACATCCTGGTTCCTTGTTTCAGTTCCAGTTTTATGTATATATTCTGCCTTGCACCTGATTATTCCAACAATTGCTGGATGGCCTTGGGAATCTAAATCTGGTATTGATAGTCTTTACTGATTGTCTCCCCTCGTAGCTGATTTCTTCATTATTGTGTAAATTTAGATCATGAGCTCATGTTTAGCTAAACAGCTGACCTTGTAAGACGCTTAGGTGTGAACGCTCGTAAGCTTCCGCAGAAAGACGGCAAAGATTTATTTGTGTCCCTCCAATGAGTTGCCCACGAGGACACCGTTTTCTACAAGTGTTGGTCCAATACTCCCTCTAGAGGAAGGGGACTCCGACAGGGCTGATTGGCGGCCCCCGATCTGGGGCAGGGGCAGTGGTCAGCCTGTGGCCTGGGCTGGAGCCTCTTTGCATGTGTCCCTGGGACACATCTGCCTGCGAACTTCGGTCATCTGGCAGGAAGCTACGATGCCCAGACCTATGGTTAGCTGTGCAGCGAGGTGTACTGTGAGGACAGGTTCCACACACACTTCAAGTAAGAGGTCGGCCTGAGTGGAAAGGTGAGAGTTTGGGCAGCTGTGCAGACAAAGAAGGCGCCCTTTGGCCTGGGCCTAAATTCTTGTGACACCCCACTGGACCTGCCGTGCTCTGAGGGCCCTGCACTGGGCCCCCTGCTCCCCTGCCCTTTGTTCAGTCACAGCAGAGATGGCCACACCCACTCCTCCAGTGAGGCCAGAGTTCCACCCACCCTCAGCCCCGCCCCCTCTCCGCAGTTTACCATGGACTACAGAGGCTGCATCCTGAGGCCAGGGCGTTCCGAGAATGCCAAGGGCAGACATGATGACCTTAAATGATTTCCTCTTGTGTCAGGTTTGGTAAACTTTAGGAGCTAGGAAATGGTCCACTTTACAGAAATGTTCAAATTTACTGGCATTTCATATATTCTCTGCTATAACATTGTCCTGATTCTTTCTGTATATTCTATACTTATGTTTTTGTTTTCCTTAATCAAAGTGTGTCTTTTCAATCTTTTCAAAGAAGATTCTTTGGACTTACTAAATCACCTCAATTTTATACGTTTTCTGTTGTATTAAGTTCTGCTCATATCTTTATTTATCTTTTTTCTATGTTCTCAGGGTTTATTGTTTTGATCTTCTGATGTCAATTAAAACACTTGGTTATTCATTTTAATAAATATTTTACTTATAAAGATTTGAACTTTTGAAGATTCCAGCTTACTTGTAAGTTTCTAAGGGTCAGGTCCTCTCCATTGTTGCTTGCCTAAGGTTTAGTTCACCATATAGCAATGTATATATTGACCTATTTTCCCCTCGACTTTCTGTGATTCCCTCCATCTCACCTTTCTTTGCAGACAAGCCATTTGAAATACCCTTAACTTATTTCACAGCCAATAAGTCATTGAAATTATGTGTATTTTTAGAGAAATCTTCTTATATAATTAGGCAGAAAATCTCACCTGCCATAGTTTACAAAACAGCATAATTTCACTCTTCTCAATGCTTAATCTGTTGTATTACACAACCTTTGAGTATTTAGCTTTATCAATGACATGTACTTTAAAAATGTTTTAGACATCCTACCAGTCTTTGAAAACATCCTTGTTCCTTGTTTCAGTTCCAGTTTTATGTATATATTCTGCCTTGCACCTGATTATTCCAACAATTGATGGATGGCCTTGGGAATCTAATTCTGGTATTGATAGTCTTTACTGATTGTCTCCACTCGTAGCTGATTTCTTCATTATTGTGTAAATTTAGATCATGAGCTCATGTTTAGCTAAACAGCAGACCTTGTAAGACGCTTAGGTGTGAACGCTCGTAAGCTTCCACAAAAAGACGGCAAAGATTTATTTGTGTCCCTCCAATGAGTTGCCCACGAGGACACCGTTTTATACAAGTGTTGGTCCAATACTCCCTCTAGAGGAAGGGGACTCCGACGGGGCTGATTGGCGGCCCCCGATCTGGGGCAAGGGCAGTGGGCAGCCTTTGGCCCGGGCAGGAGCCTCTTTGCATGTGTCCCTGGGACACATCTGCCTGCGAACTTCGGTCAACTGGCAGGAAGCTACGATGCCCAGACCTATGGTTAGCTGTGCAGCGAGGTGTACTGTGAGGACAGGTTCCACACACACTTCAAGTAAGAGGTCGGCCTGAGTGTAAAGGTGAGAGTTTGGGCAGCTGTGCAGACAAAGAAGGCACCCTTTGGCCTCGGCCTAAATGCTTGTGACACCCCACTGGACCTGCCGTGCTCTGAGTGCCCTGCACTGGGCCCCCTGCTCCCCTGCCCTTTGTTCAGTCACAGCAGAGATGGCCACACCCACTCCTTCAGTGAGGGCAAAGTACAAACCACCCTCAGCCCCGCCCCCTCTCCGCAGCTTACCATGGACTACAGAGGCTGCATCCTGAGGCCAGGGCTTTCCGAGAATGCCAAGGGCAGACATGATGACCTTAAATGATTTCCTCTTGTGTCAGGTTTGGTGAACTTTAGGAGCTAGGAAATGGTCCACTTTACAGAAATGTTCAAATTTACTGGCATTTCTTATATTCTCTGCTATAACATTGTCCTGATTCTTTCTGTATATTCTTTACTTATGTTTTTGTTTTCCTTAATCAAAGTGTGTCTTTTCAATCTTTTCAAAGAAGATTCTTTGGACTTACTAAATCACCTCAATTTTATACGTTTTCTGTTGTATTAAGTTCTGCTCATATCTTTATTTATCTTTTTTCTATGTTCTCAGGGTTTATTGTTTTGATCTTCTGATGTCAATTAAAACACTTGGTTATTCATTTTAATAAATATTTTACTTATAAAGATTTGAACTTTTGAAGATTCCAGCTTACTTGTAAGTTTCTAAGGGTCAGGTCCTCTCCATTGTTGCTGGCCTAAGGTTTAGTTCACCATATAGCAATGTATATATTGACCTATTTTCCCCTCGACTTTCTGTGATTCCCTACATCTCACCTTTCTTTGCAGACAAGCCATTTGAAATACCCTTAACTTAGTTCACAGCCAATAAGTCATTGAAATAATGTGTATTTTTAGAGAAATCTTCTTATATAATTAGGCAGAAAATCTCACCTGCCATAGTTTTCAAAACAGCATAATTTCACTCTTCTCAATGCTTAATCTGTTGTATTACACAACCTTTGAGTATTTAGCTTTATCAATGACATGTACTTTAAAAATGTTTTAGAGATCCTACCAGTCTTTGAAAACATCCTTGTTCCTTGTTTCAGTTCCAGTTTTATGTATATATTCTGCCTTGCACCTGATTATTCCAACAATTGATGGATGGCCTTGGGAATCTAATTCTGGTATTGATAGTCTTTACTGATTGTCTACCCTCATAGCTGATTTCTTCAATATTGTGTAAATTTAGATCATGAGCTCATGTTTAGCTAAACAGCTGACCTTGTAAGACGCTTAGGTGTGAACGCTCGTAAGCTTCCGCAGAAAGACGGCAAAGATTTATTTGTGTCCCTCCAATGAGTTGCCCACGAGGACACCGTTTTCTACAAGTGTTGGTCCAATACTCCCTCTAGAGGAAGGGGACTCAGACAGGGCTGATTGGCGGCCCCCGATCTGGGGCAGGGGCAGTGGGCAGCCTGTGGCCCGGGCTGGAGCCTATTTGCATGTGTCCCTGGGACACATCTGCCTGCGAACTTCGGTCAACTGGCAGGAAGCTACGATGCCCAGACCTATGGTTAGCTGTGCAGCGAGGTGTACTGTGAGGACAGGTTCCACACACACTTCAAGTAAGAGGTCGGCCTGAGTGGAAAGTTGAGAGTTTGGGCAGCTGTGCAGACAAAGAAGGCGCCCTTTGGCCTGGGCATAAATGCTTGTGACACCCCACTGGACCTGCCGTGCTCTGAGGGCCCTGCCCTGGGCCCCCTGCTCCCCTGCCCTTTGTTCAGTCACAGCAGAGATGGCCACACCCACTCCTCCAGTGAGGCCAGAGTTCCACCCACCCTCAGCCCCGCCCCCTCTCCGCAGGTTACCATGGACTACAGAGGCTGCATCCTGAGGCCAGGGCGTTCCGAGAATGCCAAGGGCAGACATGATGACCTTAAATGATTTCCTCTTGTGTCAGGTTTGGTAAACTTTAGGAGCTAGGAAATGGTCCACTTTACAGAAATGTTCAAATTTACTGGCATTTCATATATTCTCTGCTATAACATTGTCCTGATTCTTTCTGTATATTCTATACTTATGTTTTTGTTTTCCTTAATCAAAGTGTGTCTTTTCAATCTTTTCAAAGAAGATTCTTTGGACTTACTAAATCACCTCAATTTTATACGTTTTCTGTTGTATTAAGTTCTGCTCATATCTTTATTTATCTTTTTTCTATGTTCTCAGGGTTTATTGTTTTGATCTTCTGATGTCAATTAAAACACTTGGTTATTCATTTTAATAAATAATTTACTTATAAAGATTGGACCTTTTGAAGATTCCAGCTTACTTGTAAGATTCTAAGGGTCAGGTCCTCTCCATTGTTGCTGGCCTAAGGTTTAGTTCACCATATAGCAATGTATATATTGACCTATTTTCCCCTCGACTTTCTGTGATTCCCTCCATCTCACCTTTCTTTGCAGACAAGCCATTTGAAATACCCTTAACTTATTTCACAGCCAATAAGTCATTGAAATAATGTGTATTTTTAGAGAAATCTTCTTATATAATTAGGCAGAAAATCTCACCTGCCATAGTTTTCAAAACAGCATAATTTCACTCTTCTCAATGCTTAATCTGTTGTATTACACAACCTTTGAGTATTTAGCTTTATCAATGACATGTACTTTAAAAATGTTTTAGAGATCCTACCAGTCTTTGAAAACATCCTTGTTCCTTGTTTCAGTTCCAGTTTTATGTATATATTCTGCCTTGCACCTGATTATTCCAAATATTGATGGATGGCCTTGGGAATCTAATTCTGGTATTGATAGTCTTTACTGATTGTCTCCCCTCGTAGCTGATTTATTCATTATTGTGTAAATTTAGATCATGAGCTCATGTTTAGCTAAACAGCTGTCCTTCTAAGACGCTTAGGTGTGAACGCTCGTAAGCTTCTGCAGAAAGACGGCAAAGATTTATTTGTGTCCCTCCAATGAGTTGCCCACGAGGACACCGTTTTCTACAAGTGTTGGTCCAATACTCCCTCTAGAGGAAGGGGACTCCGACAGGGCTGATTGGCGGCCCCCGATCTGGGGCAGGGGCAGTGGGCAGCCTGTGGCCCGGGCAGGAGCCTCTTTGCATGAGTCCCTGGGACACATCTGCCTGCGAACTTTGGTCACATGGCAGGAAGCTACGATGCCCAGACCTATGGTTAGCTGTGCAGCGAGGTGTACTGTGAGGACAGGTTCCACACACACTTCAAGTAAGAGGTCGGCCTGAGTGGGAAGGTGAGAGTTTGGGCAGCTGTGCAGACAAAGAAGGCGCCCTTTGGCCTGGGCCTAAATGCTTGTGACACCCCACTGGACCTGCCGTGCTCTGAGGGCCCTGCCCTGGGCCCCCTGCTCCCCTGCCCTTTGTTCAGTCACAGCAGAGATGGCCACACCCACTCCTTCAGTGAGGGCAGAGTTCCAACCACCCTCAGCCCCGCCCCCTCTCCGCAGGTTACCATGGACTACAGAGGCTGCATCCTGAGGCCAGGGCGTTCCGAGAATGCCAAGGGCAGACATGATGACCTTAAATGATTTCCTCTTGTGTCAGTTTTGGTAAACTTTAGGAGCTAGGAAATGGTCCACTTTACAGAAATGTTCAAATTTACTGGCATTTCATATATTCTGTGTTATAACATTGTCCTGATTCTTTCTGTATATTCTTTCCTTATGTTTTTGTTTTCCTTAATCAAAGTGTGTCTTTTCAATCTTTTCAAAGAAGATTCTTTGGACTTACTAAATCACCTCAATTTTATACGTTTTCT
The DNA here is from genome assembly GCF_964341445.2 of Mesoplodon mirus. Classification (NCBI taxonomy): domain Eukaryota; kingdom Metazoa; phylum Chordata; class Mammalia; order Artiodactyla; family Ziphiidae; genus Mesoplodon; species Mesoplodon mirus. Next base: position 179,011,596 of record NC_138976.1, on the reverse strand, counting down.
GTTGTATTAAGTTCTGCTCATATCTTTATTTATCTTTTTTCTATGTTCTCAGGGTTTATTGTTTTGATCATCTGATGTCAATTAAAACACTTGGTTATTCATTTTAATAAATATTTTACTTATAAAGATTTGAACTTTTGAAGATTCCAGCTTACTTGTAAGTTTCTAAGGGTCAGGTCCTCTCCATTGTTGCTGGCCTAAGGTTTAGTTCACCATATAGCAATGTATATATTGACCTAGTTTCCCCTCGACTTTCTGTGATTCCCTACATCTCACCTTTCTTTGCAGACAAGCCATTTGAAATAACTTTAACTTATTTCACAGCCAATAAGTCATTGAAATACTGTGTATTTTTAGAGAAATCTTCTTATATAATTAGGCAGAAAATCTCACCTGCCATAGTTTTCAAAACAGCATAATTTCACTCTTCTCAATGCTTAATCTGTTGTATTACACAACCTTTGAGTATTTAGCTTTATCAATGACATGTACTTTAAAAATGTTTTAGACATCCTACCAGTCTTTGAAAACATCCTTGTTCCTTGTTTCAGTTCCAGTTTTATGTATATATTCTGCCTTGCACCTGATTATTCCAACAATTGATGGATGGCCTTGGGAATCTAATTCTGGTATTGATAGTCTTTACTGATTGTCTCCCCTCGTAGCTGATTTCTTCATTATTGTGTAAATTTAGATCATGAGCTCATGTTTAGCTAAACAGCTAACCTTGTAAGACGCTTAGGTGTGAACGCTCGTAAGCTTCCACAAAAAGACGGCAAAGATTTATTTGTGTCCCTCCAATGAGTTGCCCACGAGGACACCGTTTTCTACAAGTGTTGGTCCAATACTCCCTCTAGAGGAAGGGGACTCCGACGGGGCTGATTGGCGGCCCCCGATCTGGGGCAAGGGCAGTGGGCAGCCTGTGGCCCGGGCTGGAGCCTCTTTGCATGTGTCCCTGGGACACATCTGCCTGCGAACTTCGGTCACCTGGCAGGAAGCTACGATGCCCAGACCTATGGTTAGCTGTGCAGCGAAGTGTACTGTGAGGACAGGTTCCACACACACTTCAAGTAAGAGGTCGGCCTGAGTGGAAAGGTGAGAGTTTGGGCAGCTGTGCAGACAAAGAAGGTGCCCTTTGGCCTGGGCCTAAATGCTTGTGACACCCCACTGGACCTGCCGTGCTCTGAGGGCCCTGCCCTGGGCCCCCTGCTCCCCTGCCCTTTGTTCAGTCACAGCAGAGATGGCCACACCCACTCCCCCAGTGAGGCCAGAGTTCCACCCACCCTCAGCCCCGCCCCCTCTCCGCAGGTTACCATGGACTACAGAGGCTGCATCCTGAGGCCAGGGCGTTCCGAGAATGCCAAGGGCAGACATGATGACCTTAAATGATTTCCTCTTGTGTCAGGTTTGGTAAACTTTAGGAGCTAGGAAATGGTCCACTTTACAGAAATGTTCAAATTTACTGGCATTTCATATATTCTCTGCTATAACATTGTCCTGATTCTTTCTGTATATTCTTTACTTATGTTTTTGTTTTCCTTAATCAAAGTGTGTCTTTTCAATCTTTTCAAAGAAGATTCTTTGGACTTACTAAATCACCTCAATTTTATACGTTTTCTGTTGTATTAAGTTCTGCTCATATCTTTATTTATCTTTTTTCTATGTTCTCAGGGTTTATTGTTTTGATCTTCTGATGTCAATTAAAACACTTGGTTATTCATTTTAATAAATATTTTACTTATAAAGATTTGAACTTTTGAAGATTCCAGCTTACTTGTAAGTTTCTAAGGGTCAGGTCCTCTCCATTGTTGCTGGCCTAAGGTTTAGTTCACCATATAGCAATGTATATATTGACCTATTTTCCCCTCGACTTTCTGTGATTCCCTACATCTCACCTTTCTTTGCAGACAAGCCATTTGAAATACCCTTAACTTAGTTCACAGCCAATAAGTCATTGAAATAATGTGTATTTTTAGAGAAATCTTCTTATATAATTAGGCAGAAAATCTCACCTGCCATAGTTTTCAAAACAGCATAATTTCACTCTTCTCAATGCTTAATCTGTTGTATTACACAACCTTTGAGTATTTAGCTTTATCAATGACATGTACTTTAAAAATGTTTTAGAGATCCTACCAGTCTTTGAAAACATCCTTGTTCCTTGTTTCAGTTCCAGTTTTATGTATATATTCTGCCTTGCACCTGATTATTCCAACAATTGATGGATGGCCTTGGGAATCTAATTCTGGTATTGATAGTCTTTACTGATTGTCTCCCCTCGTAGCTGATTTCTTCATTATTGTGTAAATTTAGATCATGAGCTCATGTTTAGCTAAACAGCTGACCTTGTAAGACGCTTAGGTGTGAACGCTCGTAAGCTTCCGCAGAAAGACGGCAAAGATATATGTGTGTCCCTCCAATGAGTTGCCCACGAGGACACCGTTTTCTACAAGTGTTGGTCCAATACTCCCTCTAGAGGAAGGGGACTCCGACGGGGCTGATATGCGGCCCCCGATCTGGGGAAAGGGCAGTGGGCAGCCTGTGGCCCGGGCTGGAGCCTCTTTGCATGTGTCCCTGGGACACATCTGCCTGCGAACTTCGGTCAACTGGCAGGAAGCTACGATGCCCAGACCTATTGTTAGCTGTGCAGCGAGGTGTACTGTGAGGACAGGTTCCACACACACTTCAAGTAAGAGGTCGGCCTGAGTGGAAAGGTGAGAGTTTGGGCAGCTGTGCAGACAAAGAAGGCACCCTTTGGCCTCGGCCTAAATGCTTGTGACACCACAATGGACCTGCCGTGCTCTGAGGGCCCTGCCCTGGGCCCCCTGCTCCCCTGCCCTTTGTTCAGTCACAGCAGAGATGGCCACACCCACTCCTTCAGTGAGGGCAGAGTTCCAACCACCCTCAGCCCCGCCCCCTCTCCGCAGCTTACCATGGACTACAGAGGCTGCATCCTGAGGCCAGGGCTTTCCGAGAATGCCAAGGGCAGACATGATGACCTTAAATGATTTCCTCTTGTGTCAGGTTTGGTAAACTTTAGGAGCTAGGAAATGGTCCACTTTACAGAAATGTTCAAATTTACTGGCATTTCATATATTCTCTGCTATAACATTGTCCTGATTCTTTCTGTATATTCTTTACTTATGTTTTTGTTTTCCTTAATCAAAGTGTGTCTTTTCAATCTTTTCAAAGAAGATTCTTTGGACTTACTAAATCACCTCAATTTTATACGTTTTCTGTTGTATTAAGTTCTGCTCATATCTTTATTTATCTTTTTTCTATGTTCTCAGGGTTTATTGTTTTGATCTTCTGATGTCAATTAAAACACTTGGTTATTCATTTTAATAAATATTTTACTTATAAAGATTTGAACTTTTGAAGATTCCAGCTTACTTGTAAGTTTCTAAGGGTCAGGTCCTCTCCATTGTTGCTGGCCTAAGGTTTAGTTCACCATATAGCAATGTATATATTGACCTATTTTCCCCTCGACTTTCTGTGATTCCCTACATCTCACCTTTCTTTGCAGACAAGCCATTTGAAATACCCTTAACTTAGTTCACAGCCAATAAGTCATTGAAATAATGTTTATTTTTAGAGAAATCTTCTTATATAATTAGGCAGAAAATCTCACCTGCCATAGTTTTCAAAACAGCATAATTTCACTCTTCTCAATGCTTAATCTGTTGTATTACACAACCTTTGAGTATTTAGCTTTATCAATGACATGTACTTTAAAAATGTTTTAGAGATCCTACCAGTCTTTGAAAACATCCTTGTTCCTTGTTTCAGTTCCAGTTTTATGTATATATTCTGCCTTGCACCTGATTATTCCAACAATTGATGGATGGCCTTGGGAATCTAATTCTGGTATTGATAGTCTTTACTGATTGTCTCCCCTCGTAGCTGATTTCTTCATTATTGTGTAAATTTAGATCATGAGCTCATGTTTAGCTAAACAGCTGACCTTGTAAGACGCTTAGGTGTGAACGCTCGTAAGCTTTCGCAGAAAGACGGCAAAGATTTATTTGTGTCCCTCCAATGAGTTGCCCACGAGGACACCGTTTTCTACAAGTGTTGGTCCAATACTCCCTCTAGAGGAAGGGGACTCAGACAGGGCTGATTGGCGGCCCCCGATCAGGGGCAGGGGCAGTGGGCAGCCTGTGGCCCGGGCTGGAGCCTCTTTGCATGTGTCCCTGGGACACATCTGCCTGCGAACTTCGGTCAACTGGCAGGAAGCTACGATGCCCAGACCTATGGTTAGCTGTGCAGCGAGGTGTACTGTGAGGACAGGTTCCACACACACTTCAAGTAAGAGGTCGGCCTGAGTGGAAAGGTGAGAGTTCGGGCAGCTGTGCAGACAAAGAAGGCGCCCTTTGGCCTGGGCATAAATGCTTGTGACACCCCACTGGACCTGCCGTGCTCTGAGGGCCCTGCCCTGGGCCCCCTGCTCCCCTGCCCTTTGTTCAGTCACAGCAGAGATGGCCACACCCACTCCTCCAGTGAGGCCAGAGTTCCACCCACCCTCAGCCCCGCCCCCTCTCCGCAGGTTACCATGGACTACAGAGGCTGCATCCTGAGGCCAGGGCGTTCCGAGAATGCCAAGGGCAGACATGATGACCTTAAATGATTTCCTCTTGTGTCAGGTTTGGTAAACTTTAGGAGCTAGGAAATGGTCCACTTTACAGAAATGTTCAAATTTACTGGCATTTCATATATTCTGTGTTATAACATTGTCCTGATTCTTTCTGTATATTCTATACTTATGTTTTTGTTTTCCTTAATCAAAGTGTGTCTTTTCATCTTTTCAAAGAAGATTCTTTGGACTTACTAAATCACCTCAATTTTATACGTTTTCTGTTGTATTAAGTTCTGCTCATATCTTTATTTATCTTTTTTCTATGTTCTCAGGGTTTATTGTTTTGATCTTCTGATGTCAATTAAAACACTTGGTTATTCATTTTAATAAATATTTTACTTATAAAGATTGGACCTTTTGAAGATTCCAGCTTACTTGTAAGATTCTAAGGGTCAGGTCCTCTCCATTGTTGCTGGCCTAAGGTTTAGTTCACCATATAGCAATGTATATATTGACCTATTTTCCCCTCGACTTTCTGTGATTCCCTCCATCTCACCTTTCTTTGCAGACAAGCCATTTGAAATACCCTTAACTTATTTCACAGCCAATAAGTCATTGAAATAATGTGTATTTTTAGAGAAATCTTCTTATATAATTAGGCAGAAAATCTCACCTGCCATAGTTTTCAAAACAGCATAATTTCACTCTTCTCAATGCTTAATCTGTTGTATTACACAACCTTTGAGTATTTAGCTTTATCAATGACATGTACTTTAAAAATGTTTTAGAGATCCTACCAGTCTTTGAAAACATCCTTGTTCCTTGTTTCAGTTCCAGTTTTATGTATATATTCTGCCTTGCACCTGATTATTCCAACAATTGATGGATGGCCTTGGGAATCTAATTCTGGTATTGATAGTCTTTACTGATTGTCTCCCCTCGTAGCTGATTTCTTCATTATTGTGTAAATTTAGATCATGAGCTCATGTTTAGCTAAACAGCTGACCTTGTAAGACGCTTAGCTGTGAACGCTCGTAAGCTTCCGCAGAAAGACGGCAAAGATTTATTTGTGTCCCTCCAATGAGTTGCCCACGAGGACACCGTTTTCTACAAGTGTTGGTCCAATACTCCCTCTAGAGGAAGGGGACTCCGACAGGGCTGATTGGCGGCCCCCGATCTGGGGCAGGGGCAGTGGGCAGCCTGTGGCCCGGGCTGGAGCCTCTTTGCATGTGTCCCTGGGACACATCTGCCTGCGAACTTTGGTCACCTGGCAGGAAGCTACGATGCCCAGACGTATGGTTAGCTGTGCAGCGAGGTGTACTGTGAGGACAGGTTCCACACACACTTCAAGTAAGAGGTCGGACTGAGTGGAAAGGTGAGAGTTTGGGCAGCTGTGCAGACAAAGAAGGCGCCCTTTGGCCTGGGCCTAAATGCTTGTGACAGACCAGTGGACCTGCCGTGCTCTGAGGGCCCTGCCCTGGGCCCCCTGCTCCCCTGCCCTATGTTCAGTCACAGCAGAGATGGCCACACCCACTCCTTCATTGAGGGCAGAGTTCCAACCAACCTCAGCTCGGCCCCCTCTCCGCATGTTACCATGGACTACAGAGGCTGCATCCTGAGGCCAGGGCGTTCCGTGAATGCCAAGGGCAGACATGATGACCTTAAATGATGTCCTCTTGTGTCAGCTTTGGTAAACTTTAGGAGCTAGGAAATGGTCCAATTTACAGAAATGTTCAAATTTACTGGCATTTCATATATTCTCTGCTATAACATTGTCCTGATACTTTCTGTATATTCTATACATATGTTTTTGTTTTCCTTAATCAAAGTGTGTCTTTTCAATCTTTTCAAAGAAGATTCTTTGGACTTACTAAATCACCTCAATTTTATACGTTTTCTGTTGTATTAAGTTCTGCTCATATCTTTATTTATCTTTTTTCTATGTTCTCAGGGTTTATTGTTTTGATCTTCTGATGTCAATTAAAACACTTCGTTATTCATTTTAATAAATATTTTACTTATAAAGATTTGAACTTTTGAAGATTCCAGCTTACTTGTAAGTTTCTAAGGGTCAGGTCCTCTCCATTGTTGCTAGCCTAAGGTTTAGTTCACCATATAGCGATGTACATATTGACCTATTTTCCCCTCGACTTTCTGTGATTCCCTACATCTCCCCTTTCTTTGCAGACAAGCCATTTGAAATACCCTTAACTTATTTCACAGCCAATAAGTCATTGAAATAATGTGTATTTTTTAGAGAAATCTTCTTATATAATTAGGCAGAAAATCTCACCTGCCATAGTTTTCAAAACAGCATAATTTCACTCTTCTCAATGCTTAATCTGTTGTATTACACAACCTTTGAGTATTTAGCTTAATCAATGACATGTACTTTAAAAATGTTTGAGAGATCCTACCAGTCTTTGAAAACATCCTTGTTCCTTGTTTCAGTTCCAGTTTTATGTATATATTCTGCCTTGCACCTGATTATTCCAACAATTGATGGATGGCCTTGGGAATCTAATTCTGGTATTGATAGTCTTTACTGATTGTCTCCCCTCGTAGCTGATTTCTTCATTATTGTGTAAATTTAGATCATGAGCTCATGTTTAGCTAAACAGCTGACCATGTAAGACGCTTAGGTGTGAACGCTCGTAAGCTTCAGGAGAAAGTCGGCAAAATTTATTTGTGTCCCTCCAATGAGTTGCCCACGAGGACACCGTTTTCTACAAGTGTTGGTCCAATACTCCCTCTAGAGGAAGGGGACTCCGACAGGGCTGATTGGCGGCCCCCGATCTGGGGCAGGGTCAGTGGGCAGCCTGTGGCCCGGGCTGGAGCCTCTTTGCATGTGTCCCTGGCACACATGTGCCTGCGAACATCGGTCACCGGGCAGGAAGATACGATGCCCAGACCTATGGTTAGCTGTGCAGCGAGGTGTACTGTGAGGACAGGTTCCACACACACTTCAAGTAAGAGGTCGGCCTGAGTGGAAAGGTGAGAGTTTGGGCAGCTGTGCAGACAAAGAAGGCGCCCTTTGGCCTGGGCCTAAATGCTTGTGACACCCCACTGGACCTGCCGTGCTCTGAGGGCCCTGCCCTGGGCCCCCTGCTCCCCTGCCCTTTGTTCAGTCACAGCAGAGATGGCCACACCCACTCCTTCAGTGAGGGCAGAGTTCCAACCACCCTCAGCCCCGACCCTCTCCGCAGGTTACCATGGACTACAGAGGCTGCATCCTGAGGCCATGGCGTTCCGAGAATGCCAAGGGCAGACATGATGACCTTAAATGATTTCCTCTTGTGTCAGCTTTGGTAAACTTTAGGAGCTAGGAAATGGTCCACTTACAGAAATGTTCAAATTTACTGGCATTTCATATATTATCTGCTATAACATTGTCCTGATTCTTTCTGTATATTCTTTACTTATGTTTTTGTTTTCCTTAATCAAAGTGTGTCTTTTCAATCTTTTCAAAGAAGATTCTTTGGACTTACTAAATCACCTGAATTTTATACGTTTTCTGTTGTATTAAGTTCTGCTCATATCTTTATTTATCTTTTTTCTATGTTCTCAGGGTTTATTGTTTTGGTCTTCTGATGTCAATTAAAATACTTGGTTATTCATTTTAATAAATATTTTACTTAAAAAGATTTGAACTTTTGAAGATTCCAGCTTACTTGTAAGTTTCTAAGGGTCAGGTCCTCTCCATTGTTGCTGGCCTAAGGTTTAGTTCACCATATAGCAATGTATATATTGACCTATTTTCCCCTCGACTTTCTGTGATTCCCTACATCTCAACTTTCTTTACAGACAAGCCATTTGAAATACCCTTAACTTATTTCACAGCCAATAAGCCATTGAATTAATGTGTATTTTTAGAGAAATCTTCTTATATAATTAGGCAGAAAATCTCACCTGCCATAGTTTTCAAGACAGCATAATTTGACTCTTCTCAATGCTTAATCTGTTGTATTACACAACCTTTGAGTATTTAGCTTTATCAATGACATGTACTTTAAAAATGTTTGAGAGATCCTACCAGTCTTTGAAAACATCCTTGTTCCTTGTTTCAGTTCCAGTTTTATGTATATATTCTGCCTTGCACCTGATTATTCCAACAATTGATGGATGGCCTTGGGAATCTAATTCTGGTATTGATACTCTTTACTGATTGTCTCCCCTCGTAGCTGATTTTTTTAATTATTGTGTAAATTTAGATCACGATCTCATGTTTAGCTAAACAGCTGACCTTGTAAGACGCTTAGATGTGTACGATCGCAAGCTTCAGGAGAAAGTCGGCAAATTTTATTTGTGTCCCTCCAATGAGTTGCCCACGAGGACACCGTTTTCTACAAGTGTTGGTCCAATACGCCCTCTAGAGGCAGGGGACTCCAACACGGCTGTTTGGCGGCCCCCGATCTGGGGCAGGGGCATTGGGCAGCCTGTGGCCCGGGCTGGAGCCTCTTTGCATGTGTCCCTGGGACACATCTGCCTGCGAACTTCGGTCACCTGGCAGGAAGCTACGATGCCAGGGCGTATGGTTAGCTGTGCAGCGAGGTGTACTGTGAGGACAGGTTCCACACACACTTCAAGTAAGAGGTCGGCCTGAGGGAAAGGTGAGAGTTTGGGCTGCTGTGCAGACAAAGAAGGCGCCCTTTGGCCTGGGCCTAAATGCTTGTGACACCCCACTGGACCTGCCGTGCTCTGAGGGCCCTGCCCTGGGCCCCCTGCTCCCCTGCCCTTTGTTCAGTCACAGCAGAGATGGCCACACCCACTCCTTCAGTGAGGGCAGAGTTCCAACCACCCTCAGCTCCTCCCCCTCTCCGCAGGTTACCATGGACTACAGAGGCTGCATCCTGAGGCCAGGGCGTTCCGAGAATGCCAAGGGCAGACATGATGACCTTAAATGATTTCCTCTTGTGTCAGGTTTGGTAAACTTTAGGAGCTAGGAAATGGTCCACTTACAGAAATGTTCAAATTTACTGGCATTTCATATATTATCTGCTATAACATTGTCCTGATTCTTTCTGTATATTCTTTACTTATGTTTTTGTTTTCCTTAATCAAAGTGTGTCTTTTCAATCTTTTCAAAGAAGATTCTTTGGACTTACTAAATCACCTGAATTTTATACGATTTCTGTTGTATTAAGTTCTGCTCATATCTTTATTTATCTTTTTTCTATGTTCTCAGGGTTTATTGTTTTGATCTTCTGATGTCAATTAAAACACTTGGTTATTCATTTTAATAAATATTTTACTTATAAAGATTGGAACATTTGAAGATTCCAGCTTACTTGTAAGTTTCTAAGGGTCAGGTCCTCTCCATTGTTGCTGGCCTAAGGTTTAGTTCATCATATAGCAATGTATATATTGACCTATTTTCCCCTGGACTTTCTGTGATTCCCTACATCTCAACTTTCTTTACAGACAAGCCATTTGAAATACCCTTAACTTATTTCACAGCCAATAAGTCATTGAATTAATGTGTATTTTTAGAGAAATCTTCTTATATAATTAGGCAGAAAATCTCACCTGCCATAGTTTTCAAGACAGCATAATTTGACTCTTCTCAATGCTTAATCTGTTGTATTACACAACCTTTGAGTATTTAGCTTTATCAATGACATGTACTTTAAAAATGTTTTAGATATCCTACCAGTCTTTGAAAACATCCTTGTTCCTTGTTTCAGTTCCAGTTTTATGTATATATTCTGCCTTGCACCTGATTATTCCAACAATTGATGGATGGCCTTGGGAATCTAATTCTGGTATTGATAGTCTTTACTGATTGTCTCCCCTCGTAGCTGATTTCTTCATTATTGTGTAAATTTAGATCATGAGCTCATGTTTAGCTAAACAGCTGACCTTGTAAGACGCTTAGCTGTGAACGCTCGTAAGCTTCCGCAGAAAGACGGCAAAGATTTATTTGTGTCCCTCCAATGAGTTGCCCACGAGGACACCGTTTTCTACAAGTGTTGGTCCAATACTCCCTCTAGAGGAAGGGGACTCCGACAGGGCTGATTGGCGGCCCCCGATCTGGGGCAGGGGCAGTGGGCAGCCTGTGGCCCGGGCTGGAGCCTCTTTGCATGTGTCCCTGGGACACATCTGCCTGCGAACTTCGGTCACCTGGCAGGAAGCTACGATGCCCAGACCTATGGTTAGCTGTGCAGCGAGGTGTACTGTGAGGACAGGTTCCACACACACTTCAAGTAAGAGGTCGGCCTGAGTGGAAAGGTGAGAGTTTGGGCAGCTGTGCAGACAAAGAAGGCGCCCTTTGGCCTGGGCCTAAATGCTTGTGACACCCCACTGGACCTGCCGTGCTCTGAGGGCCATGCCCTGGGCCCCCTGCTCCCCTGCCCTATGTTCAGTCACAGCAGAGATGGCCACACCCACTCCTTCATTGAGGGCAGAGTTCCAACCAACCTCAGCTCTGCCCCCTCTCCGCAGATTACCATGGACTACAGAGGCTGCATCCTGAGGCCAGGGCGTTCCGAGAATGCCAAGGGCAGACATGATGACCTTAAATGATTTCCTCTTGTGTCAGCTTTGGTAAACTTTAGGAGCTAGGAAATGGTCCACTTTACAGAAATGTTCAAATTTACTGGCATTTCATATATTCTCTGCTATAACATTGTCCTGATACTTTCTGTATATTCTATACTTATGTTTTTGTTTTCCTTAATCAAAGTGTGTCTTTTCAATCTTATCAAAGAAGATTCTTTGGACTTACTAAATCACCTGAATTTTATACGTTTTCTGTTGTATTAAGTTCTGCTCATATCTTTATTTATCTTTTTTCTATGTTCTCAGGGTTTATTGTTTTGATCTTCTGATGTCAATTAAAACACTTGGTTATTCATTTTAATAAATATTTTACTTATAAAGATTTGAACTTTTGAAGATTCCAGCTTACTTGTAAGTTTCTAAGGGTCAGGTCCTCTCCATTGTTGCTGGCCTAAGGTTTAGTTCACCATATAGCGATGTACATATTGACCTATTTTCCCCTCGACTTTCTGTGATTCCCTACATCTCCCCTTTCTTTGCAGACAAGCCATTTGAAATACCCTTAACTTATTTCACAGCCAATAAGTCATTGAAATAATGTGTATTTTTTAGAGAAATCTTCTTATATAATTAGGCAGAAAATCTCACCTGCCATAGTTTTCAAAACAGCATAATTTCACTCTTCTCAATGCTTAATCTGTTGTATTACACAACCTTTGAGTATTTAGCTTAATCAATGACATGTACTTTAAAAATGTTTGAGAGATCCTACCAGTCTTTGAAAACATCCTTGTTCCTTGTTTCAGTTCCAGTTTTATGTATATATTCTGCCTTGCACCTGATTATTCCAACAATTGATGGATGGCCTTGGGAATCTAATTCTGGTATTGATAGTCTTTACTGACTGTCTCCCCTCGTAGCTGATTTCTTCATTATTGTGTAAATTTAGATCATGAGCTCATGTTTAGCTAAACAGCTGACCATGTAAGACGCTTAGGTGTGAACGCTCGTAGGCTTCAGGAGAAAGTCGGCAAAATTTATTTGTGTCCCTCCAATGAGTTGCCCACGAGGACACCGTTTTCTACAAGTGTTGGTCCAATACTCCCTCTAGAGGAAGGGGACTCCGACAGGGCTGATTGGCGGCCCCCGATCTGGGGCAGGGGCAGTGGGCAGCCTGTGGCCCGGGCTGGAGCCTCTTTGCATGTGTCCCTGGCACACATGTGCCTGCGAACTTCGGTCACCGGGCAGGAAGCTACGATGCCAAGACCTATGGTTAGCTGTGCAGCGAGGTGTACTGTGAGGACAGGTTCCACACACACTTCAAGTAAGAGGTCGGCCTGAGTGGAAAGGTGAGAGTTTGGGCAGCTGTGCAGACAAAGAAGGCGCCCTTTGGCCTGGGCCTAAATGCTTGTGACACCCGACTGGACCTGCCGTGCTCTGAGGGCCCTGCCCTGGGCCCCTTGCTCCCCTGCCCTTTGTTCAGTCACAGCAGAAATGGCCACACCCACTCCTTCAGTGAGGGCAGAGTTCCAACCAACCTCAGCTCCTCCCCCTCTCCGCAGGTTACCATGGACTACAGAGGCTGCATCCTGAGGCCAGGGCGTTCCGAGAATGCCAAGGGCAGACATGATGACCTTAAATGATTTCCTCTTGTGTCAGGTTTGGTAAACTTTAGGAGCTAGGAAATGGTCCACTTACAGAAATGTTCAAATTTACTGGCATTTCATATATTATCTGCTATAACATTGTCCTGATTCTTTCTGTATATTCTTTACTTATGTTTTTGTTTTCCTTAATGAAAGTGTGTCTTTTCAATCTTTTCAAAGAAGATTTTTGGACTTACTACATCACCTGAATTTTATATGTTTTCTGTTGTATTAAGTTCTGCTCATATCTTTATTTATCTTTTTTCTATGTTCTCAGGGTTTATTTTTTTGATCTTCTGATGTCAATTAAAATACTTGGTTATTCATTTTAATAAATATTTTACTTATAAAGATTTGAACTTTTGAAGATTCCAGCTTACTTGTAAGTTTCTAAGGGTCAGGTCCTCTCCATTGTTGCTGGCCTAAGGTTTAGTTCACCATATAGCAATGTATATATTGACCTATTTTCCCCTGGATTTTCTGTGATTCCCTACATCTCAACTTTCTTACAGACAAGCCATTTGAAATACCCTTAACTTATTTCACAATCAATAAGTCATTGAATTAATGTGTATTTTTAGAGAAATCTTCTTATATAATTAGGCAGAAAATCTCACCTGCCATAGTTTTCAAGACAGCATAATTTGACTCTTCTCAATGCTTAATCAGTTGTATTACACAACCTTTGAGTATTTAGCTTTATCAATGACATGTACTTTAAAAATGTTTTAGAGATCCTACCAGTCTTTGAAAACATCCTTGTTCCTTGTTTCAGTTCCAGTTTTATGTATATATTCTGCCTTGCACCTGATTATTCCAACAATTGATGGATGGCCTTGGGAATCTAATTCTGGTATTGATACTCTTTACTGATTGTCTCCCCTCGTAGCTGTTTTTTTTAATTATTGTGTAAATATAGATCATGATCTCATGTTTAGCTAAACAGCTGACCTTGTAAGACGCTTAGATGTGTACGATCGCAAGCTTCAGGAGAAAGTCGGCAAATCTTATTTGTGTCCCTCCAATGAGTTGCCCACGAGGACACCGTTTTCTACAAGTGTTGGTCCAATACTCCCTCTAGAGGCAGGGGACTCCGACACGGCTGTTTGGCAGCCCCCGAACTGGGGCAGGGGCAGTGGGCAGCCTGTGGCCCGGGCTGGAGTCTCTTTGCATGTGTCCCTGGGACACATCTGCCTGCGAACTTCGGTCACCTGGCAGGAAGCTACGATGCCCAGACCTATGGTTAGCTGTGCAGCGAGGTGTACTGTGAGGACAGGTTCCACACACACTTCAAGTAAGAGGTCGGCCTGAGTGGAAAGGTGAGAGTTTGGGCAGCTGTGCAGACAAAGAAGGCGCCCTTTGGCCTGGGCCTAAATGCTTGTGACAGCCCACTGGACCTGCCATGCTCTGAGGGCCCTGCCCTGGGCCCCCTGCTCCCCTGCCCTTTGTTCAGTCACAGCAGAGATGGCCACACCCACTCCTTCAGTGAGGGCAGAGTTCCAACCACCCTCAGCTCCTCCCCCTCTCCGCAGGTTACCATGGACTACAGAGGCTGCATCCTGAGGCCAGGGCGTTCCGAGAATGCCAAGGGCAGACATGATGACCTTAAATGATTTCCTCGTGTTTCAGGTTTGGTAAACTTTAGGAGCTAGGAAATGGTCCACTTACAGAAATGTTCAAATTTACTGGCATTTCATATATTATCTGCTATAACATTGTCCTGATTCTTTCTGTATATTCTTTACTTATGTTTTTGTTTTCCTTAATCAAAGTGTGTCTTTTCAATCTTTTCAAAGAAGATTCTTTGGACTTACTAAATCACCTGAATTTTATACGATTTCTGTTGTATTAAGTTCTGCTCATATCTTTATTTATCTTTTTTCTATGTTCTCAGGGTTTATTGTTTTGATCTTCTGATGTCAATTAAAACACTTGGTTATTCATTTTAATAAATATTTTACTTATAAAGATTGGAACTTTTGAAGATTCCAGCTTACTTGTAAGTTTCTAAGGGTCAGGTCCTCTCCATTGTTGCTGGCCTATGGTTTAGTTCACCATATAGCAATGTATATATTGACCTATTTTCCCCTCGACTTTCTGTGATTCCCTACATCTCACCTTTCTTTGCAGACAAGCCATTTGAAATACCCTTAACTTATTTCACAGCCAATAAGTCATTGAAATAATGTGTATTTTTAGAGAAATCTTCTTATATAATTAGGCAGAAAATCTCACCTGCCATAGTTTTCAAAACAGCATAATTTCACTCTTCTCAATGCTTAATCTGTTGTATTACACAACCTTTGAGTATTTAGCTTTATCAATGACATGTACTTTAAAAATGTTTTAGAGATCCTACCAGTCTTTGAAAACATCCTTGTTCCTTGTTTCAGTTCCAGTTTTATGTATATATTCTGCCTTGCACCTGATTATTCCAACAATTGATGGATGGCCTTGGGAATCTAATTCTGGTATTGATAGTCTTTACTGATTGTCTCCCCTCGTAGCTGATTTTTTCATTATTGTGTAAATTTAGATCATGAGCTCATGTTTAGCTAAACAGCTGACCTTGTAAGACGCTTAGGTGTGAACGCTCGTAAGCTTCAGGAGAAAGTCGGCAAAATTTATTTGTGTCCCTCCAATGAGTTGCCCACGAGGACACCGTTTTCTACAAGTGTTGGTCCAATACTCCCTCTAGAGGAAGGGGACTCCGACAGGGCTGATTGGCGGCCCCCGATCTGGGGCAGGGGCAGTGGGCAGCCTGTGGACCGGGCTGGAGCCTCTTTGCATGTGTCCCTGGGACACATCTGCCTGCGAACTTCGGTCACCTGGCAGGAAGCTACGATGCCCAGACCTATGGTTAGCTGTGCAGCGAGGTGTACTGTGAGGACAGGTTCCACACACACTTCAAGTAAGAGGTCGGCCTGAGTGGAAAGGTGAGAGTTTGGGCAGCTGTGCAGACAAAGAAGGCGCCCTTTGGCCTGGGCCTAAATGCTTGTGACACCCCACTGGACCTGCCGTGCTCTGAGGGCCCTGCCCTGGGCCCCCTGCTCCCCTGCCCTTTGTTCAGTCACAGCAGAGATGGCCACACCCACTCCTTCAGTGAGGGCAGAGTTCCAACCACCCTCAGCCCCGACCCTCTCCGCAGGTTACCATGGACTACAGAGGCTGCATCCTGAGGCCAGGGCGTTCCGAGAATGCCAAGGGCAGACATGATGACCTTAAATGATTTCCTCGTGTGTCAGGTTTGGTAAACTTTAGGAGCTAGGAAATGGTCCACTTTACAGAAATGTTCAAATTTACTGGCATTTCATATATTCTCTGCTATAACATTGTCCTGATTCTTTCTGTATATTCTATACTTATGTTTTTGTTTTCCTTAATCAAAGTGTGTCTTTTCAATCTTTTCAAACAAGATTCTTTGGACTTACAAAATCACCTGAATTTTATACGTTTTCTGTTGTATTAAGTTCTGCTCATATCTTTATTTATCTTTTTTCTATGTTCTCAGGGTTTATTGTTTTGGTCTTCTGATGTCAATTAAAACACTTGGTTATTCATTTTGATAAATATTTTACTTATAAAGATTTGAACTTTTGAAGATTCCAGCTTACTTGTAAGTTTCTAAGGGTCAGGTCTTCTCCATTGTTGCTGGCCTAAGGTTTAGTTCACCATATAGCAATGTATATATTGACCTATTTTCCCCTCGACTTTCTGTGATTCCCTACATCTCACCTTTCTTTGCAGACAAGCCATTTGAAATACCCTTAACTTATTTCACAGCCAATAAGTCATTGAAATAATATGTATTTTTAGAGAAATCTTCTTATATAATTAGGCAGAAAATCTCACCTGCCATAGTTTTCAAAACAGCATAATTTCACTCTTCTCAATGCTTAATCTGTTGTATTACACAACCTTTGAGTATTTAGCTTAATCAATGACATGTACTTTAAAAATGTTTTAGAGATCCTACCAGTCTTTGAAAACATCCTTGTTCCTTGTTTCACGTCCAGTTTTATGTATATATTCTGCCTTGCACCTGATTATTCCAACAATTGATGGATGGCCTTAGGAATCTAATTCTGGTATTGAGAGTCTTTACTGATTGTCTCCCCTCGTAGCTGATTTCTTCATTATTGTGTAAATTTAGATCATGAGCTCATGTTTAGCTAAACAGCTGACCTTGTAAGGCGCTTAAGTGTGAACGCTCGTAAGCTTCCGCAGAAAGACGGCAAAGATTTACTTGTGTCCCTCCAATGAGTTGCCCACGAGGACACCGTTTTCTACAAGTGTTGGTCCAATA
The DNA here is from genome assembly GCF_964341445.2 of Mesoplodon mirus. Lineage (NCBI taxonomy): Eukaryota > Metazoa > Chordata > Mammalia > Artiodactyla > Ziphiidae > Mesoplodon > Mesoplodon mirus. Next base: position 178,994,570 of record NC_138976.1, on the reverse strand, counting down.
CTCCCTCTAGAGGAAGGGGACTCCAACAGGGCTGATTGGCGGCCCCCGATCTGGGGCAGGGGCAGTGGGCAGCCTGTGGCCCGGGCAGGAGCCTCTTTGCATGTGTCCCTGGGACACATGTGCCTGTGAACTTCGGTCAACTGGCAGGAAGCTACGATGCCCAGACCTATGGTTAGCTGTGCAGCGAGGTGTACTGTGAGGACAGGTTCCACACACACTTCAAGTAAGAGGTCGGCCTGAGTGGAAAGGTGAGAGTTTGGGCAGCTGTGCAGACAAAGAAGGCGCCCTTTGGCCTGGGCCTAAATGCTTGTGACAGCCCACTGGACCTGCCGTGCTCTGAGGGCCCTGCCCTGGGCCCCCTGCTCCCCTGCCCTTTGTTCTGTCACAGCAGAGATGGCCACACCCACTCCTTCAGTGAGGGCAGAGTTCCAACCAACCTCAGCCCCGTCCCCTCTCCGCAGGTTACCATGGGCTACAGAGGCTGCATCCTGAGGCCAGGGCGTTCCGAGAATGCCAAGGGCAGACATGATGACCTTAAATGATTTCCTCTTGTGTCAGGTTTGGTAAACTTTAGGAGCTAGGTAATGGTCCACTTTACAGAAATGTTCAAATTTACTGGCATTTCATATATTCTCTGCTATAACATTGTCCTGATTCTTTCTGTATATTCTTTACTTATGTTTTTGTTTTCCTTAATCAAAGTGTGTCTTTTCAATCTTTTCAAAGAAGATTCTTTGGACTTACTAAATCACCTGAATTTTATACGTTTTCTGTTGTATTAAGTTCTGCTCATATCTTTATTTATCTTTTTTCTATGTTCTCAGTGTTTATTGTTTTGATCATCTGATGTCAATTAAAACACTTGGTTATTCATTTTAATAAATATTTTACTTATAAAGATTTGAACTTTTGAAGATTCCAGCTTACTTGTAAGTTTCTAAGGGTCAGGTCCTCTCCATTGTTGCTGGCCTAATGTTTAGTTCAACATATAGCAATGTATATATTGACCTATTTTCCCCTCGACTTTCTGTGATTCCCTACATCTCACCTTTCTTTGCAGACAAGCCATTTGAAATACCCTTAACTTATTTCACAGCCAATAAGTCATTGAAATAATGTGTATTTTTAGAGAAATCTTCTTATATAATTAGGCAGAAAATCTCACCTGCCATAGTTTTCAAAACAGCATAATTTCACTCTTCTCAATGCTTAATCTGTTGTATTACACAACCTTTGAGTATTTAGCTTTATCAGTGACATGTACTTTAAAAATGTTTTAGAGATCCTACCAGTCTTTGAAAACATCCTTGTTCCTTGTTTCAGTTCCAGTTTTATGTATATATTCTGCCTTGCACCTGATTATTCCAACAATTGATGGATGGCCTTGGGAATCTAATTCTGGTATTGATACCCTTACTGATTGGCTCCCCTCGTAGCTGATTTTTTCATTATTGTGTAAATTTAGATCATGAGCTCATGTTTAGCTAAACAGCTGACCTTGTAAGACGCTTAGGTGTGTACGCTCGCAAGCTTCAGGAGAAAGTCGGCAAAATTTATTTGTGTCCCTCCAATGAGTTGCCCACGAGGACACCGTTTTCTACAAGTGTTGGTCCAATACTCCCTCTAGAGACAGGGGACTCCGACACGGCTGATTGGCGGCCCCCGATCTGGGGCAGCGGCATTGGGCAGCCTGTGGCCCGGGCAGGAGCCTCTTTGCATGTGTCCCTGGGAAACATCTGCCTGCGAACTTCGGTCACCTGGCAGGAATCTACGATGCCCAGACCTATGGTTAGCTATGCAGCGAGGTGTACTGTGAGGACAGGTTCCACACACACTTCAAGTAAGAGGTCGGCCTGAGTGGAAAGGTGAGAGTTTGGGCAGCTGTGCAGACAAAGAAGGCGCCCTTTGGCCTGGGCCTAAATGCTTGTGACAGCCCACTGGACCTGCCTTGCTCTGAGGGCCCTGCCCAGGGCCCCCTGCTCCCCTGCCTTTTGTTCAGTCTCAGCAGAGATGGCCACACCCACTCCTTCAGTGAGGGCAGTGTTCCAACCAACCTCAGCCCCGTCCCCTCTCCGCAGGTTACCATGGACTACAGAGGCTGCATCCTGAGGCCAGGGCGTTCCAAGAATGCCAAGGGCAGACATGAGGACCTTAAATGATTTCCTCTTGTGTCAGGTTTGGTAAACTTTAGGAGCTAGGAAATGGTCCACTTTACAGAAATGTTCAAATTTACTGGCATTTCATATATTCTCTGCTATAACATTGTCCTGATTCTTTCTGTATATTCTTTACTTATATTTTTGTTTTCCTTAATCAAAGTGTGTCTTTTCAATCTTTTCAAAGAAGATTCTTTGGACTTACTAAATCACCTGAATTTTATACTTTTTCTGTTGTATTAACTTCTGCTGATATCTTTATTTATCTTTTTTCTATGTTCTCAGGGTTTATTGTTTTGATCTTCTGATGTCAATTAAAACACTTGGTTATTCATTTTAATAAATATTTTACTTATAAAGATTGGAACTTTTGAAGATTCCAGCTTACTTGTAAGTTTCTAAGGGTCAGGTCCTCTCCATTGTTGCTGGCCTAAGGTTTAGTTCACCATATACCAATGTATATATTGACATATTTTCCCCTCGACTTTCTGTGATTCCCTACATCTCACCTTTCTTTGCAGACAAGCCATTTGAAATACCCTTAACTTATTTCACAGCCAATAATTCATTGAAATAATGTGTAGTTTTTAGAGAAATCTTCTTATATAATTAGGCAGAAAATCTCACCTGCCATAGTTTTCAAAACAGCATAATTTCACTCTTCTCAATGCTTAATCTGTTGTATTACACAACCTTTGAGTATTTAGCTTTATCAATGACAAGTCCTTTAAAAATGTTTTAGAGATCCTACCAGTCTTTGAAAACATCCTTGTTCCTTGTTTCAGTTCCAGTTTTATGTATATATTCTGCCTTGCACCTGATTATTCCAACAATTGATGGATGGCCTTGGGAATATAATTCTGGTATTGATAGTCTTTACTGATTGTCTCCCCTCGTAGCTGATTTTTTCATTATTGTGTAAATTTCGATCATGAGCTCATGTTTAGCTAAACAGCTGACCTTGTAAGACGCTTAGGTGTGAATGCTCGTAAGCTTCAGTAGAAAGTCGGCAAAATTTATTTGTGTCCCTCCAATGAGTTGCCCACGAGGACACCGTTTTCTACAAGTGTTGGTCCAATACTCCCTCTAGAGGAAGGGGAATCCGACAGGGCTGATTGGCGGCCCCCGATCTGGGGCAGGGGCAGTGGGCAGCCTGTGGCCCGGGCTGGAGCCTCTTTGCATGTGTCCCTGGGACACATCTGCCTGCAAACTTCGGTCACCTGGCAGGAAGCTACGATGCCCAGACCTATGGTTATCTGTGCAGCGAGGTGTACTGTGAGGACAGGTTCCACACACACTTCAAGTAAGAGGTCGGCCTGAGTGGAAAGGTGAGAGTTTGGGCAGCTGTGCAGACAAAGAAGGCGCCCTTTGGCCTGGGCCTAAATGCTTGTGACAGCCCACTGGACCTGCCTTGCTCTGAGGGCCATGCCCTGGGCCCCCTGCTCCCCTGCCCTTTGTTCAGTCACAGCAGAAATGGCCACACCCACTCCTTCAGTGAGGGCAGAGTTCCAACCAACCTCAGCTCCGCCACCTCTCCGCAGGTTACCATGGACTACAGAGGCTGCATCCTGAGGCCAGGGCGTTCCGAGAATGCCAAGGGCAGACATGATGACCTTAAATGATTTCCTCTTGTGTCAGGTTTGGTAAACTTTAGGAGCTAGGTAATGGTCCACTTACAGAAATGTTCAAATTTACTGGCATTTCATATATTCTCTGCTATAACATTGTCCTGATTCTTTCTGTATATTCTTTACTTATGTTTTTGTTTTCCTTAATCAAAGTGTGTCTTTTCAATCTTTTCAAAGAAGATTCTTTGGACTTATTAAATCACCTGAATTTTATACGTTTTCTGTTGTATTAATTTCTGCTCATATCTTTATTTATCTTTTTTCTATGTTCTCAGTGTTTATTGTTTTGATCATCTGATGTCAATTAAAACACTTGGTTATTCATTTTAATAAATATTTTACTTATAAAGATTTGAACTTTTGAAGATTCCAGCTTACTTGTAAGTTTCTAAGGGTCAGGTCCTCTCCATTGTTGCTGGCCTAAGGTTTAGTTCACCATATAGCAATGTATATATTGACCTATTTTCCCCTCGACTTTCTGTGATTCCCTACATCTCACCTTTCTTTGCAGACAAGCCATTTGAAATACCCTTAACTTAGTTCACAGCCAATAAGTCATTGAAATAATGTGTATTTTTAGAGAAATCTTCTTATATAATTAGGCAGAAAATCTCACCTGCCATAGTTTTCAAAACAGCATAATTTCACTCTTCTCAATGCTTAATCTGTTGTATTACACAACCTTTGAGTATTTAGCTTTATCAATGACATGTACTTTAAAAATGTTTTAGAGATCCTACCAGTCTTTGAAAACATCCTTGTTCCTTGTTTCAGTCCCAGTTTTTTGTATATATTCTGCCTTGCACCTGATTATTCCAACAATTGATGGATGGCCTTGGGAATCTAATTCTGGTATTGATACTCTTTACTGATTGTCTCCCCTCGTAGATGATTTTTTCATTATTGTGTAAATTTAGATCATGATCTCAAGTTTAGCTAAACAGCTGACCTTGTAAGATGCTTAGGTGTGTACGCTCGCAATCTTCAGGAGAAAGTCGGCAAAATTTATTTGTGTCCCTCCAATGAGTTGCCCACGAGGACACCGTTTTCTACAAGTGTTGGTCCAATACTCCCTCTAGAGACAGGGGACTCCGACACGGCTGATTGGCGGCCCCCGATCTGGGGCAGGGGCAGTGGGCAGCCTGTGGCCCGGGCAGGAGCCTCTTTGCATGTGTCCCTGGGACACATCTGCCTGCGAACTTCGGTCACCTGGCAGGAAGCTACGATGCCCAGACCTATGGTTAGCTGTGCATCGAGGTGTACTGTGAGGACAGGTTCCACACACACTTCAAGTAAGAGGTCGGCCTGAGTGGAAAGGTGAGAGTTTGGGCAGCTGTGCAGACAAAGAAGGCGCCCTTTGGCCTGGGCCTAAATGCTTGTGACACCCCACTGGACCTGCCGTGCTCTGAGGGCCCTGCCCTGGGCACCCTGCTCCCCTGCCCTTTGTTCAGTCACAGCAGAGATGGCCACACCCACTCCTTCAGTGAGGGCAGAGTTCCAACCAACCTCAGCTCCGCCACCTCTCCACAGGTTACCATGGACTACAGAGGCTGCATTCTGAGGCCAGGGCGTTCCGAGAATGCCAAGGGCAGACATGATGACCTTAAATGATTTCCTCTTGTGTCAAGTTTGGTAAACTTTAGGAGCTAGGTAATGGTCCACTTACAGAAATGTTCAAATTTACTGGCATTTCATATATTCTCTGCTATAACATTGTCCTGATTCTTTCTGTATATTCTTTACTTATGTTTTTGTTTTCCTTAATCAAAGTGTGTCTTTTCAATCTTTTCAAAGAAGATTCTTTGGACTTACTAAATCACCTGAATTTTATACGTTTTCTGTTGTATTAAGTTCTGCTCATATCTTTATTTATCTTTTTTCTATGTTCTCAGGGTTTATTGTTTTGATCATCTGATGTCAATTAAAACACTTGGTTATTCATTTTAATAAATATTTTACTTATAAAGATTTGAACTTTTGAAGATTCCAGCTTACTTGTAAGTTTCTAAGGGTCAGGTCCTCTCCATTGTTGCTGGCCTAATGTTTAGTTCAACATATAGCAATGTATATATTGACCTATTTTCCCCTCGACTTTCTCTGATTCCCTACATCTCACCTTTCTTTGCAGACAAGCCATTTGAAATACCCTTAACTTATTTCACAGCCAATAAGTCATTGAAATAATGTGTATTTTTAGAGAAATCTTCTTATATAATTAGGCAGAAAATCTCACCTGCCATAGTTTTCAAAACAGCATAATTTCACTCTTCTCAATGCTTAATCTGTTGTATTACACAACCTTTGAGTATTTAGCTTTATCAGTGACATGTACTTTAAAAATGTTTGAGAGATCCTACCAGTCTTTGAAAACATCCTTGTTCCTTGTTTCAGTTCCAGTTTTATGTATATATTCTGCCTTGCACCTGATTATTCCAACAATTGATGGATGGCCTTGGGAATCTAATTCTGGTATTGATACCCTTACTGATTGTCTCCCCTCGTAGCTGATTTTTTCATTATTGTGTAAATTTAGATCATGAGCTCATGTTTAGCTAAACAGCTGACCTTGTAAGACGCTTAGGTGTGTACGCTCGCAAGCTTCAGGAGAAAGTCGGCAAAATTTATTTGTGTCCCTCCAATGAGTTGCCCACGAGGACACCGTTTTCTACAAGTGTTGGTCCAATACTCCCTCTAGAGACAGGGGACTCCGACACGGCTGATTGGCGGCCCCCGATCTGGGGCAGCGGCAGTGGGCAGCCTGTGGCCCGGGCAGGAGCCTCTTTGCATGTGTCCCTGGGACACATCTGCCTGCGAACTTCGGTCACCTGGCAGGAAGCTACGATGCCCAGACCTATTGTTAGCTGTGCAGCGAGGTGTACTGTGAGGACAGGTTCCACACACACTTCAAGTAAGAGGTCGGCCTGAGTGGAAAGGTGAGAGTTTGGGCAGCTGTGCAGACAAAGAAGGCGCCCTTTCGCCTGGGCCTAAATGCTTGTGACACCCCACTGGACCTGCCGTGCTCTGAGGGCCCTGCCCTGGGCCCCCTGCTCCCCTGCCCTTTGTTCAGTCACAGCAGAGATGGCCACACCCACTCCTACAGTGAGGCCAGAGTTCCACCCACCCTCAGCCCTGCCCCCTCTCCGCAGGTTACCATGGACTACAGAGGCTGCATCCTGAGGCCAGGGCGTTCCGAGAATGCCAAGGGCAGACATGATGACCTTAAATGATTTCCTCTTGTGTCAGGTTTGGTAAACTTTAGGAGCTAGGAAATGGTCCACTTTACAGAAATGTTCAAATTTACTGGCATTTCATATATTCTCTGCTATAACATTGTCCTGATTCTTTCTGTATATTCTATACTTATGTTTTTGTTTTCCTTAATCAATGTGTGTCTTTTCAATCTTTTCAAAGAAGATTCTTTGGACTTACTAAATCACCTGAATTTTATACGTTTTCTGTTGTATTAAGTTCTGCTCATATCTTTATTTATCTTTTTTCTATGTTCTCAGGGTTTATTGTTTTGATCTTCTGATGTCAATTAAAACACTTGGTTATTCATTTTAATAAATATTTTACTTATAAAGATTTGAACTTTTGAAGATTCCAGCTTACTTGTAAGTTTCTAAGGGTCAGGTCCTCTCCATTGTTGCTGGCCTAAGGTTTAGTTCACCATATAGCAATGTATATATTGACCTATTTTCCCCTCGACTTTCTGTGATTCCCTACATCTCACCTTTCTTTGCAGACAAGCCATTTGAAATACCCTTAACTTATTTCACAGCCAATAAGTCATTGAAATAATGTGTATTTTTAGAGAAATCTTCTTATATAATTAGGCAGAAAATCTCACCTGCCATAGTTTTCAAAACAGCATAATTTCACTCTTCTCAATGCTTAATCTGTTGTATTACACAACCTTTGAGTATTTAGCTTTATCAGTGACATGTACTTTAAAAATGTTTTACAGATCCTACCAGTCTTTGAAAACATCCTTGTTCCTTGTTTCAGTTCCAGTTTTATGTATATATTCTGCCTTGCACCTGATTATTCCAACAATTGATGGATGGCCTTGGGAATCTAATTCTGGTATTGATAGTCCTTACTGATTGTCTCCCCTCGTAGCTGATTTTTTCATTATTGTGTAAATTTAGATCATGAGCTCATGTTTAGCTAAACAGCTGACCTTGTAAGACGCTTAGGTGTGTACGCTCGCAAGCTTCAGGAGAAAGTCGGCAAAATTTATTTGTGTCCCTCCAATGAGTTGCCCACGAGGACACAGTTTTCTACAAGTGTTGGTCCAATACTCCCTCTAGAGACAGGGGACTCCGACACGGCTGATTGGCGGCCCCCGATCTGGGGCAGCGGCAGTGGGCAGCCTGTGGCCCGGGCAGGAGCCTCTTTGCATGTGTCCCTGGGACACATCTGCCTGCGAACTTCGGTCACCTGGCAGGAAGCTACGATGCCCAGACCTATTGTTAGCTGTGCAGCGAGGTGTACTGTGAGGACAGGTTCCACACACACTTCAAGTAAGAGGTCGGCCTGAGTGGAAAGGTGAGAGTTTGGGCAGCTGTGCAGACAAAGAAGGCGCCCTTTCGCCTGGGCCTAAATGCTTGTGACACCCCACTGGACCTGCCGTGCTCTGAGGGCCCTGCCCTGGGCCCCCTGCTCCGCTGCCCTTTGTTCAGTCACAGCAGAGATGGCCACACCCACTCCTACAGTGAGGCCAGAGTTCCACCCACCCTCAGCCCTGCCCCCTCTCCGCAGGTTACCATGGACTACAGAGGCTGCATCCTGAGGCCAGGGCGTTCCGAGAATGCCAAGGGCAGACATGATGACCTTAAATGATTTCCTCTTGTGTCAGGTTTGGTAAACTTTAGGAGCTAGGAAATGGTCCACTTTACAGAAATGTTCAAATTTACTGGCATTTCATATATTCTCTGCTATAACATTGTCCTGATTCTTTCTGTATATTCTATACTTATGTTTTTGTTTTCCTTAATCAAAGTGTGTCTTTTCAATCTTTTCAAAGAAGATTCTTTGGACTTACTAAATCACCTGAATTTTATACGTTTTCTGTTGTATTAAGTTCTGCTCATATCTTTATTTATCTTTTTTCTATGTTCTCAGGGTTTATTGTTTTGATCTTCTGATGTCAATTAAAACACTTGGTTATTCATTTTAATAAATATTTTACTTATAAAGATTTGAACTTTTGAAGATTCCAGCTTACTTGTAAGTTTCTAAGGGTCAGGTCCTCTCCATTGTTGCTGGCCTAAGGTTTAGTTCACCATATAGCAATGTATATATTGACCTATTTTCCCCTCGACTTTCTGTGATTCCCTACATCTCACCTTTCTTTGCAGACAAGCCATTTGAAATACCCTTAACTTATTTCACAGCCAATAAGTCATTGAAATAATGTGTATTTTTAGAGAAATCTTCTTATATAATTAGGCAGAAAATCTCACCTGCCATAGTTTTCAAAACAGCATAATTTCACTCTTCTCAATGCTTAATCTGTTGTATTACACAACCTTTGAGTATTTAGCTTTATCAGTGACATGTACTTTAAAAATGTTTTAGAGATCCTACCAGTCTTTGAAAACATCCTTGTTCCTTGTTTCAGTTCCAGTTTTATGTATATATTCTGCCTTGCACCTGATTATTCCAACAATTGATGGATGGCCTTGGGAATCTAATTCTGGTATTGATAGTCCTTACTGATTGTCTCCCCTCGTAGCTGATTTTTTCATTATTGTGTAAATTTAGATCATGAGCTCATGTTTAGCTAAACAGCTGACCTTGTAAGACGCTTAGGTGTGATTGCTTGTAAGCTTCAGGAGAAAGTCGGCAAAATTTATTTGTGTCCCTCCAATGAGTTGCCCACGAGGACACCGTTTTCTACAAGTGTTGGTCCAATACTCCCTCTAGAGGAAGGGGACTCCGACAGGGCTGATTGGCGGCCCCCGATCTGGGGCAGGGGCAGTGGGAAGCCTGTGGCCCGGGCTGGAACCTCTTTGCATGTGTCCCTGGGACACATCTGCCTGCAAACTTTGGTCACCTGGCAGGAAGCTACGATGCCCAGACCTATGGTTAGCTGTGCAGCGAGGTGTACTGTGAGGACAGGTTCCACACACACTTCAAGTAAGAGGTCGGCCTGAGTGGAAAGGTGAGAGTTTGGGCAGCTGTGCAGACAAAGAAGGCTCCCTTTGGCCTGGGCCTAAATGCTTGTGACAGCCCACTGGACGTGCCTTGCTCTGAGGGCCATGCGCTGGGCCCCCTGCTCCCCTGCCCTTTGTTCAGTCACAGCAGAAATGGCCACACCCACTCCTTCAGTGAGGGCAGAGTTCCAACCAACCTCAGCTCCGCCACCTCTCCGCAGGTTACCATGGACTACAGAGGCTGCATCCTGAGGCCAGGGCGTTCCGAGAATGCCAAGGGCAGACATGATGACCTTAAATGATTTCCTCTTGTGTCAGGTTTGGTAAACTTTAGGAGCTAGGTAATGGTCCACTTACAGAAATGTTCAAATTTACTGGCATTTCATATATTCTCTGCTATAACATTGTCCTGATTCTTTCTGTATATTCTTTACTTATGTTTTTGTTTTCCTTAATCAAAGTGTGTCTTTTCAATCTTTTCAAAGAAGATTCTTTGGACTTACTAAATCACCTGAATTTTATACGTTTTCTGTTGTATTAAGTTCTGCTCATATCTTTATTTATCTTTTTTCTATGTTCTCAGTGTTTATTGTTTTGATCATCTGATGTCAATTAAAACACTTGGTTTTTCATTTTAATAAATATTTTACTTATAAAGATTTGAACTTTTGAAGATTCCAGCTTACTTGTAAGTTTCTAAGGGTCAGGTCCTCTCCATTGTTGCTGGCCTAATGTTTAGTTCAACATATAGCAATGTATATATTGACCTATTTTCCCCTCGACTTTCTGTGATTCCCTACATCTCACCTTTCTTTGCAGACAAGCCATTTGAAATACCCTTAACTTATTTCACAGCCAATAAGTCATTGAAATAATGTGTATTTTTAGAGAAATCTTCTTATATAATTAGGCAGAAAATCTCACCTGCCATAGTTTTCAAAACAGCATAATTTCACTCTTCTCAATGCTTAATCTGTTGTATTACACAACCTTTGAGTATTTAGCTTTATCAGTGACATGTACTTTAAAAATGTTTTAGAGATCCTACCAGTCTTTGAAAACATCCTTGTTCCTTGTTTCAGGTCCAGTTTTATGTATATATTCTGCCTTGCACCTGATTATTCCAACAATTGATGGATGGCCTTGGGAATCTAATTCTGGTATTGATACCCTTACTGATTGTCTCCCCTCGTAGCTGATTTTTTCATTATTGTGTAAATTTAGATCATGAGCTCATGTTTAGCTAAACAGCTGACCTTGTAAGACGCTTAGGTGTGTACGCTCGCAAGCTTCAGGAGAAAGTCGGCAAAATTTATTTGTGTCCCTCCAATGAGTTGCCCACGAGGACACCGTTTTCTACAAGTGTTGGTCCAATACTCCCTCTAGAGACAGGGGACTCCGACACGGCAGATTGGCGGCCCCCGATCTGGGGCAGCGGCAGTGGGCAGCCTGTGGCCCGGGCAGGAGCCTCTTTGCATGTGTCCCTGGGACACATCTGCCTGCGAACTTCGGTCACCTGGCAGGAAGCTACGATGCCCAGACCTATTGTTAGCTGTGCAGCGAGGTGTACTGTGAGGACAGGTTCCACACACACTTCAAGTAAGAGGTCGGCCTGAGTGGAAAGGTGAGAGTTTGGGCAGCTGTGCAGACAAAGAAGGCGCCCTTTGGCTTGGGCCTAAATGCTTGTGACACCCCACTGGACCTGCCGTGCTCTGAGGGCCCTGCCCTGGGCCCCCTGCTCCCCTGCCCTTTGTTCAGTCACAGCAGAGATGGCCACACCCACTCCTCCAGTGAGGCCAGAGTTCCACCCACCCTCAGCCCCGCCCCCTCTCCGCAGGTTACCATGGACTACAGAGGCTGCATCCTGAGGCCAGGGCGTTCCGAGAATGCCAAGGGCAGACATGATGACCTTAAATGATTTCCTCTTGTGTCAGGTTTGGTAAACTTTAGGAGCTAGGAAATGGTCCACTTTACAGAAATGTTCAAATTTACTGGCATTTCATATATTCTCTGCTATAACATTGTCCTGATTCTTTCTGTATATTCTATACTTATGTTTTTGTTTTCCTTAATCAAAGTGTGTCTTTTCAATCTTTTCAAAGAAGATTCTTTGGACTTACTAAATCACCTGAATTTTATACGTTTTCTGTTGTATTAAGTTCTGCTCATATCTTTATTTATCTTTTTTCTATGTTCTCAGGGTTTATTGTTTTGATCTTCTGATGTCTATTAAAACACTTGGTTATTCATTTTAATAAATATTTTACTTATAAAGATTTGAACTTTTGAAGATTCCAGCTTACTTGTAAGTTTCTATGGGTCAGGTCCTCTCCATTGTTGCTGGCCTAAGGTTTAGTTCACCATATAGCAATGTATATATTGACCTATTTTCCCCTCGACTTTCTGTGATTCCCTACATCTCACCTTTCTTTGCAGACAAGCCATTTGAAATACCCTTAACTTATTTCACAGCCAATAAGTCATTGAAATAATGTGTATTTTTAGAGAAATCTTCTTATATAATTAGGCAGAAAATCTCACCTGCCATAGTTTTCAAAACAGCATAATTTCACTCTTCTCAATGCTTAATCTGTTGTATTACACAACCTTTGAGTATTTAGCTTTATCAGTGACATGTACTTTAAAAATGTTTTAGAGATCCTACCAGTCTTTGAAAACATCCTTGTTCCTTGTTTCAGTTCCAGTTTTATGTATATATTCTGCCTTGCACCTGATTATTCCAACAATTGATGGATGGCCTTGGGAATCTAATTCTGGTATTGATACTCTTTACTGATTGTCTCCCCTCGTAGCTGATTTTTTCATTATTGTGTAAATTTAGATCATGATCTCATGTTTAGCTAAACAGCTGACCTTGTAAGATGCTTAGGTGTGTACGCTCGCAAACTTAAGGAGAAAGTCGGCAAAATTTATTTGTGTCCCTCCAATGAGTTGCCCACGAGGACACCGTTTTCTACAAGTGTTGGTCCAATACTCCCTCTAGAGACAGGGGACTCCGACACGGCTGATTGGCGGCCCCCGATCTGGGGCAGGGGCTGTGGGCAGCCTGTGGCCCGGGCAGGAGCCTCTTTGCATGTGTCCCTGGGACACATCTGCCTGCGAACTTCGGTCACCTGGCAGGAAGCTACGATGCCCAGACCTATGGTTAGCTGTGCAGCGAGGTGTACTGTGAGGACAGGTTCCACACACACTTCAAGTAAGAGGTCGGCCTGAGTGGAAAGGTGAGAGTTTGGGCAGCTGTTCAGACAAAGAAGGCGCCCTTTGGCCTGGGCCTAAATGCTTGTGACAGCCCACTGGACCTGCCGTGCTCTGAGGGCCCTGCCCTGGGCCCCCTGCTCCCCTGCCCTTTGTTCAGTCACAGCAGAGATGGCCACACCCACTCCTTCAGTGAGGGCAGAGTTCCAACCACCCTCAGCCCCGCCCCCTCTCCGCAGGTTACCATGGACTACAGAGGCTGCATCCTGAGGCCAGGGCGTTCCGAGAATGCCAAGGGCAGACATGATGACCTTAAATGATTTCCTCTTGTGTCAGGTTTGGTAAACTTTAGGAGCTAGGAAATGGTCCACTTTACAGAAATGTTCAAATTTACTGGCATTTCATATATTCTCTGCTATAACATTGTCCTGATTCTTTCTGTATATTCTATACTTATGTTTTTGTTTTCCTTAATCAAAGTGTGTCTTTTCAATCTTTTCAAAGAAGATTTTTTGGACTTCCTATATCACCTGAATTTTATACGTTTTCTGTTGTATTAAGTTCTGCTCATATCTTTATTTATCTTTTTTCTATGTTCTCAGGGTTTATTGTTTTGATCTTCTGATGTCAATTAAAACACTTGGTTATTCATTTTAATAAATATTTTACTTATAAAGATTTGAACTTTTGAAGATTCCAGCTTACTTGTAAGTTTCTAAGGGTCAGGTCCTCTCCATTGTTGCTGGCCTAAGGTTTAGTTCACCATATAGCAATGTATATATTGACCTATTTTCCCCTCGACTTTCTGTGATTCCCTACATCTCACCTTTCTTTGCAGACAAGCCATTTGAAATACCCCTAACTTATTTCACAGCCAATAAGTCATTGAAATAATGTGTATTTTTTAGAGAAAACTTCTTATATAATTAGGCAGAAAATCTCACCTGCCATAGTTTTCAAAACAGCATAATTTCACTCTTCTCAATGCTTAATCTGTTGTATTACACAACCTTTGAGTATTTAGCTTTATCAATTACATGTCCTTTAAAAATGTTTTAGAGATCCTACCAGTCTTTGAAAACATCCTTGTTCCTTGTTTCAGTTCCAGTTTTATGTATATATTCTGCCTTGCACCTGATTATTCCAACAATTGATGGATGGCCTTGGGAATCTAATTCTGGTATTGATAGTCTTTACTGATTGTCTCCCCTCGTAGCTGATTTTTTCATTATTGTGTAAATTTAGATCATGAGCTCATGTTTAGCTAAACAGCTGACCTTGTAAGACGCTTAGGTGTGAATGCTCGTAAGCTTCAGGAGAAAGTCGGCAAAATTTATTTGTGTCCCTCCAATGAGTTGCCCACGAGGACACCGTTTTCTACAAGTGTTGGTCCAATACTCCCTCTAGAGGAAGGGGACTCCGACAGGGCTGATTGGCGGCCCCCGATCTGGGGCAGGGGCAGTGGGCAGCCTGTGGCCCGGGCTGGAGCCTCTTTGCATGTGTCCCTGGGACACATCTGCCTGCGAACTTCGGTCACCTGGCAGGAAGCTACGATGCCCAGACCTATGGTTAGCTGTGCAGCGAGGTGTACTGTGAGGACAGGTTCCACACACACTTCAAGTAAGAGGTCGGCCTGAGTGGAAAGGTGAGAGTTTGGGCAGCTGTTCAGACAAAGAAGGCGCCCTTTGGCCTTGGCCTAAATGCTTGTGACAGCCCACTGGACCTGCCGTGCTCTGAGGGCCCTGCCCTGGGCCCCCTGCTCCCCTGCCCTTTGTTCAGTCACAGCAGAGATGGCCACACCCACTCCTTCAGTGAGGCCAGAGTTCCAACCACCCTCAGCCCCGCCCCCTCTCCGCAGGTTACCATGGACTACAGAGGCTGCATCCTGAGGCCAGGGCGTTCCGAGAATGCCAAGGGCAGACATGATGACCTTAAATGATTTCCTCTTGTGTCAGGTTTGGTAAACTTTAGGAGCTAGGAAATGGTCCACTTTACAGAAATGTTCAAATTTACTGGCATTTCATATATTCTCTGCTATAACATTGTCCTGATTCTTTCTGTATATTCTTTACTTATGTTTTTGTTTTCCTTAATCAAAGTGTGTCTTTTCAATCTTTTCAAAGAAGATTCTTTGGACTTACTAAATCACCTGAATTTTATACGTTTTCTGTTGTATTAAGTTCTGCTCATATCTTTATTTATCTTTTTTCTATGTTCTCAGGGTTTATTGTTTTGATCTTCTGATGTCAATTAAAACACTTGGTTATTCATTTTAATAAATATTTTACTTATAAAGATTTGAACTTTTGAAGATTCCAGCTTACTTGTAAGTTTCTAAGGGTCAGGTCCTCTCCATTGTTGCTGGCCTAATGTTTAGTTCAACATATAGCAATGTATATATTGACCTATTTTCCCCTCGACTTTCTGTGATTCCCTACATCTCACCTTTCTTTGCAGACAAGCCATTTGAAATACCCTTAACATATTTCACAGCCAATAAGGCATTGAAATAATGTGTATTTTTAGAGAAATCTTCTTATATAATTAGGCAGAAAATCTCACCTGCCATAGTTTTCAAAACAGCATAATTTCACTCTTCTCAATGCTTAATCTGTTGTATTACACAACCTTTGAGTATTTAGCTTTATCAGTGACATGTACTTTAAAAATGTTTTAGAGATCCTACCAGTCTTTGAAAACATCCTTGTTCCTTGTTTCAGTTCCAGTTTTATGTATATATTCTGCCTTGCACCTGATTATTCCAACAATTGATGGATGGCCTTGGGAATCTAATTCTGGTATTGATACTCTTTACTGATTGTCTCCCCTCGTAGCTGATTTTTTCATTATTGTGTAAATTTAGATCATGATCTCATGTTTAGCTAAACAGCTGACCTTGTAAGATGCTTAGGTGTGTACGCTCGCAAACTTAAGGAGAAAGTCGGCAAAATTTATTTGTGTCCCTCCAATGAGTTGCCCACGAGGACACCGTTTTCTACAAGTGTTGGTCCAATACTCCCTCTAGAGACAGGGGACTCCGACACGGCTGATTGGCGGCCCCCGATCTGGGGCAGGGGCTGTGGGCAGCCTGTGGCCCGGGCAGGAGCCTCTTTGCATGTGTCCCTGGGACACATCTGCCTGCGAACTTCGGTCACCTGGCAGGAAGCTACGATGCCCAGACCTATGGTTAGCTGTGCAGCGAGGTGTACTGTGAGGACAGGTTCCACACACACTTCAAGTAAGAGGTCGGCCTGAGTGGAAAGGTGAGAGTTTGGGCAGCTGTTCAGACAAAGAAGGCGCCCTTTGGCCTGGGCCTAAATGCTTGTGACAGCCCACTGGACCTGCCGTGCTCTGAGGGCCCTGCCCTGGGCCCCCTGCTCCCCTGCCCTTTGTTCAGTCACAGCAGAGATGGCCACACCCACTCCTTCAGTGAGGCCAGAGTTTCAACCACCCTCAGCCCCGCCCCCTCTCCGCAGGTTACCATGGACTACAGAGGCTGCATCCTGAGGCCAGGGCGTTCCGAGAATGCCAAGGGCAGACATGATGACCTTAAATGATTTCCTCTTGTGTCAGGTTTGGTAAACTTTAGGAGCTAGGAAATGGTCCACTTTACAGAAATGTTCAAATTTACTGGCATTTCATATATTCTCTGCTATAACATTGTCCTGATTCTTTCTGTATATTCTTTACTTATGTTTTTGTTTTCCTTAATCAAAGTGTGTCTTTTCAATCTTTTCAAAGAAGATTCTTTGGACTTACTAAATCACCTGAATTTTATACGTTTTCTGTTGTATTAAGTTCTGCTCATATCTTTATTTATCTTTTTTCTATGTTCTCAGGGTTTATTGTTTTGATCTTCTGATGTCAATTAAAACACTTGGTTATTCATTTTAATAAATATTTTACTTATAAAGATTTGAACTTTTGAAGATTCCAGCTTACTTGTAAGTTTCTAAGGGTCAGGTCCTCTCCATTGTTGCTGGCCTAAGGTTTAGTTCACCATATAGCAATGTATATATTGACATATTTTCCCCTCGACTTTCTGTGATTCCCTACATCTCACCTTTCTTTGCAGACAAGCCATTTGAAATACCCCTAACTTATTTCACAGCCAATAAGTCATTGAAATAATGTGTATTTTTTAGAGAAAACTTCTTATATAATTAGGCAGAAAATCTCACCTGCCATAGTTTTCAAAACAGCATAATTTCACTCTTCTCAATGCTTAATCTGTTGTATTACACAACCTTTGAGTATTTAGCTTTATCAATGACATGTCCTTTAAAAATGTTTTAGAGATCCTACCAGTCTTTGAAAACATCCTTGTTCCTTGTTTCAGTTCCAGTTTTATGTATATATTCTGCCTTGCACCTGATTATTCCAACAATTGATGGATGGCCTTGGGAATCTAATTCTGGTATTGATAGTCTTTACTGATTGTCTCCCCTCGTAGCTGATTTTTTCATTATTGTGTAAATTTAGATCATGAGCTCATGTTTAGCTAAACAGCTGACCTTGTAAGACGCTTAGGTGTGAATGCTCGTAAGCTTCAGGAGAAATTCGGCAAAATTTATTTGTGTCCCTCCAATGAGTTGCCCACGAGGACACCGTTTTCTACAAGTGTTGGTCCAATACTCCCTGTAGAGGAAGGGGACTCCGACAGGGCTGATTGGCGTCCCCCAATCTGGGGCAGGGGCAGTGGGCAGCCTGTGGCCCGGGCTGGAGCCTCTTTGCATGTGTCCCTGGGACACATCTGCCTGCAAACTTTGGTCACCTGGCAGGAAGCTACGATACCCAGACCTATGGTTAGCTGTGCAGCGAGGTGTACTGTGAGGACAGGTTCCACACACACTTCAAGTAAGAGGTCGGCCTGAGTGGAAAGGTGAGAGTTTGGGCAGCTGTGCAGACAAAGAAGGCGCCCTTTGGCATGGGCCTAAATGCTTGTGACAGCCCACTGGACGTGCCTTGCTCTAAGTGCCATGCCCTGGGCCCCCTGCTCCCCTGCCCTTTGTTCAGTCACAGCAGAAATGGCCACACCCACTCCTTCAGTGAGGCCAGAGTTCCAACCAACCTCAGCTCCGCCACCTCTCCGCAGGTTACCATGGACTACAGAGGCTGCATCCTGAGGCCAGGGCGTTCCGAGAATGCCAAGGGCAGACATGATGACCTTAAATGATTTCCTCTTGTGTCAGGTTTGGTAAACTTTAGGAGCTAGGTAATGGTCCACTTACAGAAATGTTCAAATTTACTGGCATTTCATATATTCTCTGCTATAACATTGTCCTGATTCTTTCTGTATATTCTTTACTTATGTTTTTGTTTTCCTTAATCAAAGTGTGTCTTTTCAATCTTTTCAAAGAAGATTCTTTGGACTTACTAAATCACCTGAATTTTATACGTTTTCGGTTGTATTAAGTTCTGCTCATATCTTTATTTATCTTTTTTCTATGTTCTCAGGGTTTATTGTTTTGATCTTCTGATGTCTATTAAAACACTTGGTTATTCATTTTAATAAATATTTTACTTATAAAGATTTGAACTTTTGAAGATTCCAGCTTACTTGTAAGTTTCTATGGGTCAGGTCCTCTCCATTGTTGCTGGCCTAAGGTTTAGTTCACCATATAGCAATGTATATATTGACCTATTTTCCCCTCGACTTTCTGTGATTCCCTACATCTCACCTTTCTTTGCAGACAAGCCATTTGAAATACCCTTAACTTATTTCACAGCCAATAAGTCATTGAAATAATGTGTATTTTTAGAGAAATCTTCTTATATAATTAGGCAGAAAATCTCACCTGCCATAGTTTTCAAAACAGCATAATTTCACTCTTCTCAATGCTTAATCTGTTGTATTACACAACCTTTGAGTATTTAGCTTTATCAGTGACATGTACTTTAAAAATGTTTTAGAGATCCTACCAGTCTTTGAAAACATCCTTGTTCCTTGTTTCAGTTCCAGTTTTATGTATATATTCTGCCTTGCACCTGATTATTCCAACAATTGATGGATGGCCTTGGGAATCTAATTCTGGTATTGATACTCTTTACTGATTGTCTCCCCTCGTAGCTGATTTTTTCATTATTGTGTAAATTTAGATCATGATCTCATGTTTAGCTAAACAGCTGACCTTGTAAGATGCTTAGGTGTGTACGCTCGCAAACTTAAGGAGAAAGTCGGCAAAATTTATTTGTGTCCCTCCAATGAGTTGCCCACGAGGACACCGTTTTCTACAAGTGTTGGTCCAATACTCCCTCTAGAGACAGGGGACTCCGACACGGCTGATTGGCGGCCCCCGATCTGGGGCAGGGGCTGTGGGCAGCCTGTGGCCCGGGCAGGAGCCTCTTTGCATGTGTCCCTGGGACACATCTGCCTGCGAACTTCGGTCACCTGGCAGGAAGCTACGATGCCCAGACCTATGGTTAGCTGTGCAGCGAGGTGTACTGTGAGGACAGGTTCCACACACACTTCAAGTAAGAGGTCGGCCTGAGTGGAAAGGTGAGAGTTTGGGCAGCTGTTCAGACAAAGAAGGCGCCCTTTGGCCTGGGCCTAAATGCTTGTGACAGCCCACTGGACCTGCCGTGCTCTGAGGGCCCTGCCCTGGGCCCCCTGCTCCCCTGCCCTTTGTTCAGTCACAGCAGAGATGGCCACACCCACTCCTTCAGTGAGGCCAGAGTTCCAACCACCCTCAGCCCCGCCCCCTCTCCGCAGGTTACCATGGACTACAGAGGCTGCATCCTGAGGCCAGGGCGTTCCGAGAATGCCAAGGGCAGACATGATGACCTTAAATGATTTCCTCTTGTGTCAGGTTTGGTAAACTTTAGGAGCTAGGAAATGGTCCACTTTACAGAAATGTTCAAATTTACTGGCATTTCATATATTCTCTGCTATAACATTGTCCTGATTCTTTCTGTATATTCTATACTTATGTTTTTGTTTTCCTTAATCAAAGTGTGTCTTTTCAATCTTTTCAAAGAAGATTCTTTGGACTTACTATATCACCTGAATTTTGTACGTTTTCTGTTGTATTAAGTTCTGCTCATATCTTTATTTATCTTTTTTCTATGTTCTCAGGGTTTATTGTTTTGATCTTCTGATGTCAATTAAAACACTTGGTTATTCATTTTAATAAATATTTTACTTATAAAGATTTGAACTTTTGAAGATTCCAGCTTACTTGTAAGTTTCTAAGGGTCAGGTCCTCTCCATTGTTGCTGGCCTAAGGTTTAGTTCACCATATAGCAATGTATATATTGACCTATTTTCCCCTCGACTTTCTGTGATTCCCTACATCTCACCTTTCTTTGCAGACAAGCCATTTGAAATACCCCTAACTTATTTCACAGCCAATAAGTCATTGAAATAATGTGTATTTTTTAGAGAAAACTTCTTATATAATTAGGCAGAAAATCTCACCTGCCATAGTTTTCAAAACAGCATAATTTCACTCTTCTCAATGCTTAATCTGTTGTATTACACAACCTTTGAGTATTTAGCTTTATCAATGACATGTCCTTTAAAAATGTTTTAGAGATCCTACCAGTCTTTGAAAACATCCTTGTTCCTTGTTTCAGTTCCAGTTTTATGTATATATTCTGCCTTGCACCTGATTATTCCAACAATTGATGGATGGCCTTGGGAATCTAATTCTGGTATTGATAGTCTTTACTGATTGTCTCCCCTCGTAGCTGATTTTTTCATTATTGTGTAAATTTAGATCATGAGCTCATGTTTAGCTAAACAGCTGACCTTGTAAGACGCTTAGGTGTGAATGCTCGTAAGCTTCAGGAGAAAGTCGGCAAAATTTATTTGTGTCCCTCCAATGAGTTGCCCACGAGGACACCGTTTTCTACAAGTGTTGGTCCAATACTCCCTCTAGAGGAAGGGGACTCCGACAGGGCTGATTGGCGGCCCCCGATCTGGGGCAGGGGCAGTGGGCAGCCTGTGGCCCGGGCTGGAGCCTCTTTGCATGTGTCCCTGGGACACATCTGCCTGCGAACTTCGGTCACCTGGCAGGAAGCTACGATGCCCAGACCTATGGTTAGCTGTGCAGCGAGGTGTACTGTGAGGACAGGTTCCACACACACTTCAAGTAAGAGGTCGGCCTGAGTGGAAAGGTGAGAGTTTGGGCAGCTGTTCAGACAAAGAAGGCGCCCTTTGGCCTTGGCCTAAATGCTTGTGACAGCCCACTGGACCTGCCGTGCTCTGAGGGCCCTGCCCTGGGCCCCCTGCTCCCCTGCCCTTTGTTCAGTCACAGCAGAGATGGCCACACCCACTCCTTCAGTGAGGCCAGAGTTCCAACCACCCTCAGCCCCGCCCCCTCTCCGCAGGTTACCATGGACTACAGAGGCTGCATCCTGAGGCCAGGGCGTTCCGAGAATGCCAAGGGCAGACATGATGACCTTAAATGATTTCCTCTTGTGTCAGGTTTGGTAAACTTTAGGAGCTAGGAAATGGTCCACTTTACAGAAATGTTCAAATTTACTGGCATTTCATATATTCTCTGCTATAACATTGTCCTGATTCTTTCTGTATATTCTTTACTTATGTTTTTGTTTTCCTTAATCAAAGTGTGTCTTTTCAATCTTTCAAAGAAGATTCTTTGGACTTACTAAATCACCTGAATTTTATACGTTTTCTGTTGTATTAAGTTCTGCTCATATCTTTATTTATCTTTTTTCTATGTTCTCAGGGTTTATTGTTTTGATCTTCTGATGTCAATTAAAACACTTGGTTATTCATTTTAATAAATATTTTACTTATAAAGATTTGAACTTTTGAAGATTCCAGCTTACTTGTAAGTTTCTAAGGGTCAGGTCCTCTCCATTGTTGCTGGCCTAATGTTTAGTTCAACATAGAGCAATGTATATATTGACCTATTTTCCCCTCGACTTTCTGTGATTCCCTACATCTCACCTTTCTTTGCAGACAAGCCATTTGAAATACCCTTAACATATTTCACAGCCAATAAGGCATTGAAATAATGTGTATTTTTAGAGAAATCTTCTTATATAATTAGGCAGAAAATCTCACCTGCCATAGTTTTCAAAACAGCATAATTTCACTCTTCTCAATGCTTAATCTGTTGTATTACACAACCTTTGAGTATTTAGCTTTATCAGTGACATGTACTTTAAAAATGTTTTAGAGATCCTACCAGTCTTTGAAAACATCCTTGTTCCTTGTTTCAGTTCCAGTTTTATGTATATATTCTGCCTTGCACCTGATTATTCCAACAATTGATGGATGGCCTTGGGAATCTAATTCTGGTATTGATACTCTTTACTGATTGTCTCCCCTCGTAGCTGATTTTTTCATTATTGTGTAAATTTAGATCATGATCTCATGTTTAGCTAAACAGCTGACCTTGTAAGATGCTTAGGTGTGTACGCTCGCAAACTTAAGGAGAAAGTCGGCAAAATTTATTTGTGTCCCTCCAATGAGTTGCCCACGAGGACACCGTTTTCTACAAGTGTTGGTCCAATACTCCCTCTAGAGACAGGGGACTCCGACACGGCTGATTGGCGGCCCCCGATCTGGGGCAGGGGCTGTGGGCAGCCTGTGGCCCGGGCAGGAGCCTCTTTGCATGTGTCCCTGGGACACATCTGCCTGCGAACTTCGGTCACCTGGCAGGAAGCTACGATGCCCAGACCTATGGTTAGCTGTGCAGCGAGGTGTACTGTGAGGACAGGTTCCACACACACTTCAAGTAAGAGGTCGGCCTGAGTGGAAAGGTGAGAGTTTGGGCAGCTGTTCAGACAAAGAAGGCGCCCTTTGGCCTGGGCCTAAATGCTTGTGACAGCCCACTGGACATGCCGTGCTCTGAGGGCCCTGCCCTGGGCCCCCTGCTCCCCTGCCCTTTGTTCAGTCACAGCAGAGATGGCCACACCCACTCCTTCAGTGAGGCCAGAGTTTCAACCACCCTCAGCCCCGCCCCCTCTCCGCAGGTTACCATGGACTACAGAGGCTGCATCCTGAGGCCAGGGCGTTCCGAGAATGCCAAGGGCAGACATGATGACCTTAAATGATTTCCTCTTGTGTCAGGTTTGGTAAACTTTAGGAGCTAGGAAATGGTCCACTTTACAGAAATGTTCAAATTTACTGGCATTTCATATATTCTCTGCTATAACATTGTCCTGATTCTTTCTGTATATTCTTTACTTATGTTTTTGTTTTCCTTAATCAAAGTGTGTCTTTTCAATCTTTTCAAAGAAGATTCTTTGGACTTACTAAATCACCTGAATTTTATACGTTTTCTGTTGTATTAAGTTCTGCTCATATCTTTATTTATCTTTTTTCTATGTTCTCAGGGTTTATTGTTTTGATCTTCTGATGTCAATTAAAACACTTGGTTATTCATTTTAATAAATATTTTACTTATAAAGATTTGAACTTTTGAAGATTCCAGCTTACTTGTAAGTTTCTAAGGGTCAGGTCCTCTCCATTGTTGCTGGCCTAAGGTTTAGTTCACCATATAGCAATGTATATATTGACATATTTTCCCCTCGACTTTCTGTGATTCCCTACATCTCACCTTTCTTTGCAGACAAGCCATTTGAAATACCCCTAACTTATTTCACAGCCAATAAGTCATTGAAATAATGTGTATTTTTTAGAGAAAACTTCTTATATAATTAGGCAGAAAATCTCACCTGCCATAGTTTTCAAAACAGCATAATTTCACTCTTCTCAATGCTTAATCTGTTGTATTACACAACCTTTGAGTATTTAGCTTTATCAATGACATGTCCTTTAAAAATGTTTTAGAGATCCTACCAGTCTTTGAAAACATCCTTGTTCCTTGTTTCAGTTCCAGTTTTATGTATATATTCTGCCTTGCACCTGATTATTCCAACAATTGATGGATGGCCTTGGGAATCTAATTCTGGTATTGATAGTCTTTACTGATTGTCTCCCCTCGTAGCTGATTTTTTCATTATTGTGTAAATTTAGATCATGAGCTCATGTTTAGCTAAACAGCTGACCTTGTAAGACGCTTAGGTGTGAATGCTCGTAAGCTTCAGGAGAAAGTCGGCAAAATTTATTTGTGTCCCTCCAATGAGTTGCCCACGAGGACACCGTTTTCTACAAGTGTTGGTCCAATACCCCCTGTAGAGGAAGGGGACTCCGACAGGGCTGATTGGCGTCCCCCGATCTGGGGCAGGGGCAGTGGGCAGCCTGTGGCCCGGGCTGGAGCCTCTTTGCATGTGTCCCTGGGACACATCTGCCTGCAAACTTTGGTCACCTGGCAGGAAGCTACGATGCCCAGACCTATGGTTAGCTGTGCAGCGAGGTGTACTGTGAGGACAGGTTCCACACACACTTCAAGTAAGAGGTCGGCCTGAGTGGAAAGGTGAGAGTTTGGGCAGCTGTGCAGACAAAGAAGGCGCCCTTTGGCCTGGGCCTAAATGCTTGTGACAGCCCACTGGACCTGCCGTGCTCTGAGGGTCCTGCCCTGGGCCCCCTGCTCCCCTGCCCTTTGTTCAGTCACAGCAGAGATGGCCACACCCACTCCTTCAGTGAGGCCAGAGTTCCAACCACCCTCAGCCCCGCCCCCTCTCCGCAGGTTACCATGGACTACAGAGGCTGCATCCTGAGGCCAGGGCGTTCCGAGAATGCCAAGGGCAGACATGATGACCTTAAATGATTTCCTCTTGTGTCAGGTTTGGTAAACTTTAGGAGCTAGGTAATGGTCCACTTACAGAAATGTTCTAATTTACTGGCATTTCATATATTCTCTGCTATAACATTGTCCTGATTCTTTCTGTATATTCTTTACTTATGTTTTTGTTTTCCTTAATCAAAGTGTGTCTTTTCAATCTTTTCAAAGAAGATTCTTTGGACTTATTAAATCACCTGAATTTTATACGTTTTCTGTTGTATTAAGTTCTGCTCATATCTTTATTTATCTTTTTTCTATGTTCTCAGGGTTTATTGTTTTGATCATCTGATGTCAATTAAAACACTTGGTTATTCATTTTAATAAATATTTTACTTATAAAGATTTGAACTTTTGAAGATTCCAGCTTACTTGTAAGTTTCTATGGGTCAGGTCCTCTCCATTGTTGCTGGCCTAAGGTTTAGTTCACCATATAGCAATGTATATATTGACCTATTTTCCCCTCGACTTTCTGTGATTCCCTACATCTCACCTTTCTTTGCAGACAAGCCATTTGAAATACCCTTAACTTATTTCACAGCCAATAAGTCATTGAAATAATGTGCATTTTTAGAGAAATCTTCTTATATAATTAGGCAGAAAATCTCACCTGCCATAGTTTTCAAAACAGCATAATTTCACTCTTCTCAATGCTTAATCTGTTGTATTACACAACCTTTGAGTATTTAGCTTTATCAGTGACATGTACTTTAAAAATGTTTTAGAGATCCTACCAGTCTTTAAAAACATCCTTGTTCCTTGTTTCAGTTCCAGTTTTATGTATATATTCTGCCTTGCACCTGATTATTCCAACAATTGATGGATGGCCTTGGGAATCTAATTCTGGTATTGATACTCTTTACTGATTGTCTCCCCTCGTAGCTGATTTTTTCATTATTGTGTAAATTTAGATCATGATCTCATGTTTAGCTAAACAGCTGACCTTGTAAGATGCTTAGGTGTGTACGCTCGCAAGCTTCAGGAGAAAGTCGGCAAAATTTATTTGTGTCCCTCCAATGAGTTGCCCACGAGGACACCGTTTTCTACAAGTGTTGGTCCAATACTCCCTCTAGAGACAGGGGACTCCGACACGGCTGATTGGCGGCCCCCGATCTGGGGCAGGGGCAGTGGGCAGCCTGTGGCCCGGGCAGGAGCCTCTTTGCATGTGTCCCTGGGACACATCTGCCTGCGAACTTCGGTCACCTGGCAGGAAGCTATGATGCCCAGACCTATGGTTAGCTGTGCAGCGAGGTGTACTGTGAGGACAGGTTCCAAACACACTTCAAGTAAGAGGTCGGCCTGAGTGGAAAGGTGAGAGTTTGGGCAGCTGTTCAGACAAAGAAGGCGCCCTTTGGCCTGGGCCTAAATGCTTGTGACAGCCCACTGGACCTGCCGTGCTCTGAGGGCCCTGCCCTGGGCCCCCTGCTCCCCTGCCCTTTGTTCAGTCACAGCAGAGATGGCCACACCCACTCCTTCAGTGAGGCCAGAGTTCCAACCACCCTCAGCCCCGCCCCCTCTCCGCAGGTTACCATGGACTACAGAGGCTGCATCCTGAGGCCATGGCGTTCCGAGAATGCCAAGGGCAGACATGATGACTTTAAATGATTTCTTCTTGTGTCAGGTTTGGTAAACTTTAGGAGCTAGGAAATGGTCCACTTACAGAAATGTTCAAATTTACTGGCATTTCATACATTCTCTGCTATAACATTGTCCTGATTCTTTCTGTATATTCTTTCCTTATGTTTTTGTTTTCCTTAATCAAAGTGTGTCTTTTCAATCTTTTCAAAGAAGATTCTTTGGACTTACTAAATCACCTGAATTTTATACGTTTTCTGTTGTATTAAGTTCTGCTCATATCTTTATTTATCTTTTTTCTATGTTCTCAGGGTTTATTGTTTTGATCTTCTGATGTCAATTAAAACACTTGGTTATTCATTTTAATAAATAATTTACTTATAAAGATTGGACCTTTTGAAGATTCCAGCTTACTTGTAAGATTCTAAGGGTCAGGTCCTCTCCATTGTTGCTGGCCTAAGGTTTAGTTCACCATATAGCAATGTATATATTGACCTATTTTCCCCTCGACTATCTGTGATTCCCTCCATCTCACCTTTCTTTGCAGACAAGCCATTTGAAATACCCTTAACTTATTTCACAGCCAATAAGTCATTGAAATAATGTGTAGTTTTTAGAGAAATCTTCTTATATAATTAGGCAGAAAATCTCACCTGCCATAGTTTTCAAAACAGCATAATTTCACTCTTCTCAATTCTTAATCTGTTGTATTACACAACCTTTGAGTATTTAGCTTTATCAATGACATGTACTTTAAAAATGTTTTAGAGATCCTACCAGTCTTTGAAAACATCCTTGTTCCTTGTTTCAGTTCCAGTTTTATGTATATATTCTGCCTTGCACCTGATTATTCCAACAATTGATGGATGGCCTTGGGAATCTAATTCTGGTATTGATAGTCTTTACTGATTGTCTCCCCTCGTAGCTGATTTCTTCATTATTGTGTAAATTTAGATCATGAGCTCATGTTTAGCTAAACATCTGACCTTGTAAGACGCTTAGGTGTGAACGCTCGTAAGCTTCAGCAGAAAGACGGCAAAGATTTATTTGTGTCCCGCCAATGAGTTGCCCACGAGGACACCGTTTTCTACAAGTGTTGGTCCAATACTCCCTCTAGAGGAAGGGGACTCCGACAGGGCTGATTGGCGGGCCCAGATCTGGGGCAGGGGCAGTGGGCAGCCTGTGGCCCGGGCTGGAGCCTCTTTGCATGTGTCCCTGGGACACATCTGCCTGCGAACTTCGGTCACCTGGCAGGAAGCTACGATGCCCAGACCTATGGTTAGCTGTGCAGCGAAGTGTACCGTGAGGACAGGTTCCACACACACTTCAAGTAAGATGTCGGCCTGAGTGGGAAGGTGAGAGTTTGGGCAGCTGTGCAGACAAAGAAGGCGCCCTTTGGCCTGGGCCTAAATGCTTGTGACACCCCACTGGACCTGCCGTGCTCTGAGGGCCCAGCCCTGGGCCCCCTGCTCCCCTGCCCTTTGTTCAGTCACAGCAGAGATGGCCACACCCACTCCTTCAGTGAGGGCAGAGTTCCAACCACCCTCAGCTCCGCCCCCTCTCCGCAGGTTACCATGGACTACAGAGGCTGCATCCTGAGGCCAGGGCGTTCCGAGAATGCCAAGGGCAGACATGATGACTTTAAATGATTTCCTCTTGTGTCAGGTTTGGTAAACTTTAGGAGCTAGGAAATGGTCCACTTTACAGAAATGTTCAAATTTACTGGCATTTCATATATTCTCTGCTATAACATTGTCCTGATTCTTTCTGTATATTCTTTACTTATGTTTTTGTTTTCCTTAATCAACGGGTGTCTTTTCAATCTTTTCAAAGAAGATTCTTTGGACTTACTAAATCACCTCAATTTTATACGTTTTCTGTTGTATTAAGTTCTGCTCATATCTTTATTTATCTTTTTTCTATGTTCTAAGGGTTTATTGTTTTGATCTTCTGATGTCAATTAAAACACTTGGTTATTCATTTTAATAAATATTTTACTTATAAAGATTTGAACTTTTGAAGATTCCAGCTTACTTGTAAGTTTCTAAGGGTCAGGTCCTCTCCATTGTTGCTGGCCTAAGGTTTAGTTCACCATATAGCAATGTATATATTGACCTATTTTCCCCTCGACTTTCTGTGATTCCCTACATCTCACCTTTCTTTGCAGACAAGCCATTTGAAATACCCTTCACTTATTTCACAGCCAATAAGTCATTGAAATAATGTGTAGTTTTTAGAGAAATCTTCTTATATAATTAGGCAGAAAATCTCACCTGCCATAGTTTTCAAAACAGCATAATTTCACTCTTCTCAATGCTTAATCTGTTGTATTACACAACATTTGAGTATTTAGCTTTATCAATGACATGTCTTTAAAAATGTTTTAGAGATCCTACCAGTCTTTGAAAACATCCTTGTTCCTTGGTTCAGTTCCAGTTTTATGTATATATTCTGCCTTGCACATGATTATTCCAACAATTGATGGATGGCCTTGGGAATCTAATTCTGGTATTGATAGTCTTTACTGATTGTCTCCCCTCATAGCTGATTTATTCATTATTGTGTAAATTTAGATCATGAGCTCATGTTTAGCTAAACAGCTGACCTTGTAAGACGCTTAGGTGTGTACGCTCATAACCTTCAGGAGAAAGTCGGCAAAATTTATTTGTGTCCCTCCAATGAGTTGCCCACGAGGAAACCGTTTTCTACAAGTGTTGGTCCAATACTCCCTCTAGAGGAAGGGGACTCCGACAGGGCTGATTGGCGGCACCCGATCTGGGGCAGGGGCAGTGGGCAGCCTGTGGCCCGGGCTGGAGCGTCTTTGCATGTGTCCCTGGGACACATCTGCCTGCGAACTTCGGTCACCTGGCAGGAAGCTACGATGCCCAGACCTATGGTTAGCTGTGCAGCGAAGTGTACTGTGAGGACAGGATCCACACATACTTCAAGTAAGAGGTCGGCCTGAGTGGGAAGGTGAGAGTTTGGGCAGCTGTGCAGACAAAGAAGGCGCCCTTTGGCCTGGGCCTGAATGCTTGTGACAGCCCACTGGACCTGCCATGCATTGAGGGCCCTGCCCTGGGCCCCTGCTCCCCTGCCCTTTGTTCAGTCACAGCAGAGATGGCCACACCCACTCCTTCAGTGAGGGAAGTGTTCCAACCACCCTCAGCCCCGCCCCCTCTCCGCAGGTTACCATGGACTACAGAGGCTGCATCCTGAGGCCAGGGCGTTCCGAGAATGCCAAGGGCAGACATGATGACCTTAAATGATTTCCTCTTCTCTCAGGTTTGGTAAACTTTAGGAGCTAGGAAATGGTCCACTTTACAGAAATGTTCAAATTTACTGGCATTTCATATATTCTCTGCTATAACATTGTCCTGATTCTTTCTGTATATTCTTTACTTATGGTTTTGTTTTCCTTAATCAAAATGTGTCTTTTCAATCTTTTCAAAGAAGATTCTTTGGACTTACTAAATCACCTCAATTTTATACGTTTTCTGTTGTATTAAGTTCTGCTCATATCTTTATTTATCTTTTTTCTATGTTCTCAGGGTTTATTGTTTTGATCTTCTGATGTCAATTAAAACACTTGGTTATTCATTTTAATAAATATTTTACTTATAAAGATTTGAACTTTTGAAGATTCCAGCTTACTTGTAAGTTTCTAAGGGTCAGGTACTCTCCAATGTTGCTGGCGTAAGGTTTAGTTCACCATATAGCAATGTATATATTGACCTATTTTCCCCTCGACTTTCTGTGATTCCCTACATCTCACCTTTCTTTGCAGACAAGCCATTTGAAATACCCTTAACTTAGTTCACAGCCAATAAGTCATTGAAATAATGTGTATTTTTTAGAGAAATCTTCTTATATAATTAGGCAGAAAATCTCACCTGCCATAGTTTTCAAAACAGCATAATTTCACTCTTCTCAATGCTTAATCTGTTGTATTACACAACCTTTGAGTATTTAGCTTTATCAATGACATGTACTTTAAAAACGTTTTAGAGATCCTACCAGTCTTTGAAAACATCCTTGTTCCTTGTTTCAGTTCCAGATTTATGTATATATTCTGCCTTGCACCTGATTATTCCAACAATTGATGGATGGCCTTGGGAATCTAATTCTGGTATTGATAGTCTTTACTGATTGTCTCCCCTCGTAGCTGATTTCTTCATTATTGTGTAAATTTAGATCATGAGCTCATGTTTAGCTAAACAGCTGACCTTGTAAGACGCATAGGTGTGAACGCTCGTAAGCTTCAGCTGAAAGACGGCAAAGATTTATTTGTGTCCCTCCAATGAGTTGCCCACGAGGACACCGTTTTCTACAAGTGTTGGTCCAATACTCACTCTAGAGGCAGGGGACTATGATAGGGCTGATTGGTGGCCCCCGATCTGGGGCAGGGGCAGTGGGCAGCCTGTGGCCCGGGCAGGAGCCTCTTTGCATGTGTCCCTGGGACACATCTGCCTGCGAACTTCGGTCACCTGGCAGGAAGCTACGATGCCCAGACCTATGGTTAGCTGTGCAGCGAGGTGTACTGTGAGGACAGGTTCCACACACACTTCAAGTAAGAGGTCGGCCTGAGTGGAAAGGTGAGAGTTTGGGCAGCTGTGCAGACAAAGAAGGCGCCCTTTGGCCTGGGCCTAAATGCTTGTGACACCCCACTGGACCTGCCGTGCTCTGAGGGCCCTGCCCTGGGCCCCGTGCTCCCCTGCCCTTTGTTCAGTCACAGCAGAGATGGCCACACCCACTCCTTCAGTGAGGGCAGAGTTCCAACCACCCTCAGCCCCGCCCCCTCTCCGCAGGTTACCATGGACTACAGAGGCTGCATCCTGAGGCCAGGGCGTTCCGAGAATGCCAAGGGCAGACATGATGACCTTAAATGATTTCCTCTTGTGTCAGGTTTGGTAAACTTTAGGAGCTAGGTAATGGTCCACTTTACAGAAATGTTCAAATTTACTGGCATTTCATATATTCTCTGCTATAACATTGTCCTGATTCTTTCTGTATATTCTATACTTATGTTTTTGTTTTCCTTAATCAAAGTGTGTCTTTTCAATCTTTTCAAAGAAGATTCTTTGGACTTACTAAATCACCTCAATTTTATACGTTTTCTGTTGTATTAAGTTCTGCTCATATCTTTATTTATCTTTTTTCTATGTTCTCAGGGTTTATTGTTTTGATCTTCTGATGTCAATTAAAACACTTGGTTATTCATTTTAATAAATATTTTACTTATAAAGATTTGAACTTTTGAAGATTCCAGCTTACTTGTAAGTTTCTAAGGGTCAGGTCCTCTCCATTGTTGCTGGCCTAAGGTTTAGTTCACCATATAGCAATGTATATATTGACCTATTTTCCCCTCGACTTTCTGTGATTCCCTACATCTCACCTTTCTTTGCAGACAAGCCATTTGAAATACCCTTCACTTATTTCACAGCCAATAAGTCATTGAAATAATGTGTACTTTTTAGAGAAATCTTCTTATATAATTAGGCAGAAAATCTCACCTGCCATAGTTTTCAAAACAGCATAATTTCACTCTTCTCAATGCTTAATCTGTTGTATTACACAACCTTTGAGTATTTAGCTTTATCAATGACATGTCCTTTAAAAATGTTTTAGAGATCCTACCAGTCTTTGAAAACATCCTTGTTCCTTGTTTCAGTTCCAGTTTTATGTATATATTCTGCCTTGCACCTAATTATTCCAACAATTGATGGATGGCATTGGGAATCTAATTCTGGTATTGATAGTCTTTAATGATTGTCTCCCCTCATAGCTGATTTCTTCATTATTGTGTAAATTTAGATCATGAGCTCATGTTTAGCTAAACAGCTGACCTTGTACGACGCTTATGTGTGAACGCTCGTAAGCTTCAGCAGAAAGTCGGCAAAGATTTATTTGTGTCCCTCCAATGAGTTGCCCACGAGGACACCGTTTTCTACAAGTGTTGTTCCAATACTCCCTCTAGAGGCAGGGGACTCCGACAGGGCTGATTGGCGGCCCCCGATCTGGGGCAGGGGCAGTGGGCAGCCTGTGGCCCGGGCTGGAGCCTCTTTGCATGTGTCCCTGGGACACATCTGCCTGCGAACTTCGGTCACCTGGCAGGAAGCTACGATGCCCAGACCTATGGTTAGCTGTGCAGCGAGGTGTACTGTGAGGACAGGTTCCACACACACTTCAAGTAAGACGTCGGCCTGAGTGGAAAGGTGAGAGTTTGGGCAGCTGTGCAGACAAAGAAGGCGCCCTTGGCCTGGGCCTAAATGCTTGTGACACCCCACTGGACCTGCCGTGCTCTGAGGGCCCTGCCCTGGGCCCCCTGCTCCCCTGCCCTTTGTTCAGTCACAGCAGAGATGGCCACACCCACTCCTTCAGTGAGGGCAGAGTTCCAACCACCCTCAGCCCCGCCCCCTCTCCGCAGGTTACCATGGACTACAGAGGCTGCATCCTGAGGCCAGGGCGTTCCGAGAATGCCAAGGGCAGACAGGATGACCTTAAATGATTTCCTCTTGTGTCAGGTTTGGTAAACTTTAGGAGCTAGGAAATGGTCCACTTTACAGAAATGTTCAAATTTACTGGCATTTCATATATTCTCTGCTATAACATTGTCCTGATTCTTTCTGTATATTCTTTACTTATGTTTTTGTTTTCCTTAATCAAAGTGTGTCTTTTCAATCTTTTCAAAGAAGATTCTTTGGACTTACTAAATCACCTCAAGTTTATACGTTTTCTGTTGTATTAAGTTCTGCTCATATCTTTATTTATCTTTTTTCTATGTTCTCAGGGTTTATTGTTTTGATCTTCTGATGTCAATTAAAAAACTTGTATATTCAGTTTAATAAATATTTTACGTATAAAGATTTGAACTTTTGAATTTTCCAGCTTACTTGTAAGTTTCTAAGGGTCAGGTCCTCTCCATTGTTGCTGGCCTAAGGTTTAGTTCACCATATAGCAATGTATATATTGACCTATTTTCCCCTCGACTTTCTGTGATTCCCTACATCTCACCTTTCTTTGCAGACAAGCCATTTGAAATAACCTTCACTTATTTCACAGCCAATAAGTCATTGAAATAATGTGTATTTTTTAGAGAAATCTTCTTATATAATTTGGCAGAAAATCTCACCTGCCATAGTTTTCAAAACAGCATAATTTCACTCTTCTCAATGCTTAATCTGTTGTATTACACAACCTTTGAGTATTTAGCTTTATCAATGACATGTCCTTTAAAAATGTTTTAGAGATCCTACCAGTCTTTGAAAACATCCTTTTTCCTTGTTTCAGTTCCAGTTTTATGTATATATTCTGCCTTGCACCTGATTATTCCAACAATTGATGGATGGCCTTGGGAATCTAATTCTGGTATTGATAGTCTTTACTGATTGTCTCCCCTCGTAGCTGATTTCTTCATTATTGTGTAAATTTAGATCATGAGCTCATGTTTAGCTAAACAGCTGACCTTGTAAGACGCTTAGGTGTGAACGCTCGTAAGCTTCAGCAGAAAGACGGCAAAGATTTATTTGTGTCCCTCCAATGAGTTGCCCACGAGGACACCGTTTTCTACAAGTGTTGGTCCAATACTCCCTCTAGAGGCAGGGGACTCCGACAGGGCTGATTGGCGGCCCACGATCTGGGGCAGGGGCAGTGGGCAGCCTGTGCCCCGGGCAGGAGCCTCTTTGCATGTGTCCCTGGGACACATCTGCCTGCGAACTTCGGTCACCTGGCAGGAAGCTACGATGCCCAGACCTATGGTTAGCTGTGCAGCGAGGTGTACTGTGAGGACAGGTTCCACACACACTTCAAGTAAGAGGTCAGCCTGAGTGGAAAGGTGAGAGTTTGGGCAGCTGTGCAGACAAAGAAGGCGCCCTTTGGCCTGGGCCTAAATGCTTGTGACACCCCACTGGACCTGCCGTGCTCTGAGGGCCCTGCCCTGGGCCCACTGCTCCCCTGCCCTTTGTTCAGTCACAGCAGAGATGGCCACACCCACTCCTTCAGTGAGGGCAGAGTTCCAACCACCCTCAGCCCCGCCCCCTCTCCGCAGGTTACCATGGACTACAGAGGCTGCATCCTGAGGCCAGGGCGTTCCGAGAATGCCAAGGGCAGACATGATGACCTTAAATGATTTCCTCTTGTGTCAGGTTTGGTAAACTTTAGGAGCTAGGAAATGGTCCACTTTACAGAAATGTTCAAATTTACTGGCATTTCATATATTCTCTGCTATAACATTGTCCTGATTCTTTCTGTATATTCTTTACTTATGTTTTTGTTTTCCTTAATCAAAGTGTGTCTTTTCAATGTTTTCAAAGAAGATTCTTTGGACTTACTAAATCACCTCAATTTTATACGTTTTCTGTTGTATTAAGTTCTGCTCATATCTTTATTTATCTTTTTTCTATGTTCTCAGGGTTTATTGTTTTCAACTTCTGATGTTAATTAAAACACTTGGTTATTCATTTTAATAAATATTTTACTTATAAAGATTTGAACTTTTGAAGATTCCAGCTTACTTGTAAGTTTCTAAGGGTCAGGTCCTCTCCATTGTTGCTGGCCTAAGGTTTAGTTCACCATATAGCAATGTATATATTGACCTATTTTCCCCTCGACTTTCTGTGATTCCCTACATCTCACCTTTCTTTGCAGACAAGCCATTTGAAATACCCTTCACTTATTTCACAGCCAATAAGTCATTGAAATAATGTGTAGTTATTAGAGAAATCTTCTTATATAAATAGGCAGAAAATCTCACCTGCCATAGTTTTCAAAACAGCATAATTTCACTCTTCTCAATGCTTAATCTGTTGTATTACACAACCTTTGAGTATTTAGCTTTATCAATGACATGTCCTTTAAAAATGTTTTAGAGATCCTACCAGTCTTTGAAAACATCCTTGTTCCTTGTTTCAGTTCCAGTTTTATGTATATATTCTGCCTTGCACCTGATTATTCCAACAATTGATGGATGGCCTTGGGAATCTAATTCTGGTATTGATAGTCTTTACTGATTGTCTCCCCTCGTAGCTGATTTCTTCATTATTGTGTAAATTTAGATCATGAGCTCATGTTTAGCTAAACAGCTGACCTTGTAAGACGCTTAGGTGTGAACGCTCGTAAGCTTCAGGAGAATGTCGGCAAAATTTATTTGTGTCCCTCCAATGAGTTGCCCACGAGGACACCGTTTTCTACAAGTGTTGGTCCAATACTCCCTCTAGAGGAACGGGACTCCGACATCGCTGATTGGTGTCCCCGATCTGGGGCAGGGGCAGTGGGCAGCCTGTGGCCCGGGCTGGAGCCTCTTTGCATGTGTCCCTTGGACACATCTTCCTGCGAACTTCGGTCACATGGCAGGAAGCTACGATGCCCAGACCTATGGTTAGCTGTGCAGCGAGGTGTACTGTGAGGACAGGTTCCACACACACTTCAAGTAAGAGGTCAGCCTGAGTGGAAAGGTGAGAGTTTGGGCAGCTGTGCAGACAAAGAAGGCGCCCTTTGGCCTGGGCCTAAATGCTTGTGACACCCCACTGGACCTGCCGTGCTCTGAGGGCCCTACCCTGGGCCCCCTGCTCCCCTGCCCTTTGTTCAGTCACAGCAGAGATTGCCACACCCACTCCCTCAGTGAGGGCAGAGTTCCAACCACCCTCAGCCCCGCCCCCTCTCCGCAGGTTACCATGGACTACAGAGGCTGCATCCTGAGGCCAGGTCGTTCCGAGAATGCCAAGGTCAGACATGATGACCTTAAATGATTTCCTCTTGTGTCAGGTTTGGTAAACTTTAGGACCTAGGAAATGTTCCACTTACAGAAATGTTCAAATTTACTGGCATTTCATATATTCTGTGCTATAACATTGCCCTGATTCTTTCTGTATATTCTTTACTTATGTTTTTGTTTTCCTTAATCAAAGTGTGTCTTTTCAATCTTTTCAAAGAAGATTCTTTGGACTT
The DNA here is from genome assembly GCF_964341445.2 of Mesoplodon mirus. Taxonomy (NCBI): domain Eukaryota; kingdom Metazoa; phylum Chordata; class Mammalia; order Artiodactyla; family Ziphiidae; genus Mesoplodon; species Mesoplodon mirus. Next base: position 178,958,232 of record NC_138976.1, on the reverse strand, counting down.
ACTAAATCACCTCAATTTTATACGTTTTCTGTTGTATTAAGTTCTGCTCATATCTTTATTTATCTTTTTTCTATGTTCTCAGGGTTTATTGTTTTGATCTTCTGATGTCAATTAAAACACTTGTTTATTCAGTTTAATAAATATTGTACGTATAAAGATTTGAACTTTTGAATTTTCCAGCTTACTTGTAAGTTTCTAAGGGTCAGGTCCTCTCCATTGTTGCTGGCCTAAGGTTTAGTTCACCATATAGCAATGTATATATTGACCTATTTTCCCCTCGACTTGCTGTGATTCCCTACATCTCACCTTTCTTTGCAGACAAGCCATTTGAAATACCCTTAACTTATTTCACAGCCAATAAGTCATTGAAATAATGTGTAGTTTTTAGAGAAATCTTCTTATATAATTAGGCAGAAAATCTCACCTGCCATAGTTTTCAAAACAGCATAATTTCACTCTTCTCAATGCTTAATCTGTTGTATTACACAACCTTTGAGTATTTAGCTTTATCAATGACATGTCCTTTAAAAATGTTTTAGAGATCCTACCAAACTTTGAAAACATACTTGTTCCTTGTTTCAGTTTCAGTTTTATGTATATATTCTGCCTTGCACCTGATTATTCCAACAATTGATGGATGGCCTTGGGAATTTAATTCTGGTATTGATAGTCTTTACTGATTGTCTCCCCTCGTAGCTGATTTCTTCATTATTGTGTAAGTTTAGGTCTTGAGCTCATGTTTAGCTAAACAGCTGACCTTGTAAGACGCTTAGGTGTGAACGCCCGTAAGCTTCAGCAGAAAGACGGCAAAGATTTATTTGTGTCCCTCCAATGAGTTGCCCACGAGGACACCGTTTTCTACAAGTGTTGGTCGAATACTCACTCTAGAGGCAGGGGATTCTGATAGGGCTGATTGGCGACCCCCGATCAGGGGCAGGGGCAGTGGGCAGCCTGTGGCCCGGGCAGGAGCCTCTTTGCATGTGTCCCTGGGACACATCTGCCTGGGAACTTCGGTCACGTAGCAGGAAGCTACGATGCCCAGACCTATGGTTAGCTGTGCAGCGAGGTGTACTGTGAGGACAGGTTCCACACACACTTCAAGGAAGAGGTTGGCCTGAGTGGAAAGGTGAGAGTTTGGGCAGCTGTGCAGACAAAGAAGGCGCCCTTTGGCCTGGGCCTAAATGCTTGTGACACCCCACTGGACCTGCCGTGCTCTGAGGGCCCTGCCCTGGGCCCCTTGCTCCCCTGCCCTTTGTTCAGTCACAGCAGAGATGGCCACACCCACTCCTTCAGTGAGGGCAGAGTTCCAACCACCCTCAGCCCCGCCCCCTCTCTTCAGGTTACCATGGACTATAGAGGTTGCATCCTGAGGCCAGGGCGTTCCGAGTATGCCAAGGGCAGTCATGATGACCTTAAATGATTTCCTCTTGTGTCAGGTTTGGTAAACTTTAGGAGCTAGGAAATGGTCCACTTTACAGAAATGTTCAAATTTACTGGCATTTCATATATTCTCTGCTATAACATTGTCCTGATTCTTTCTGTATATTCTTTACTTATGTTTTTGTTTTCCTTAATCAAAGTGTGTCTTTTCAATCTTTTCAAAGAAGATTCTGTGGACTTACTAAATCACCTCAATTTTATACGTTTTCTTTTGTATTAAGTTCTGCTCATATCTTTATTTATCTTTTTTCTATGTTCTCAGGGTTTATTGTTTTGATCTTCTGATGTCAATTAAAACACTTGGTTATTCATTTTAATAAATATTTTACTTATAAATATTTGAACTTTTGAAGATTCCAGCTTACTTGTAAGTTTCTAAGGGTCAGGTCCACTCCTTTGTTGCTGGCGTAAGGTTTAGTTCACCAAATAGCAATGTATATATTGACCTATTTTCCCCTCGACTTTCTGTGATTCCCTACATCTCACCTTTCTTTGCAGACAAGCAATTTGAAATACCCTTCACTTATTTCACAGCCAATAAGTCATTGAAATAATGTGTAGTTATTAGAGAAATCTTCTTATATAATTAGGCCGAAAATCTCATCTGCCATAGTTTTCAAAACAGCATAATTTCACTCTTCTCAATGCTTAATCTGTTGTATTACACAACCTTTGAGTATTTAGCTTTATCAATGACATGTCCTTTAAAAATGTTTTAGACATCCTACCAGGATTTGAAAACATCCTTGTTCCTTGTTTCAGTTCCAGTTTTATGTATATATTCTGCCTTGCACCTGATTATTCCAACAATTGATGGATGGCCTTGGGAATCTAATTCTGCTATTGATAGTCTTTACTGATTGTCTCCCCTCGTAGCTGATTTCTTCATTATTGTGTAAATTTAGATCATGAGCTCATGTTTAGCTAAACAGCTGACCTTGTAAGACGCTTAGGTGTGAACGCTCGTAAGCTTCAGGAGAAAGTCGGCAAAGATTTATTTGTGTCCCTCCAATGAGTTGCCCACCAGGACACCGTTTTCTACAAGTGTTGGTCCAATACTCCCTCTAGAGGAAGGGGACTCCGACAGGGCCGATTGGCGGCCCCCGATCTGGGGCAGGGGCAGTGGGCAGCCTGTGGCCCGGGCAGGAGCCTCTTTGCATGTGTCCCTGGGACACATCTGCCTGCGAACTTCGGTCACCTGGCAGGAAGCTACGATGCCCAGACCTATGGTTAGCTGTGCAGCGAGGTGTACTGTGAGGACAGGTTCCACACACACTTCAAGTAAGAGGTCGGCCTGAGTGGAAAGGTGAGAGTTTGGGCAGCTGTGCAGACAAAGAAGGCGCCCTTTGGCCTGGGCCTAAATGCTTGTGACACCCCACTGGACCTGCCGTGCTCTGAGGGCCCTGCCCTGGGCCCCCTGCTCCCCTGCCCTTTGTTCAGTCACAGCAGAGATGGCCACACCCACTCCTTCAGTGAGGGCTGAGTTCCAACCACCCTCAGCCCCGCCCCCTCTCCGCAGGTTACCATGGACTACAGAGGCTGCATCCTGAGGCCAGGGCGTTCCGAGAATGCCAAGGGCAGACATGATGACCTTAAATGATTTCCTCTTGTGTCAGGTTTGGTAAACTTTAGGAGGTAGGAAATGGTCCACTTTACAGAAATGTTCAAATTTACTGGCATTTCATATATTCTCTGCTATAACATTGTCCTGATTCTTTCTGTATATCCTTTACTTATGTTTTTGTTTTCCTTAATCAAAGTGTGTCTTTTCAATCTTTTCAAAGAAGATTCTTTGGACTTACTAAATCACCTGAATTTTATACGTTTTCTGTTGTATTAAGTTCTGCTCATATCTTTCTTTATCTTTTTTCTATGTTCTCAGGGTTTATTGTTTTGATCTTCTGATGTCAATTAAAACACCTGGTTATTCATTTTAATAAATATTTTACTTATAAAGATTTGAACTTTTGAAGATTCCAGCTTACTTGTAAGTTTCTAAGGGTCAGGTCCTCTCCATTGTTGCTGGCCTAAGGTTTAGTTCACCATATAGCAATGTATATATTGACCTATTTTCCCCTCGACTTTCTGTGATTCCCTACATCTCACCTTTCTTTGCAGACAAGCCATTTGAAATACCCTTAACTTATTTCACAGCCAATAAGTCATTGAATTAATGTGTATTTTTAGAGAAATCTTCTTATATAATTAGGCAGAAAATCTCACCTGCCATAGTTTTCAAAACAGCATAATTTCACTCTTCTCAATGCTTAATCTGTTGTATTACACAACCTTTGAGTATTTAGCTTTATCAATGACATGTCCTTTAAAAATGTTTTAGAGATCCTACCAGTCGTTGAAAACATCCTTGTTCCTTGTTTCAGTTCCAGTTTTATGTATATATTCTGCCTTGCACCTGATTATTCCAACAATTGATGGATGGCCTTGGGAATCTAATTCTGGTATTGATAGTCTTTACTGATTGTCTCCCCTCATAGCTGATTTCTTCATTATTGTGTAAATTTAGATCATGAGCTCATGTTTAGCTAAACAGCTGACCTTGTAAGACGCTTAGGTGTGAACGCTCGTAAGCTTCAGCAGAAAGTCGGCAAAGATTTATTTGTGTCCCTCCAATGAGTTGCCCACGAGGACACTGTTTTCTACAAGTGTTGGTCCAATACTCCCTCTAGAGGCAGGGGAATCCGACAGGGCTGATTGGCGGCGCCCGATCAGGGGCAGGGGCAGTGGGCAGCCTGTGGCCCGGGCAGGAGCCTCTTTGCATGTGTCCCTGGGACAAATCTGCCTGTGAACTTCGGTCACCTGGAAGGAAGCTACGATGCCCAGACCTATGGTTAGCTGTGCAGCGAGGTGTACTGTGAGGACAGGTTCCACACACACTTCAAGTAAGAGGTCGGCCTGAGTGGAAAGGTGAGAGTTTGGGCAGCTGTGCAGACAAAGAAGGCGCCCTTTGTCCTGGGCCTAAATGCTTGTGACACCCCACTGGACCTGCCGTGCTCTGAGGGCCCTGCCCTGGGCCCCCTGCTCCCGTGCTCTTTGTTCAGTCACAGCATAGTTGGCCACACCCACTCCTTCAGTGAGAGCAGAGTTCCAACCACCCTCAGCCCCGCCCCCTCTCCGCAGGTTACCATGGACTACAGAGGCTGCATCCTGAGGCCAGGGCGTTCCGAGAATGCCAAGGGCAGACATGATGACCTTAAATGATTTCCTCTTGTGTCAGGTTTGGTAAACTTTAGGAGCTAGGAAATGGTCCACTTTACAGAAATGTTCAAATTTACTGGCATTTCATACATTCTCTGCTATAACATTGTCCTGATTCTTTCTGTATATTCTTTACTTATGTTTTTGTTTTCCTTAATCAAAGTGTGTCTTTTCAATCTTTTCAAAGAAGATTCTTTGGACTTACTAAATCACCTCAATTTTATACGTTTTCTGTTGTATTAAGTTCTGCTCATATCTTTATTTATCTTTTTTCTATGTTCTCAGGGTTTATTGTTTTGATCTTCTGATGTCAATTAAAACACTTGTTTATTCATTTTAATAAATATTTTATTTATAAAGATTTGAACTTTTGAAGATTCCAGCTTACTTGTAAGTTTCTAAGGGTCAGGTCCTCTCCATTGTTGCTGGCCTAAGGTTTAGTTCACCATATAGCAATGTATATATTGACCTATTTTCCCCTCGACTTTCTGTGATTCCTTACATCTCACCTTTCTTTGCAGACAAGCCATTTGAAATACCCTTAACTTATTTCACAGCCAATAAGTCATTGAAATAATATGTATTTTTAGAGAAATCTTCTTATATAATTAGGCAGAAAATCTCACCTGCCATAGTTTTCAAAACAGCATAATTTCACTCTTCTCAATGCTTAATCTGTTGTATTACACAACCTTTGAGTATTTAGCTTTATCAATGACATGTCCTTTAAAAATGTTTTAGAGATCCTACCAGTCTTTGAAAACATCCTTGTTCCTTGTTTCAGGTCCAGTTTTATGTATATATTCTGCCTTGCACCTGATTATTCCAACAATTGATGGATGGCCTTGGGAATCTAATTCTGGTATTGATACTCTTTACTGATTGTCTCCCCTCATAGCTGATTTCTTCATTATTGTGTAAATTTAGATCATGAGCTCATGTTTAGCTAAACAGCTGACCTTGTAAGACGCTTAGGTGTGAACGCTCGTAAGCTTCAGCAGAAAGTCGGCAAAGATTTATTTGTGTCCCTCCAATGAGTTGCCCACGAGGACACCGTTTTCTACAAGTGTTGGTCCAATAATCCCTCTAGAGGCAGGGGACTCCGACAGGGCTGATTGGCGGCCCCCGATCTGGGGCAGGGGCAGTGGGCAGCCTGTGGCCCGGGCTGGAGCCTCTTTGCATGTGTCCCTGGGACACATCTGCCTGCGAACTTTGGTCACCTGGCAGGAAGCTACGATGCCCAGACCTATGTTTAGCTGTGCAGTGAGGTGTACTGCACGGACAGGTTCCACACACACTTCAAGTAAGAGGTAGGCCTGAGTGGAAAGGTGAGAGTTTGGGCAGCTGTGCAGACAAAGAAGGCGCCCTTTGGCCTGGGCCTAAATGCTTGTGACAGCCCACTGGACCTGCCGTGCTCTGAGGGCCCTGCCCAGGGCCCCCTGCTCCCCTTCCCTTTGTTCAGTCACAGCAGAGATGGCCACACCCACTCCTTCAGTGAGGGCAGAGTTCCAACCACCCTCAGCCCCGCCGCTTCTCCGCAGGTTACCATGGACTACAGAGGCTGCATCCTGAGGCCAGGGCGTTCCGAGAATGCCAAGGGCAGACATGATGACCTTAAATGATTTCCTCTTGTGTCAGGTTTGGTAAACTTTAGGAGCTAGGAAATGGTCCACTTTACAGAAATGTTCAAATTTACTGGCATTTCATATATTCTCTGCTATAACATTGTCCTGATTCTTTCTGTATATTCTTTACTTATGTTTTTGTTTTCCATAATCAAAGTGTGTCTTTTCAATCTTTTCAAAGAATATTCTTTGAACTTACTATATCACCTCAATTTTATACGTTTTCTGTTGTATTAATTTCTGCTCATATCTTTATTTATCTCTTTTCTATGTTCTCAGGGTTTATTGTTTTGATCTTCTGATGTCAATTAAAACACTTGTTTATTCATTTTAATAAATATTTTACTTATAAAGATTTGACTTTTGAAGATTCCAGCTTACTTGTAAGTTTCTAAGGGTCAGGCCCTCTCCATTGTTGCTGGCGTAAGGTTTAGTTCACCATATAGCAATGTATATATTGACCTATTTACCCCTCGACTTTCTGTGATTCCCTACATCTCACCTTTTTTTGCAGACAAGCCATTTGAAATACCCTTCACTTATTTCACAGCCAATAAGTCATTGAAATAATGTGTATTTTTTAGAGAAATCTTCTTATATACTTAGGCAGAAAATCTCACCTGCCATAGTTTTCAAAACAGCATAATTTCACTCTTCTCAATGCTCAATCTGTTGTATTACACAACCTTTGAGTATTTAGCTTTGTCAATGACATGTCCTTTAAAAATGTTTTAGAGATCCTACCAGTGTTTGAAAACATCCTTGTTCCTTGTTTCAGGTCCAGTTTTATGTATATATTCTGCCTTGCACCTGATTATTCCAACAACTGATGGATGGCCTTGGGAATCTAATTCTGGTATTGATAATTTTTGCTGATTGTCTCCCCTTGTAGCTGAATTCTTCATTATTGTGTAAATTTAGATCATGAGCTCATGTTTAGCTAAACAACTGACCTTGTAAGACGCTTAGGTGTGAACGCTAGTAAGCTGCAGCAGAAAGTCGGCAAAGATTTCTTTGTGTCCCTCCAATGAGTTGCCCACGAGGACACCGTTTACTACAAGTGTTGGTCCAATACTCCCTCTAGAGGCAGGGGACTCCGACAGGGCTGATTGGCGGCCCCCGATCTGGGGCAGGGGCAGTGGGCAGCCTGTGGCCCGGGCAGGAGCCTCTTTGCATGTGTCCCTGGGACACATCTGCCTGCGAACTTCGGTCACCTGGCAGGAAGCTACGATGCCCAGACCTATGGTTAGCTGTGCAGCGAGGTGTACTGTGACGACAGGTTCCACACACACTTCAAGTAAGAGGTCGGCCTGAGTGGAAAGGTGAGAGTTTGGGCAGCTGTGCAGACAAAGAAGGCGCCCTTTGGCCTGGGCCTAAATGCTTGTGACACCCCACTGGACCTGCCGTGCTCTTAGGGCCCTGCCTTGGGCCCCTGCTCACCTGCCCTTTGTTCAGTCACAGCAGAGATGGCCACACCCACTCCTTCAGTGAAGGCAGAGTTCCAACCACCCTCAGCCCCGCCCCCTCTCCGCAGTTTACCATGGACTACAGAGGCTGCATCCTGTGGCCAGGGCGTTCCGAGAATGCCAAGGGCAGACATGATGACCTTAAATGATTTCCTCTTGTGTCAGGTTTGGTAAACTTTAGGAGCTAGGAAATGGTCCACTTTACAGAAATGTTCAAATTTACTGGCATTTCATATATTCTCTGCTATAACTTTGTCCTGATTCTTTCTGTATATTCTTTACTTATGTTTTTGTTTTCCTTAATCAAAGTGTGTCTTTTCAATCTTTTCAAAGAAGATTCTTTGGACTTACTAAATCACCTCAATTTTATACGTTTTCTGTTGTATTAAGTTCTGCTCATATCTTTATTTATCTTTTTTCTATGTTCTCAGGGTTTATTGTTTTGATCTTCTGATGTCAATTAAAACACTTGGTTATTCATTTTAATAAATATTTTACTTATAAAGATTTGAACATTTGAAGATTCCAGCTTACTTGTAAGTTTCTAAGGGTCAGGTCCTCTCCATTGTTGCTGGCCTAAGGTTTAGTTCACCATATAGCAATGTATATATTGACCTATTTTCCCCTCGACTTTCTGTGATTTCCTACATCTCACCTTTCTTTGCAGACAAGCCATTTGAAATACCCTTAACTTATTTCACAGCCAGTAAGTCATTGAAATAATGTGTAGTTTTTAGAGAAATCTTCTTATATAATTAGGCAGAAAATCTCACCTGCCATAGTTTTCAAAACAGCATAATTTCACTCTTCTCAATGCTTAATCTGTTGTATTACACAACCTTTGAGTATTTAGCTTTATCAATGACATGTCCTTTAAAAATGTTTTAGAAATCCTACCAGTCTTTGAAAACATCCTTGTTCCTTGTTTCAGTTCCAGTTTTATGTATATATTCTGCCTTGCACCTGATTATTCCAACAATTGATGGATGGCCTTGGGAATTTAATTCTGGTATTGATAGTCTTTACTGATTGTCTCCCCTCGTAGCTGATTTCTTCATTATTGTGTAAATTTAGATCATGAGCTCATGTTTAGCTAAACAGCTGACCTTGTAAGACGCTTAGGTGTGAACGCTCGTAAGCTTCAGCAGAAAGACGGCAAAGATTTATTTGTGTCCCTCCAATGAGTTGCCCACGAGGACACCGTTTTCTACAAGTGTTGGTCCAATACTCACTCTAGAGGCAGGGGATTCCGATAGGGCTGATTGGCGGCACCCGATCTGGGGCAGGGGCAGTGGGCAGCCTGTGGCCCGGGCAGGAGCCTCTTTGCAAGTGTCCCTGGGACACATCTGCCTGCAAACTTCGGTCACCTGGCAGGAAGCTACGATGCCCAGACCTATGGTTAGCTGTGCAGCGAGGTGTACTGTGAGGACAGGTTCCACACACACTTCAAGTAAGAGGTCGGCCTGAGTGGAAAGGTGAAAGTTTGGGCAGCTGTGCAGACAAAGAAGGCGCCCTTTGTCCTGGGCCTAAATGCTTGTGACACCCCACTGGACCTGCCGTGCTCTGAGGGCCCTGCCCTGGGCCCCCTGCACCCCTGCCCCTTTTTCAGTCACAGCAGAGATGGCCACACCCACTCCTTCAGTGAGGCCAGAGTTCCAACCACCCTCAGCCCCGCCCCCTCTCCGCAGGTTACCATGGACTACAGAGGCTGCATCCTGAGGCCAGGGCGTTCCGAGAATGCCAAGGGCAGACATGATGACCTTAAATGATTTCCTCTTGTGTCAGGTTTGGTAAACTTTAGGAGCTAGGAAATGGTCCACTTTACAGAAATGTTCAAATTTACTGGCATTTCATATAATCTCTGCTATAACATTGTCCTGATTCTTTCTGTATATTCTTTACATATGTTTTTGTTTTCCTTAATCAAAGTGTGTCTTTTCAATCTTTTCAAAGAAGATTCTTTGGACTTACTAAATCACCTCAATTTTATACGTTTTCTGTTGTATTAAGTTCTGCTCATATCTTTATTTATCTCTTTTCTATGTTCTCAGGGTTTATTGTTTTCATCTTCTGATGTCAATTAAAACACTTGTTTATTCAGTTTAATAAATATTTTACTTATAAAGATTTGACTTTTGAAGATTCAAGCTTACTTGTAAGTTTCTAAGGGTCAGGTCCTCTCCATTGTTGCTGGCGTAAGGTTTAGTTCACCATATAGCAATGTATATATTGACCTATTTTCCCCTCGACTTGCTGTGATTCCCTACATCTCACCTTTCTTTGCAGACAAGCCATTTGAAATACCCTTAACTTATTTCACAGCCAATAAGTCATTGAAATAATGTGTATTTTTTAGAGAAATCTTCTTATATACTTACGCAGAAAATCTCACCTGCCATAGTTTTCAAAACAGCATAATTTCACTCTTCTCAATGCTTAATCTGTTGTATTACACAACCTTTGAGTATTTAGCTTTGTCAATGATATATCCTTTAAAAATGTTTTAGAGATCCTACCAGTCTTTGAAAACATCCTTGTTCCTTGTTTCAGTTCCAGTTTTATGTATATTTTCTGCCTTGCACCTGATTATTCCAACAATTGATGGATGGCCTTGGGAATCTAATTCAGGTATTGAAAGTCTATACTGTTTGTCTCCTCTTGTAGCTGATTTCTTCAATATTGTGTAAATTTAGATCATGAGCTCATGTTTAGCTAAACAGCTGACCTTGTAAGACGCTTAGGTGTGAACGCTCGTAAGCTTCAGCAGAAAGTCGGAAAAGATTTATCTGTGTCCCTCCAATGAGTTGCCCACGAGGACACCGTTTTCTACAAGTGTTGGTCCAATACTCCCTCTAGAGGCAGGGGACTCCGACAGGGCTGATTGGCGGCACCCGATCTGGGGCAGGGGCAGTGGGCAGCCTGTGGCCCGGGCAGGAGCCTCTTTGCATGTGTCCCTGGGACACATCTGCCTGTGAACTTCGGTCACCTGGCAGGAAGCTACGATGCCCAGACATATGGTTAGCTGTGCAGCGAGGTGTACTGTGAGGACAGGTTCCACACACACTTCAAGTAAGAGGTCGGCCTGAGTGGAAAGGTGAGAGTTTGGGCAGCTGTGCAGACAAAGAAGGCGCCCTTTGGCCTGGGCCTAAATGCTTGTGACACCCCACTGGACCTGCCGTGCTCTGAGGGCCCTGCCCTGGGCCCCCTGCTCCCCTGCCCTTTGTTCAGTCACAGCAGAGATGGCCACACCCACTCCTTCAGTGAGGGCAGAGTTCCAACCACCCTCAGCCCCGCCCCCTCTCCGCAGGTTACCATGGACTACAGAGGCTGCATCCTGAGGCCAGTGCGTTCCGAGAATGCCAAGGGCAGACATGATGACCTTAAATGATTTCCTCTTGTGTCAGGTTTGGTAAACTTTAGGAGCTAGGAAATGTTCCACTTTACAGAAATGTTCAAATTTACTGGCATTTCATATATTCTCTGCTATAACATTGTCCTGATTCTTTCTGTATATTCTTTACTTATGTTTTTGTTTTCCTTAATCAAAGTGTGTCTTTTCAATCTTTTCAAAGAAGATTCTTTGGACTTACTAAATCACCTCAATTTTATACGTTTTCTGTTGTATTAAGTTCTGCTCATATCTTTATCTTTTTTCTATGTTCTCAGGGTTTATTGTTTTGATCTTCTGATGTCAATTAAAACACTTGGTTATTCATTTTAATAAATATTTTACTTATAAAGATTTGAACTTTTGAAGATTCCAGCTTACTTGTAAGTTTCTAAGGGTCAGGTCCTCTCCATTGTTGCTGGCGTAAGGTTTAGTTCACCATATAGCCATGTATATATTGACCTATTTTCCCCTCGACTTTCTGTGATTCCCTCCATCTCACCTTTCTTTGCAGACAAGCCATTTGAAATACCCTTAACTTATTTCACAGCCAATAAGTCATTGAAATAATGTGTAGTTTTTAGAGAAATCTTCTTATATAATTAGGCAGAAAATCTCACCTGCCATAGTTTTCAAAACAGCATAATTTCACTCTTCTCAATGCTTAATCTGTTGTATTACACAACCTTTGAGTATTTAGCTTTATCAATGACATGTCCTTTAAAAATGTTTTAGAGATCCTACCAGTCTTTGAAAACATCCTTGTTCCTTGTTTCAGTTCCAGTTTTATGTATATATTCTGCCTTGCACCTGATTATTCCAACAATTGATGGATGGCCTTGGGAATCTAATTCTGGTATTGATAGTCTTTACTGATTGTCTCCCCTCGTAGCTGATTTCTTCATTATTGTGTAAATTTAGATCATGAGCTCATGTTTAGCTAAACAGCTGACCTTGTAAGACGCTTAGGTTTGAACGCTCGTAAGCTTCAGCAGAAAGACGGCAAAGATTTATTTGTGTCCCTCCAATGAGTTGCCCACGAGGACACCGTTTTCTACAAGTGTTGGTCCAATACTCACTCTAGAGGCAGGGGACTCCGATAGGGCTCATTGGCGGCCCCCGATCTGGGGCAGGGGCAGTGGGCAGCCTGTGGCCCGGGCAGGAGCCTCTTTGCATGTGTCCCTGGGACACATCTGCCTGCGAACTTCGGTCACCTGGCAGGAAGCTACGATGCCCAGACCTATGGTTAGCTGTGCAGCGAGGTGTACTGTGAGGACAGGTTCCACACACACTTCAAGTAAGAGGTCGGCCTGAGTGGAAAGGTGAGAGTTTGGGCCGCTGTGCAGACAAAGAAGGCGCCCTTTGTCCTGGGCCTAAATGCTTGTGACACCCCACTGGACCTGCCGTGCTCTGAGGGCCCTGCCCTGGGCCCCCTGCTCCCCTGCCCTTTGTTCAGTCACAGCAGAGATGGCCACACCCACTCCTTCAGTGAGGGCAGAGTTCCAACCACCCTCAGCCCCGCCCCCTCTCCGCAGGTTACCATGGACTACAGAGGCTGCATCCTGAGGCCAGGGCGTTCCGAGAATGCCAAAGTCAGAGATGATGACCTTAAATGATTTCCTCTTGTGTCAGGTTTGGTAAACTTTAGGAGCTAGGAAATGGTCCACTTTACAGAAATGTTCAAATTTACTGGCATTTCATATATTCTCTGCTAAAACATTGTCCTGATTCTTTCTGTATATTCTTTCCTTATGTTTTTGTTTTCCTTAATCAAAGTGTGTCTTTTCAATCTTTTCAAAGAAGATTCTTTAGACTTACTAAATCACATCAATTTTATACGTTTTCTGTTGTATTAAGTTCTGCTCATATCTTTATTTATCTCTTTTCTATGTTCTCAGGGTTTATTGTTTTCATCTTCTGATGTCAATTAAAACACTTGTTTATTCATTTTAATAAATATTTTACTTATAAAGATTTGACTTTTGAAGATTCAAGCTTACTTGTAAGTTTCTAAGGGTCAGGTACTCTCCATTGTTGCTGGCGTAAGGTTTAGTTCACCATATAGCAATGTATATATTGACCTATTTACCCCTCGACTTTCTGTGATTCCCTACATCTCACCTTTCTTTGCAGACAAGCCATTTGAAATACCCTTAATTTATTTCACAGCCAATAAGTCATTGAAATAATGTGTATTTTTTAGAGAAATCTTCTTATATACTTAGGCAGAAAATCTCACCTGCCATAGTTTTCAAAACAGCATAATTTCACTCTTCTCAATGCTTAATCTGTTGTATTACACAACCTTTGAGTATTTAGCTTTGTCAATGATATATCCTTTAAAAATGTTTTAGAGATCCTACCAGTCTTTGAAAACATCCTTGTTCCTTGTTTCAGTTCCAGTTTTATGTATATTTTCTGGCTTGCACCTGATTATTCCAACAATTGATGGATGGCCTTGGGAATCTAATTCTGGTATTGAAAGTCTATACTGTTTGTCTCCCCTCGTAGCTGATTTCTTCATTATTGTGTAAATTTAGATCATGAGCTCATGTTTAGCTAAACAGCTGACCTTGTAAGACGCTTAGGTGTGAACGCTCGTAAGCTTCAGCAGAAAGTCGGCAAAGATTTATTTGTGTCCCTCCAATGAGTTGCCCACGAGGACACCGTTTTCTACAAGCGTTGGTCCAATACTCCCTCTATTGGAAGGGGACTCCGACAGGGCTGATTGGCGGCCCCCGATCTGGGGCAGGGGCAGTGGGCAGCCTGTGGCCCGGGCAGGAGCCTCTTTGCATGTGTCCCTGGGACACATCTGCCTGCGAACTTCGGTCACCTGGCAGGAAGCTACGATGCCCAGACCTATGGTTAGCTGTGCAGCGAGGTGTACTGTGAGGACAGGTTCCACACACACTTCAAGTAAGAGGTCGGCCTGAGTGGAAAGGTGAGAGTTTGGGCCGCTGTGCAGACAAAGAAGGCGCCCTTTGTCCTGGGCCTAAATGCTTGTGACACCCCACTGGACCTGCCGTGCTCTGAGGGCCCTGCCCTGGGCCCCCTGCTCCCCTGCCCTTTGTTCAGTCACAGCAGAGATGGCCACACCCACTCCTTCAGTGAGGGCAGAGTTCCAACCACCCTCAGCCCCGCCCCCTCTCCGCAGGTTACCATGGACTACAGAGGCTGCATCCTGAGGCCAGGGCGTTCCGAGAATGCCAAGGGCAGACATGATGACCTTAAATGATTTCCTCTTGTGTCAGGTTTGGTAAACTTTAGGAGCTAGGAAATGGTCCACTTTACAGAAATGTTCAAATATCCTGGCATTTCATACATTCATTGCTATAACATTGCCCTGATTCTTTCTGTATATTCTTTACTTATGTTTTTGTTTTCCTTAATCAAAGTGTGTCTTTTCAATCTTTTCAAAGAAGATTCTTTGGACTTACTAAATCACCTCAATTTTATACGTTTTCTGTTGTATTAAGTTCTGCTCATATCTTTATTTATCTTTTTTCTATGTTCTCAGGGTTTATTGTTTTGATCTTCTGATGTCAATTAAAACACTTGGTTATTCATTTTAATAAATATTTTACTTATAAAGATTGGAACTTTTGAAGATTCCAGCTTACTTGTAAGTTTCTAAGGGTCAGGTCCTCTCCATTGTTGCTGGCCTAAGGTTTAGTTCACCATATAGCAATGTATATATTGACCTATTTTCCCCTCGACTTTCTGTGATTCCCTACATCTCACCTTTCTTTGCAGACAAGCCATTTGAAATACCCTTAACTTATTTCACAGCCAATAAGTCATTGAAATAATGTGTAGTTTTTAGAGAAATCTTCTTATATAATTAGGCAGAAAATCTCACCTGCCATAGTTTTCAAAACAGCATAATTTCACTCTTCTCAATGCTTAATCTGTTGTATTACACAACCTTTGAGTATTTAGCTTTATCAATGACATGTCCTTTAAAAATGTTTTAGAGATCCTACCAGTCTTTGAAAATATCCCTGTTCCTTGTTTCAGTTCCAGTTTTATGGATACTTTCTGGCTTGCACCTGATTATTCCAACAATTGATGGATGGCCTTGGGAATCTAATTCTGGTATTGATAGTCTTTACTGATTGTCTCCTCTCCTAGCTGATTTCTTCATTATTGTGTAAATTTAGATCATGAGCTCATGTTTAGCTAAACAGCTGACCTTGTAAGACGCTTAGGCGTGAACGCTCGTAAGCTTCAGCAGAAAGTCGGCAAAGATTTATTTGTGTCCCTCCAATGAGTTGCCCACGAGGACACCGTTTTCTACAAGTGTTGTTCCAATACTCCCTCTAGAGGCAGGGGACTCCGACATGGCTGATTGGCGGCACCCGATCTGGGGCAGGGGCAGTGGGCAGCCTGTGGCCCGGGCAGGAGCCTCTTTGCATGTGTCCCTGGGACACATCTGCCTGCGAACTTCGGTCAACAAGCAGGAAGCTACGATGCCCAGACCTATGGTTAGCTGTGTAGCGAGGTGTACTGTGAGGACAGGTTCCACACACACTTCAAGTAAGAGGTCGGCCTGAGTGGAAAGGTGAGAGTTTGGGCAGCTGTGCAGACAAAGAAGGCGCCCTTTGTCCTGGGCCTAAATTCTTGTGACACACCACTGGACCTGCCGTGCTCTGAGGGCCCTGCCCTGGGCCCCCTGCTCCCCTGCCCTTTGTTCAGTCACAGCAGAGATGGCCACACCCACTCCTTCAGTGAGGGCAGAGTTCCAACCACCCTCAGCCCCGCCCCCTCTCCGCAGGTTACCATGGACTACAGAGGCTGCATCCTGAGGCCAGGGCGTTCCGAGAATGCCAAGGGCAGACATGATGACCTTAAATGATTTCCTCTTGTGTCAGGTTTGGTAAACTTTAGGAGCTAGGAAATGGTCCACTTTACAGAAATGTTCAAATATCCTGGCATTTCATACATTCTTTGCTATAACATTGCCCTGATTCTTTCTGTATATTCTATACTTATGTTTTTGTTTTCCTTAATCAAAGTGTGTCTTTTCAATCTTTTCAAAGAAGATTCTTTGGACTTACTAAATCACCTCAATTTTATACGTTTTCTGTTGTATTAAGTTCTGCTCATATCTTTATTTATCTTTTTTCTATGTTCTCAGGGTTTATTGTTTTGATCTTCTGATGTCAATTAAAACACTTGGTTATTCATTTTAATAAATATTTTACTTATAAAGATTGGAACTTTTGAAGATTCCAGCTTACTTGTAAGTTTCTAAGGGTCAGGTCCTCTCCATTGTTGCTGGCCTAAGGTTTAGTTCACCATATAGCAATGTATATATTGACCTATTTTCCCCTCGACTTTCTGTGATTCCCTACATCTCACCTTTCTTTGCAGACAAGCCATTTGAAATACCCTTAACTTATTTCACAGCCAATAAGTCATTGAAATAATGTGTAGTTTTTAGAGAAATCTTCTTATATAATTAGGCAGAAAATCTCACCTGCCATAGTTTTCAAAACAGCATAATTTCACTCTTCTCAATGCTTAATCTGTTGTATTACACAACCTTTGAGTATTTAGCTTTATCAATGACATGTCCTTTAAAAATGTTTTAGAGATCCTACCAGTCTTTGAAAATATCCCTGTTCCTTGTTTCAGTTCCAGTTTTATGGATACTTTCTGGCTTGCACCTGATTATTCCAACAATTGATGGATGGCCTTGGGAATCTAATTCTTGTATTGATAGTCTTTACTGATTGTCTCCTCTCCTAGCTGATTTCTTCATTATTGTGTAAATTTAGATCATGAGCTCATGTTTAGCTAAACAGCTGACCTTGTAAGACGCTTAGGCGTGAATGCTCGTAAGCTTCAGCAGAAAGTCGGCAAAGATTTATTTGTGTCCCTCCAATGAGTTGCCCACGAGGACACCGTTTTCTAGAAGTGTTGGTCCAATACTCACTCTAGAGGCAGGGGACTCCGATAGGGCTGATTGGCGGCCCCCGATCTGGGGCAGGGGCAGTGGGCAGCCTGTGGCCCGGGCAGGAGCCTCTTTGCATGTGTCCCTGGGACACATCTGCCTGCGAACTTCGGTCACCTGGCAGGAAGCTACGATGCCCAGACCTATGGTTAGCTGTGCAGCGAGGTGTACTGTGAGGACAGGTTCCACACACACTTCAAGTAAGAGGTCGGCCTGAGTGGAAAGGTGAGAGTTTGGGCAGCTGTGCAGACAAAGAAGGCGCCCTTTGTCCTGGGCCTAAATGCTTGTGACACCCCACTGGACCTGCCGTGCTCTGAGGGCCCTGCCCTGGGCCCCCTGCTCCCCTGCCCTTTGTTCAGTCACAGCAGAGATGGCCACACCCACTCCTTCAGTGAGGGCAGAGTTCCAACCAGCCTCAGCCCCGCCCCCTCTCCGCAGGTTCCCATGGACTACAGAGGCTGCATCCTAAGGCCAGGGCGTTCTGAGAATGCCAAGGGCAGACATGATGACCTTAAATGATTTCCTCTTGTGTCAGGTTTGGTAAACTTTAGGAGCTAGGAAATGGTCCACTTTACAGAAATGTTCATATTTACTGGCATTTCATATATTCCCTGCTATAACATTGTCCTGATTCTTTCTGTATATTCTTTACTTATGTTTCTGTTTTCCTTAATCAAAGTGTGTCTTTTCAATCTTTTCAAAGAAGATTCTTTAGACTTACTAAATCACCTCAATTTTATACGTTTTCTGTTGTATTAAGTTCTGCTCATATCTTTATCTTTTTTCTATGTTCTCAGGGTTTATTGTTTTGATCTTTTGATGTCAATTATAACACTTGTTTATTCATTTTAATAAATATTTTACTTATAAAGATTTGAACTTTTGAAGATTCCAGATTACTTGTAAGTTTCTAAGGGTCAGGTCCGCTCCATTGTTGCTGGCGTAAGGTTTAGTTCACCATATAGCCATGTATATATTGACCTATTTTCCCCTCGACCTTCTGTGATTCCGTCCATCTCACCTTTCTTTGCAGACAAGCCATTTGAAATACCCTTAACTTATTTCACAGCCAATAAGTCATTGAAATAATGTGTAGTTTTTAGAGAAATCTTCTTATATAATTAGGCAGAAAATCTCAGCTGCCATAGTTTTCAAAACAGCATAATTTCACTCTTCTCAATGCTTAATCTGTTGTATTACACAACCTTTGAGTATTTAGCTTTATCAATGACATGTAATTTAAAAATGTTTTAGAGATCCTACCAGTGTTTGAAAACATCCTTGTTCCTTGTTTCAGGTCCAGTTTTATGTATATATTCTGCCTTGCACCTGATTATTCCAACTATTGATGGATGGCCTTGGGAATCTAATTCTGGTATTGATAGTCTTTACTGATTGTCTCCCCTCGTAGCTGATTTCTTCATTATTGTGTAAATTTAGATCATGAGCTCATGTTTAGCTAAACAGCTGACCTTGTAAGACGCTTAGGTGTGAACGCTCGTAAGCTGCAGCAGAAAGTCGGCAAAGATTTATTTGTGTCCCTCCAATGAGTTGCCCACGAGGACACCGTTTTGTACAAGTGTTGGTCCAATACTCCCTCTAGAGGCAGGGGACTCCGACAGGGCTGATTGGCGGCTCCCGATCTGGGGCAGGGGCAGTGGGCAGCCTGTGGCCCGGGCAGGAGCCTCTTTGCATGTGTCCCTGGGACACATCTGCCTGCGAACTTCGGTCATCTGGCAGGAAGCTACGATGCCCAGACCTATGGTTAGCTGTGCAGCGAGGTGTACTGTGAGGACAGGTTCCACACACACTTCAAGTAAGAGGTCGGCCTGAGTGGAAAGGTGAGAGTTTGGGCAGCTGTGCAGACAAAGAAGGCGCCCTTTGTCCTGGGCCTAAATGCTTGTGACACCCCACTGGACCTGCCGTGCTCTGAGGGCCCTGCCCTGGGCCCACTGCTCACCTGCCCTTTGTTCAGTCACAGCAGAGATGGCCACACCCACTCCTTCAGTGAGGGCAGAGTTCCAACCACCCTCAGCCCCGCCCCCTCTCCGCAGTTTACCATGGACTACAGAGGCTGCATCCTGAGGCCAGGGCGTTCCGAGAATGCCAAGGGCAGACATGATGACCTTAAATGATTTCCTCTTGTGTCAGGTTTGGTAAACTTTAGGAGCTAGGAAATGGTCCACTTTACAGAAATGTTCAAATTTACTGGCATTTCATATATTCTCTGCTATAACTTTGTCCTGATTCTTTCTGTATATTCTTTACTTATGTTTTTGTTTTCCTTAATCAAAGTGTGTCTTTTCAATCTTTTCAAAGAAGATTCTTTGGACTTACTAAATCACCTCAATTTTATACGTTTTCTGTTGTATTAAGTTCTGCTCATATCTTTATTTATCTTTTTTCTATGTTCTCAGGGTTTATTGTTTTGATCTTCTGATGTCAATTAAAACACTTGGTTATTCATTTTAATTAATATTTTACTTATAAAGATTTGAACTTTTGAAGATTCCAGCTTACTTGTAAGTTTCTAAGGGTCAGGTCCTCTCCATTGTTTCTGGCGTAAGGTTTAGTTCACCATCTAGCAATGTATATATTGACCTATTTTCCCCTCGACTTGCTGTGATTCCCTCCATATCACCTTTCTTTGCAGACAAGCCTTTTGAAATACCCTTCACTTATTTCACAGCCAATAAGTCATTGAAATAATGTGTAGTTTTTAGAGAAATCTTCTTATATACTTAGGCAGAAAATCTCACCTGCCATAGTTTTCAAAACAGCATAATTTCACTCTTCTCAATGCTTAATCTGTTGTATTACACAACCTTTGAGTATTTAGCTTTATCAATGACATGTAGAGATCCTACCAGTCTTTGAAAACATCCTTGTTCCTTGTTTCAGGTCCAGTTTTATGTATATATTCTGCCTTGCACCTGATTATTCCAACAATTGATGGATGGCCTTGGGAATCTAATTCTGGTATTGATAGTCTTTACTGATTGTCTCGCCTCGTAGCTGATTTCTTCATTATTGTGTAAATTTAGATCATGAGCTCATGTTTAGCTAAACAGCTGACCTTGTAAGACGCTTAGGTGTGAACACTCGTAAGCTTCAGCAGAAAGATGGCAAAGATTTATTTCCGTCCCTCCAATGAGTTGCCCAGGAGGACACCGTTTTCTACAAGTGTTGGTCCAATACTCCCTCTAGAGGAAGGGCCTCCGACAGGGCTGATTGGCGGCCCCCGATCTGGGGCAGGGGCCGTGGGCAGCCTGTGGCCCGGGCTGGAGCCTCTTTGCATGTGTCCCTGGGACACATCTGCCTGCGAACTTCGGTCACCTGGCAGGAAGCTACGATGCCCAGACCTATGGTTAGCTGTGCAGCGAGGTGTACTGTGAGGACAGGTTCCACACACACTTCAAGTAAGAGGTCGGCCTGAGTGGAAAGGTGAGAGTTTGGGCAGCTGTGCAGACAAAGAAGGCGCCCTTTGGCCTGGGCCTAAATGCTTGTGACAGCCCACTGGACCTGCCGTGCTCGGAGGGCCCTGCCCTGGGCCCCCTGCTCCCCTGCCCTTTGTTCAGTCACAGCAGAGATGGCCACACCCACTCCTTCAGTGAGGGCAGAGTTCCAACCAGACTCAGCCCAGCCCCCTCTCCGCAGGTTACCCTGGACTACAGAGGCTGCATCCTGAGGCCAGGGCGTTCTGAGAATGCCAAGGGCAGACATGATGACCTTAAATGATTTCCTCTTGTGTCAGGTGTGGTAAACTTTAGGAGCTAGGAAATGGTCCACTTTACAGAAATGTTCAAATTTACTGGCATTTCATATATTCTCTGCTATAACATTGTCCTGATTCTTTCTGTATATTCTTTACTTATGTTTTTGTTTTCCTTAATCAAAGTGTGTCTTTTCAATCTTTTCAAAGAAGATTCTTTGGACTTACTAAATCACCTCAATTTTATACGTTTTCTGTTGTATTAAGTTCTGCTCATATCTTTATTTATCTTTTTTCTATGTTCTCAGGGTTTATTGTTTTGATCTTCTGATGTCAATTAAAACACTTGATTATTCATTTTAATAAATATTTTACTTATAAAGATTTGAACTTTTGAAGATTCCAGCTTACTTGTAAGTTTCTAAGGGTCAGGTCCTCTCCATTGTTGCTGGCCTAAGGTTTAGTTCACCATATAGCAATGTATATATTGACCTATTTTCCCCTCGACTTTCTGTGATTCCCTACATCTCACCTTTCTTTGCAGACAAGCCATTTGAAATACCCTTAACTTATTTCACAGCCAATAAGTCATTGAAATAATGTGTATTTTTAGAGAAATCTTCTTGTATAATTAGGCAGAAAATCTCACCTGCCATATTTTTCAAAACAGCATAATTTCACTCTTCTCAATGCTTAATCTGTTGTATTACACAACCTTTGAGTATTTAGCTTTATCAATGACATGTCCTTTAAAAATGTTTTAGAGATCCTACCAGTCTTTGAAAACATCCTTGTTCCTTGTTTCAGTTCCAGTTTTATGTATATATTCTGCCTTGCACCTGATTATTCCAACAATTGATGGATGGCCTTGGGAATCTAATTCTGGTATTGATACTCTTTCCTGATTGTCTTCCCTCGTAGCTGATTTTTTCATTATTGTGTAAATTTAGATCATGAGCTCATGTTTAGCTAAACAGCTGACCTTGTAAGACGCCTAGGTGTGTACGCTCGCAAGCTTCAGGAAAAATTCGGCAAAATTTATTTGTGTCCCTAAAATGAGTTGCCCACGAGGACACCGTTTTCTACAAGTGTTGGTCCAATACTCCCTCTAGAGGAAGGGGACTCCGACAGGGCTGATTGGCGGCCCCCGATCTGGGGCAGGGGCAGTGGGCAGCCTGTGGCCCGGGCTGGAGCCTCTTTGCATGTGTCCCTGGGACACATCTGCCTGCGAACTTCGGTCACCTGGCAGGAAGCTACGATGTCCAGACCTATGGTTTACTGTGCAGCAAGGTGTACAGTGAGGACAGGTTCCACACACACTTCAAGTAAGATGTCGGCCTGAGTGGGAAGGTGAGAGTTTGGGCAGCTGTGCAGACAAAGAAGGCGCCCTTTGGCCTGGGCCTAAATGCTTGTGACACCCCACTGAACCTGCCGTGCTCTGAGGGCCCTGCCCTGGGCCCAATGCTCCCCTGCCCTTTGTTCAGTCACAGCAGAGATGGCCACACCCACTCCTTCAGTGAGGCCAGAGTTCCAACCACCCTCAGCCCCGCCCCCTCTCCGCAGGTTACCATGGACTACAGAGGCTGCATCCTGAGGCCAGGGTGTTCCGAGAATGCCAAGGGCAGACATGATGACCTTAAATGATTTCCTCTTGTGTCAGGTTTGGTAAACTTTAGGAGCTAGGAAATGGTCCACTTTACAGAAATGTTCAAATTTACTGGCATTTCATATATTCTCTGCTATAACATTGTCCTGATTCTTTCTGTATATTCTTTACTTATGTTTTTGTTTTCCTTAATCAAAGTGTGTCTTTTCAATCTTTTCAAAGAAGATTCTTTGGACTTACTAAATCATCTGAATTTTATACGTTTTCTGTTGTATTAAGTTCTGCTCATATCTTTATTTATCTTTTTTCTATGTTCTCAGGGTTTATTGTTTTGATCTTCTGATGTCAATTAAAACACTTGGTTATTCATTTTAATAAATATTTTACTTATAAAGATTTGAACTTTTGAAGATTCCAGCTTACTTGTAAGTTTCTAAGGGTCAGGTCCTCTCCATTGTTGCTGGCCTAAGGTTTAGTTCACCATATAGCAATGTATATATTGACCTATTTTCCCCTCGACTTTCTGTGATTCCCTACATCTCACCTTTCTTTGCAGACAAGCCATTTGAAATACCCTTCACTTATTTCACAGCCAATAAGTCATTGAAATAATGTGTAGTTTTTAGAGAAATCTTCTTATATAATTAGGCAGAAAATCTCACCTGCCATAGTTTTCAAAACAGCATAATTTCACTCTTCTCAATGCTTAATCTGTTGTATTACACAACCTTTGAGTATTTAGCTTTATCAATGACATGTCCTTTAAAAATGTTTTAGAGATCCTACCAGTCTTTGAAAACATCCTTGTTCCTTGTTTCAGTTCCAGTTTTATGTATATATTCTGCCTTGCACCTGATTATTCCAACAATTGATGGATGGCATTGGGAATCTAATTCTGGTATTGATAGTCTTTACTGATTGTCTCCCCTCATAGCTGATTTCTTCATTATTGTGTAAATTTAGATAATGAGCTCATGTTTAGCTAAACAGCTGACCTTGTACGACGCTTATGTGTGAACGCTCGTAAGCTTCAGCAGAAAGTCGGCAAGGTTTATTTGTGTCCCTCCAATGAGTTGCCCACGAGGACACCGTTTTCTACAAGTGTTGGTCCAATACTCCCTCTAGAGGCAGGGGACTCCGACAGGGCTGATTGGCGGCCCCCGATCTGGGGCAGGGGCAGTGGGCAGCCTGTGGCCCGGGCTGGAGCCTCTTTGCATGTGTCCCTGGGACACATCTGCCTGCGAACTTCGGTCACCTGGCAGGAAGCTACGATGCCCAGACCTATGGTTAGCTGTGCAGCGAGGTGTACTGTGAGGACAGGTTCCACACACACTTCAAGTAAGACGTCGGCCTGAGTGGAAAGGTGAGAGTTTGGGCAGCTGTGCAGACAAAGAAGGCGCCCTTTGGCCTGGGCCTAAATGCTTGTGACACCCCACTGGACCTGCCGTGCTCTGAGGGCCCTGCCCTGGGACCCCTGCTCCCCTGCCCTTTGTTCAGTCACAGCAGAGATGGCCACACCCACTCCTTCAGTGAGGGCAGAGTTCCAACCACCCTCAGCCCAGCCCCCTCTCCGCAGGTTACCATGGACTACAGAGGCTGCATCCTGAGGCCAGGGCGTTCCGAGAATGCCAAGGGCAGACATGATGACCTTAAATGATTTCCTCTTGTGTCAGGTTTGGTAAACTTTAGGAGCTAGGAAATGGTCCACTTTACAGAAATTTTCAAATTTACTGGCATTTCATATATTCTCTGCTATAACATTGTCCTGATTCTTTCTGTATATTCTTTACTTATGTTTTTGTTTTCCTTAATCAAAGTGTGTCTTTTCAATCTTTTCAAAGAAGATTTTTTGGACTTACTAAATCACCTCAAGTTTATACGTTTTCTGTTGTATTAAGTTCTGCTCATATCTTTATTTATCTTTTTTCTATGTTCTCAGGGTTTATTGTTTTGATCTTCTGATGTCAATTAAAACACTTGGTTATTCATGTTAATTAATATTTTACGTATAAAGATTTGAACTTTTGAATTTTCCAGCTTACTTGTAAGTTTCTAAGTGTCAGGTCCTCTCCATTGTTGCTGGCCTAAGGTTTAGTTCACCATATAGCAATGTATATATTGACCTATTTTCCCCTCGACTTTCTGTGATTCCCTACATCTCACCTTTCTTTGCAGACAAGCCATTTGAAATACCCTTAACTTAGTTCACAGCCAATAAGTCATTGAAGTAATGTGTAGTTTTTAGAGAAATCTTCTTATATAATTAGGCAGAAAATCTCACCTGCCATAGTTTTCAAAACAGCATAATTTCACTCTTCTCAATGCTTAATCTGTTGTATTACACAACCTTTGAGTATTTAGCTTTATCAATGACATGTACTTTAAAAATGTTTGAGAGATCCTACCAGTCTTTGAAAACATCCTTGTTCCTTGTTTCAGTTCCAGTTTTATGTATATATTCTGCCTTGCACCTGATTATTCCAACAATTGATGGATGGCCTTGGGAATCTAATTCTGGTATTGATAGTCTTTACTGATTGTCTCCCCTCGTAGCTGATTTCTTCATTATTGTGTAAATTTAGATAATGAGCTCATGTTTAGCTAAACAGCTGACCTTGTAAGACGCTTAGGTGTGAACGCTCGTAAGCTTCAGCAGAAAGACGGCAAAGATTTATTTGTGTCCCTCCAATGAGTTGCCCACGAGGACACCGTTTTCTACAAGTGTTGGTCCAATACTCCCTCTAGAGGCAGGGGACTCCGACAGGGCTGATTGGCGGCCCACGATCTGGGGCAGGGGCAGTGGGCAGCCTGTGCCCCGGGCAGGAGCCTCTTTGCATGTGTCCCTGGGACACATCTGCCTGCGAACTTCGGTCACCTGGCAGGAAGCTACGATGCCCAGACCTATGGTTAGCTGTGCAGCGAGGTGTACTGTGAGGACAGGTTCCACACACACTTCAAGTAAGAGGTCGGCCTGAGTGGAAAGGTGAGAGTTTGGGCAGCTGTGCAGACAAAGAAGGCGCCCTTTGTCCTGGGCCTAAATGCTTGTGACACCCCACTGGACCTGCCGTGCTCTGAGGGCCCTGCCCTGGGCCCACTGCTCACCTGCCCTTTGTTCAGTCACAGCAGAGATGGCCACACCCACTCCTTCAGTGAGGGCAGAGTTCCAACCACCCTCAGCCCCGCCCCCTCTCCGCAGTTTACCATGGACTACAGAGGCTGCATCCTGAGGCCAGGGCGTTCCGAGAATGCCAAGGGCAGACATGATGACCTTAAATGATTTCCTCTTGTGTCAGGTTTGGTAAACTTTAGGAGCTAGGAAATGGTCCACTTTACAGAAATGTTCAAATTTACTGGCATTTCATATATTCTCTGCTATAACTTTGTCCTGATTCTTTCTGTATATTCTTTACTTATGTTTTTGTTTTCCTTAATCAAAGTGTGTCTTTTCAATCTTTTCAAAGAAGATTCTTTGGACTTACTAAATCACCTCAATTTTATACGTTTTCTGTTGTATTAAGTCCTGCTCATATCTTTATTTATCTTTTTTCTATGTTCTCAGGGTTTATTGTTTTGATCTTCTGATGTCAATTAAAACACTTGGTTATTCATTTTAATTAATATTTTACTTATAAAGATTTGAACATTTGAAGATTCCAGCTTACTTGTAAGTTTCTAAGGGTCAGGTCCTCTCCATTGTTGCTGGCGTAAGGTTTAGTTCACCATCTAGCAATGTATATATTGACCTATTTTCCCCTCGACTTTCTGTGATTCCCTCCATATCACCTTTCTTTGCAGACAAGCCATTTGAAATACCCTTCACTTATTTCACAGCCAATAAGTCATTGAAATAATGTGTAGTTTTTAGAGAAATCTTCTTATATAATTAGGCAGAAAATCTCACCTGCCATAGTTTTCAAAACAGCATAATTTCACTCTTCTCAATGCTTAATCTGTTGTATTACACAACCTTTGAGTATTTAGCTTTATCAATGACATGTAGAGATCCTACCAGTCTTTGAAAACATCCTTGTTCCTTGTTTCAGGTCCAGTTTTATGTATATATTCTGCCTTGCACCTGATTATTCCAACAATTGATGGATGGCCTTGGGAATCTAATTCTGGTATTGATAGTCTTTACTGATTGTCTCCCCTCGTAGCTGATTTCTTCATTATTGTGTAAATTTAGATCATGAGCTCATGTTTAGCTAAACAGCTGACCTTGTAAGACGCTTAGGTGTGAACACTCGTAAGCTTCAGCAGAAAGATGGCAAAGATTTATTTCCGTCCCTCCAATGAGTTGCCCAGGAGGACACCGTTTTCTACAAGTGTTGGTCCAATACTCCCTCTAGAGGAAGGGCCTCCGACAGGGCTGATTGGCGGCCCCCGATCTGGGGCAGGGGCAGTGGGCAGCCTGTGGCCCGGGCTGGAGCCTCTTTGCATGTGTCCCTGGGACACATCTGCCTGCGAACTTCGGTCACCTGGCAGGAAGCTACGATGCCCAGACCTATGGTTAGCTGTGCAGCGAGGTGTACTGTGAGGACAGGTTCCACACACACTTCAAGTAAGAGGTTGGCCTGAGTGGAAAGGTGAGAGTTTGGGCAGCTGTGCAGACAAAGGCGGCGCCCTTTGGCCTGGGCCTAAATGCTTGTGACAGCCCACTGGACATGCCGTGCTCTGAGGGCCCTGCCCTGGGCCCCCTGCTCCCCTGCCCTTTGTTCAGTCACAGCAGAGATGGCCACAACCACTCCTTCAGTGAGGGCAGAGTTCCAACCAGACTCAGCCCAGCCCCCTCTCCGCAGGTTACCCTGGACTACAGAGGCTGCATCCTGAGGCAAGGGCGTTCTGAGAATGCCAAGGGCAGACATGATGACCTTAAATGATTTCCTCTTGTGTCAGGTGTGGTAAACTTTAGGAGCTAGGAAATGGTCCACTTTACAGAAATGTTCAAATTTACTGGCATTTCATATATTCTCTGCTATAACATTGTCCTGATTCTTTCTGTATATTCTTTACTTATGTTTTTGTTTTCCTTAATCAAAGTGTGTCTTTTCAATCTTTTCAAAGAAGATTCTTTGGACTTACTAAATCACCTCAATTTTATACGTTTTCTGTTGTATTAAGTTCTGCTCATATCTTTATTTATCTTTTTTCTATGTTCTCAGGGTTTATTGTTTTGATCTTCTGATGTCAATTAAAACACTTGGTTATTCATTTTAATAAATATTTTACTTATAAAGATTAGAACTTTTGAAGATTCCAGCTTACTTGTAAGTTTCTAAGGGTCAGGTCCTCTCCATTGTTGCTGGCCTAAGGTTTAGTTCACCATATAGCAATGTATATATTGACCTATTTTCCCCTCGACTTTCTGTGATTCCCTACATCTCACCTTTCTTTGCAGACAAGCCATTTGAAATACCCTTCACTTATTTCACAGCCAATAAGTCATTGAAATAATGTGTATTTTTAGAGAAATCTTCTTATATAATTAGGCAGAAAATCTCACCTGCCATAGTTTTCAAAACAGCATAATTTCACTCTTCTCAATGCTTAATCTGTTGTATTACACAACCTTTGAGTATTTAGCTTTATCAATGACATGTCCTTTAAAAATGTTTTAGAGATCCTACCAGTCTTTGAAAACATCCTTGTTCCTTGTTTCAGTTCCAGTTTTATGTATATATTCTGCCTTGCACCTGATTATTCCAACAATTGATGGATGGCCTTGGGAATCTAATTCTGGTATTGATACTCTTTCCTGATTGTCTTCCCTCGTAGCTGATTTTTTCATTATTGTGTAAATTTAGATCATGAGCTCATGTTTAGCTAAACAGCTGACCTTGTAAGACGCTTAGGTGTGTACACTCGCAAGCTTCAGGAAAAAGTCGGCAAAATTTATTTGTGTCCCTCCAATGAGTTACCCACGAGGACACCGTTTTCTACAAGTGTTGGTCCAATACTCCCTCTAGAGGAAGGGGACTCCGACAGGGCTGATTGGCGGCCCCCGATCTGGGGCAGGGGCAGTGGGCAGCCTGTGGCCCGGGCTGGAGCCTCTTTGCATGTGTCCCTGGGACACATCTGCCTGCGAACTTCGGTCACCTGGCAGGAAGCTACGATGTCCAGACCTATGGTTTACTGTGCAGCAAGGTGTACTGTGAGGACAGATTCCACACACACTTCAAGTAAGATGTCGGCCTGAGTGGGAAGGTGAGAGTTTGGGCAGCTGTGCAGACAAAGAAGGCGCCCTTTGGCCTGGGCCTAAATGCTTGTGACACACCACTGGACCTGCCGTGCTCTGAGGGCCCTGCCCTGGGCCCCCTGCTCCCCTGCCCTTTGTTCAGTCACAGCAGAGATGGCCACACCCACTCCTTCAGTGAGGGCAGAGTTCCAACCACCCTCAGCCCCGCCCCCTCTCCGCAGGTTACCATGGACTACAGAGGCTGCATCCTGAGGCCAGGGCGTTCCGAGAATGCCAAGGGCAGACATGATGACCTTAAATGATTTCCTCTTGTGTCAGGTTTGGTAAACTTTAGGAGCTAGGAAATGGTCCACTTTACAGAAATGTTCAAATTTACTGGCATTTCATATATTCTCTGCTATAACATTGTCCTGATTCTTTCTGTATATCCTTTACTTATGTTTTTGTTTTCCTTAATCAAAGTGTGTCTTTTCAATCTTTTCAAAGAAGATTCTTTGGACTTACTAAATCACCTCAATTTTATACGTTTTCTGTTGTATTAAGTTCTGCTCATATCTTTATTTATCTTTTTTCTATGATCTCAGGGTTTATTGTTTTCAACTTCTGATGTCAATTAAAACACTTGGTTATTCATTTTAATAAATATTTTACTTATAAAGATTTGAACTTTTGAAGATTCCAGCTTACTTGTAAGTTTCTAAGGGTCAGGTCTTCTCCATTGTTGCTGGCCTAAGGTTTAGTTCACCATATAGCAATGTATATATTGACCTATTTTCCCCTCGACTTTCTGTGATTCCCTACATCTCACCTTTCTTTGCAGACAAGCCATTTGAAATACCCTTCACTTATTTCACAGCCAATAAGTCATTGAAATAATGTGTAGTTTTTAGAGAAATCTTCTTATATAATTAGGCAGAAAATCTCACCTGCCATAGTTTTCAAAACAGCATAATTTCACTCTTCTCAATGCTTAATCTGTTGTATTACACAACCTTTGAGTATTTAGCTTTATCAATGACATGTACTTTAAAAATGTTTGAGAGATCCTACCAGTCTTTGAAAACATCCTTGTTCCTTGTTTCAGTTCCAGTTTTATGTATATATTCTGCCTTGCACCTGATTATTCCAACAATTGATGGATGGCCTTGGGAATCTAATTCTGGTATTGATAGTCTTTACTGATTGTCTCCCCTCGTAGCTGATTTCTTCATTATTGTGTAAATTTAGATCATGAGCTCATGTTTAGCTAAACAGCTGACCTTGTAAGACGCTTAGGTGTGAACGCTCGTAAGCTTCAGCAGAAAGACGGCAAAGATTTATTTGTGTCCCTCCAATGAGTTGCCCACGAGGACACCGTTTTCTACAAGTGTTGGTCCAATACTCCCTCTAGAGGCAGGGGACTCCGACAGGGCTGATTGGCGGCCCACGATCTGGGGCAGGGGCAGTGGGCAGCCTGTGCCCCGGGCAGGAGCCTCTTTGCATGTGTCCCTGGGACACATCTGCCTGCGAACTTCGGTCACCTGGCAGGAAGCTACGATGCCCAGACCTATGGTTAGCTGTGCAGCGAGGTGTACTGTGAGGACAGGTTCCACACACACTTCAAGTAAGAGGTCGGCCTGAGTGGAAAGGTGAGAGTTTGGGCAGCTGTGCAGACAAAGAAGGCGCCCTTTGGCCTGGGCCTAAATGCTTGTGACACCCCACTGGACATGCCGTGCTCTGAGGGCCCTGCCCTGGGCCCCCTGCTCCCCTGCCCTTTGTTCAGTCACAGCAGAGATGGCCACACCCACTCCTTCAGTGAGGGCAGAGTTCCAACCACCCTCAGCCCCGCCCCCTCTCCGCAGGTTACCATGGACTACAGAGGCTGCATCCTGAGGCCAGGGCGTTCCGAGAATGCCAAGGGCAGACATGATGACCTTAAATGATTTCCTCTTGTGTCAGGTTTGGTAAACTTTAGGAGCTAGGAAATGGTCCACTTTACAGAAATGTTCAAATTTACTGGCATTTCATATATTCTCTGATATAACATTGTCCTGATTCTTTCTGTATATTCTTTACTTATGTTTTTGTTTTCCTTAATCAAAGTGTGTCTTTTCAATCTTTTCAAAGAAGATTCTTTGGACTTACTAAATCACCTCAATTTTATACGTTTTCTGTTGTATTAAGTTCTGCTCATATCTTTATTTATCTTTTTTCTATGTTCTCAGGGTTTATTGTTTTCAACTTCTGATGTCAATTAAAACACTTGGTTATTCATTTTAATAAATATTTTACTTATAAAGATTTGAACTTTTGAATTTTCCAGCTTACTTGTAAGTTTCTAAGGGTCAGGTCCTCTCCATTGTTGCTGGCCTAAGGTTTAGTTCACCATATAGCAATGTATATATTGACCTATTTTCCCCTCGACTTTCTGTGATTCCCTACATCTCACCTTTCTTTGCAGACAAGCCATTTGAAATACCCTTAACTTATTTCACAGCCAATAAGTCATTGAAATAATGTGTAGTTATTAGAGAAATCTTCTTATATAAATAGGCAGAAAATCTCACCTGCCATAGTTTTCAAAACAGCATAATTTCACTCTTCTCAATGCTTAATCTGTTGTATTACACAACCTTTGAGTATTTAGCTTTATCAATGACATGTCCTTTAAAAATGTTTTAGGGCCTCCCTGGTGGCGCAGTGGTTGAGAGTCCGCCTGCCGATGCAGGGGATACGGGTTCGTGCCCCGGTCTGGGAGGATCCCATGTGCCGCGGAGCGCCTGGGCCCGTGAGCCATGGCCGCTGGGCCTGCGCGTCCGGAGCCTGTGCTCCGCAACGGGAGAGGCCACAGCAGTGAGAGGCCCGCGTACGGAAAAAAAAATAAATAAATAAATAAATAAATAAATAAATAAATAAATAAATAAAAATGTTTTAGAGATCCTACCAGTCTTTGAAAACATCCTTTTTCCTTGTTTCAGTTCCAGTTTTATGTATATATTCTGCCTTGCACCTGATTATTCCAACAATTGATGGATGGCCTTCGGAATCTAATTCTGGTATTGATAGTCTTTACTGATTGTCTCCCCTCGTAGCTGATTTCTTCATTATTGTGTAAATTTAGATCATGAGCTCATGTTTAGCTAAACAGCTGACCTTGTAAGACGCTTAGGTGTGAACGCTCATAAGCTTCAGGAGAAAGTCGGCAAAATTTATTTGTGTCCCTCCAATGAGTTGCCCACGAGGACACCGTTTTCTACAAGTGTTGGTCCAATACTCCCTCTAGAGGAACGGGACTCCGACATGGCTGATTGGTGGCCCCGATCTGGGGCAGGGGCAGTGGGCAGCCTGTGCCCCGGGCAGGAGCCTCTTTGCATGTGTCCCTGGGACACATCTGCCTGCGAACTTCGGTCACCTGGCAGGAAGCTACGATGCCCAGACCTATGGTTAGCTGTGCAGCGAGGTGTACTGTGAGGACAGGTTCCACACACACTTCAAGTAAGAGGTCGGCCTGAGTGGAAAGGTGAGAGTTTGGGCAGCTGTGCAGACAAAGAAGGCGCACTTTGGCCTGGGCCTAAATGCTTGTGACACCCCACTGGACCTGCCGTGCTCTGAGGGCCCTGCCCTGGGCCCAATGCTCCCCTGCCCTTTGTTCAGTCACAGCAGAGATGGCCACACCCACTCCTTCAGTGAGGGCAGAGTTCCAACCACCCTCAGCCCCGCCCCCTCTCCGCAGGTTACCATGGACTACAGAGGCTGCATCCTGAGGCCAGGGCGTTCCGAGAATGCCAAGGGCAGACATGATGACCTTAAATGATTTCCTCTTGTGTCAGGTTTGGTAAACTTTAGGAGCTAGGAAATGGTCCACTTTACAGAAATGTTCAAATTTACTGGCATTTCATATATTCTCTGCTATAACTTTGTCCTGATTCTTTCTGTATATTCTTTACTTATGTTTTTGTTTTCCTTAATCAAAGTGTGTCTTTTCAATCTTTTCAAAGAAGATTCTTTGGACTTACTAAATCACCTCAATTTTATACGTTTTCTGTTGTATTAAGTTCTGCTCATATCTTTATTTATCTTTTTTCTATGTTCTCAGGGTTTATTGTTTTGATCTTCTGATGTCAATTAAAACACTTGTTTATTCATTTTAATAAATATTTTATTTATAAAGATTTGAGCTTTTGAAGATTCCAGCTTACTTGTAAGTTTCTAAGGGTCAGGTCTTCTCCATTGTTGCTGGCCTAAGGTTTAGTTCACCATATAGCAATGTATATATTGACCTATTTTCCCCTCGACTTTCTGTGATTCCTTACATCTCACCTTTCTTTGCAGACAAGCCATTTGAAATACCCTTAACTTATTTCACAGCCAATAAGTCATTGAAATAATGTGTATTTTTTAGAGAAATCTTCTTATATACTTAGGCAGAAAATCTCACCTGCCATAGTTTTCAAAACAGCATAATTTAACTCTTCTCAATGCTTAATCTGTTGTATTACACAACCTTTGAGTATTTAGCTTTGTCAATGACATGTCCTTTAAAAATGTTTTAGAGATCCTACCAGTCTTTGAAAACATCCTTGTTCCTTGTTTCAGTTCCAGTTTTATGTATATTTTCTGCCTTGCACCTGATTATTCCAACAATTGATGGATGGCCTTGGGAATCTAATTCTGGTATTGAAAGTCTTTACTCTTTGTCTCCCCTCGTAGCTGATTTCTTCATTATTGTGTAAATTTAGATCATGAGCTCATGTTTAGCTAAACAGCTGACCTTGTAAGACGCTTAGGTGTGAACGATCGTAAGCTTCAGCAGAAAGTCGGCAAAGATTTATCTGTGTCCCTCCAATGAGTTGCCCACGAGGACACCGTTTTCTACAAGTGTTGGTCCAATACTCCCTCTAGAGGCAGGGGACTCCGACAGGGCTGATTGGCGGCACCCGATCTGGGGCAGGGCCAGTGGGCAGCCTGTGGCCCGGGCAGGAGCCTCTTTGCATGTGTCCCTGGGACACATCTGCCTGTGAACTTCGGTCACCTGGCAGGAAGCTACGATGCCCAGACCTATGGTTAGCTGTGCAGCGAGGTGTACTGTGAGGACAGGTTCCACACACACTTCAAGTAAGAGGTCGGCCTGAGTGGAAAGGTGAGAGTTTGGGCAGCTGTGCAGACAAAGAAGGCGCACTTTGGCCTGGGCCTAAATGCTTGTGACACCCCACTGGACCTGCCGTGCTCTGAGGGCCCTGCCCTGGGTCCAATGCTCCCCTGCCCTTTGTTCAGTCACAGCAGAGATGGCCACACCCACTCCTTCAGTGAGGGCAGAGTTCCAACCACCCTCAGCCCCGCCCCCTCTCCGCAGGTTACCATGGACTACAGAGGCTGCATCCTGAGGCCAGGGCGTTCCGAGAATGCCAAGGGCAGACATGATGACCTTAAATGATTTCCTCTTGTGTCAGGTTTGGTAAACTTTAGGAGCTAGGAAATGGTCCACTTTACAGAAATGTTCAAATTTACTGGCATTTCATATATTCTCTGATATAACATTGTCCTGATTCTTTCTGTATATTCTTTACTTATGTTTTTGTTTTCCTTAATCAAAGTGTGTCTTTTCAATCTTTTCAAAGAAGATTCTTTGGACTTACTAAATCACCTCAATTTTATACGTTTTCTGTTGTATTAAGTTCTGCTCATATCTTTATTTATCTTTTTTCTATGATCTCAGGGTTTATTGTTTTCAACTTCTGATGTCAATTAAAACACTTGGTTATTCATTTTAATAAATATTTTACTTATAAAGATTTGAACTTTTGAAGATTCCAGCTTACTTGTAAGTTTCTAAGGGTCAGGTCTTCTCCATTGTTGCTGGCCTAAGGTTTAGTTCACCATATAGCAATGTATATATTGACCTATTTTCCCCTCGACTTTCTGTGATTCCCTACATCTCACCTTTCTTTGCAGACAAGCCATTTGAAATACCCTTCACTTATTTCACAGCCAATAAGTCATTGAAATAATGTGTAGTTTTTAGAGAAATCTTCTTATATAATTAGGCAGAAAATCTCACCTGCCATAGTTTTCAAAACAGCATAATTTCACTCTTCTCAATGCTTAATCTGTTGTATTACACAACCTTTGAGTATTTAGCTTTATCAATGACATGTCCTTTAAAAATGTTTTAGAGATCCTACCAGTCTTTGAAAACATCCTTGTTCCTTGTTTCAGTTCCAGTTTTATGTATATATTCTGCCTTGCACCTGATTATTCCAACAATTGATGGATGGCTTTGGGAATCTAATTCTGGTATTGATAGTCTTTACTGATTGTCTCCCCTCATAGCTGATTTCTTCATTATTGTGTAAATTTAGATCATGAGCTCATGTTTAGCTAAACAGCTGACCTTGTACGACGCTTATGTGTGAACGCTCGTAAGCTTCAGCAGAAAGTCGGCAAGGTTTATTTGTGTCCCTCCAATGAGTTGCCCACGAGGACACCGTTTTCTACAAGTGTTGGTCCAATACTCCCTCTAGAGGCAGGGGACTCCGACAGGGCTGATTGGCGGCCCCCGATCTGGGGCAGGGGCAGTGGGCAGCCTGTGGCCCGTGCAGGAGCCTCTTTGCATGTGTCCCTGGGACACATCTGCCTGCGAACTTCGGTCACCTGGCAGGAAGCTACGATGCCCAGACCTATGGTTAGCTGTGCAGCGAGGTGTACTGTGAGGACAGGTTCCACACACACTTCAAGTAAGAGGTTGGCCTGAGTGGAAAGGTGAGAGTTTGGGCAGCTGTGCAGACAAAGAAGGCGCCCTTTGGCCTGGGCCTAAATGCTTGTGACACCCCACTGGACCTGCCGTGCTCTGAGGGCCCTGCCCTGGGCCCCCTGCTCCCCTGCCCTTTGTTCTGTCACAGCAGAGATGGCCACACCCACTCCTTCAGTGAGGCCAGAGTTCCAACCACCCTCAGCCCCGCCCCCTCTCCGCAGGTTACCATGGACTACAGAGGCTGCATCCTGAGGCCAGGGCGTTCCGAGAATGCCAAGGGCAGACATGATGACCTTAAATGATTTCCTCTTGTGTCAGGTTTGGTAAATTTTAGGAGCTAGGAAATGGTCCACTTTACAGAAATATTCAAATTTACTGGCATTTCATATATTCTCTGCTATAACATTGTCCTGATTCTTTCTGTATATTCTTTACTTATGTTTTTGTTTTCCTTAATCAAAGTGTGTCTTTTCAATCTTTTCAAAGAAGATTCTTTGGACTTACTAAATCACCTCAATTTTATACGTTTTCTGTTGTATTAAGTTCTGCTCATATCTTTATTTATCTTTTTTCTATGTTCTCAGTGTTTATTGTTTTGATCTTCTGATGTCAATTAAAACACTTGGTTATTCATTTTAATAAATATTTTACTTATAAAGATTAGAACTTTTGAAGATTCCAGCTTACTTGTAAGTTTCTAAGGGTCAGGTCCTCTCCATTGTTGCTGGCCTAAGGTTTAGTTCACCATATAGCAATGTATATATTGACCTATTTTCCCCTCGACTTTCTGTGATTCCCTACATCTCACCTTTCTTTGCAGACAAGCCATTTGAAATGCCCTTCACTTATTTCACAGCCAATAAGTCATTGAAATAATGTGTAGCTTTTAGAGAAATCTTCTTATATAATTAGGCAGAAAATCTCACCTGCCATAGTTTTCAAAACAGCATAATTTCACTCTTCTCAATGCTTAATCTGTTGTATTACACAACCTTTGAGTATTTAGCTTTATCAATGACATGTCCTTTAAAAATGTTTTAGAGATCCTACCAGTCTTTGAAAACATCCTTGTTCCTTGTTTCAGTTCCAGTTTTATGTATATATTCTGCCTTCCACCTGATTATTCCAACAATTGATGGATGGCATTGGGAATCTAATTATGGTATTGATAGTCTTTAATGATTGTCTCCCCTCATAGCTGATTTCTTCATTATTGTGTAAATTTAGATCATGAGCTCATGTTTAGCTAAACAGCTGACCTTGTACGACGCTTATGTGTGAACGCTCATAAGCTTCAGCAGAAAGTCGGCAAAGATTTATTTGTGTCCCTCCAATGAGTTGCCCACGAGGACACCGTTTTCTACAAGTGTTGGTCCAATACTCCATCTAGAGGCAGGGGACTCCGACAGGGCTGATTGGCGGCCCCCGATCTGGGGCAGGGGCCGTGGGCAGCCTGTGGCCCGGGCTGGAGCCTCTTTGCATGTGTCCCTGGGACACATCTGCCTGCGAACTTCGGTCACCTGGCAGGAAGCTACGATGCCCAGACCTATGGTTAGCTGTGCAGCGAGGTGTACTGTGAGGACAGGTTCCACACACACTTCAAGTAAGACGTCGGCCTGAGTGGAAAGGTGAGAGTTTGGGCAGCTGTGCAGACAAAGAAGGCGCCCTTTGGCCTGGGCCTAAATGCTTGTGACACCCCACTGGACCTGCCGTGCTCTGAGGGCCCTGCCCTGGGCCCCATGCTCCCCTGCCCTTTGTTCAGTCACAGCAGAGATGGCCACACCCACTCCTTCAGTGAGGGCAGAGTTCCAACCACCCTCAGCCCAGCCCCCTCTCCACAGGTTACCATGGACTACAGAGGCTGCATCCTGAGGCCAGGGCTTTCCGAGAATGCCAAGGGCAGACAGGATGACCTTAAATGATTTCCTCTTGTGTCAGGTTTGGTAAACTTTAGGAGCTAGGAAATGGTCCACTTTACAGAAATTTTCAAATTTACTGGCATTTCATATATTCTCTGCTATAACATTGTCCTGATTCTTTCTGTATATTCTTTACTTATGTTTTTGTTTTCCTTAATCAAAGTGTGTCTTTTCAATCTTTTCAAAGAAGATTCTTTGGACTTACTAAATCACCTCAAGTTTATACGTTTTCTGTTGTATTAAGTTCTGCTCATATCTTTATCTTTTTTCTATGTTCTCAGGGTTTATTGTTTTGATCTTCTGATGTCAATTAAAACACTTGTTTATTCATTTTAATAAATATTTTACTTATAAAGATTTGAACTTTTGAAGATTCCAGCTTACTTGTAAGTTTCTAAGGGTCAGGTCCTCTCCATTGTTGCTGGCGTAAAGTTTACTTCACCATATAGCAATGTATATATTGACCTATTTTCCCCTCGACTTTCTGTGATTCCCTACATCTCACCTTTCTTTGCAGACAAGCCATTTGAAATACCCTTAACTTATTTCACAGCCAATAAGTAATTGAAATAATGTGTAGTTTTTAGAGAAATCTTCTTATATAATTAGGCAGAAAATCTCACCTGCCATAGTTTTCAAAACAGCATAATTTCACTCTTCTCAATGCTTAATCTGTTGTATTACACAACCTTTGAGTATTTAGCTTTATGAATGACATGTCCTTTAAAAATGTTTTAGAGAACCTACCAAACTTTGAAAACATACTTGTTCCTTGTTTCAGTTCCAGTTTTATGTATATATTCTGCCTTGCACCTGATTATTCCAACAATTGATGGATGGCCTTGGGAATTTAATTCTGGTATTGATAGTCTTTACTGATTGTCTCCCCTCGTAGCTGATTTCTTCATTATTGTGTAAATTTAGATAATGAGCTCATGTTTAGCTAAACAGCTGACCTTGTACGACGCTTATGTGTGAACGCTCGTAAGCTTCAGCAGAAAGACGGCAAAGATTTATTTGTGTCCCTCCAATGAGTTGCCAAAGAGGACACCGTTTTCTACAAGTGTTGGTCCAATACTCACTCTAGAGGCAGGGGACTCCGACAGGGCTGATTGGCGGCCCACGATCTGGGGCAGGGGCAGTGGGCAGCCTGTGGCCCAGGCAGGAGCCTCTTTGCATGTGTCCCTGGGACACATCTGCCTGCGAACTTCGGTCACCTAGCAGGAAGCTACGATGCCCAGACCTATGGTTAGCTGTGCAGCGAGGTGTACTGTGATGACAGGTTCCACACACACTTCAAGTAAGAGGTCGGCCTGAGTGGAAAGGTGAGAGTTTGGGCAGCTGTGCAGACAAAGAAGGCGCCCTTTGTCCTGGGCCTAAATGCTTGTGACACCCCACTGGACCTGCCGTGCTCTGAGGGCCCTGCCCTGGGCCCCCTGCTCCCCTGCCCTTTGTTCAGTCACAGCAGAGATGGCCACACCCACTCCTTCAGTGAGGGCAGAGTTCCAACCACCCTCAGCCCCGCCCCCTCTCCGCAGGTTACCATGGACTACAGAGGCTGCATCCTGAGGCCAGGGCGTTCCGAGAATGCCAAGGGCAGACATGATGACCTTAAATGATTTCCTCTTGTGTCAGGTTTGGTAAACTTTAGGAGCTAGGAAATGGTCCACTTTACAGAAATGTTCAAATTTACTGGCATTTCATATATTCTCTGCTATAACATTGTCCTGATTCTTTCTGTATATCCTTTACTTATGTTTTTGTTTTCCTTAATCAAAGTGTGTCTTTTCAATCTTTTCAAAGAAGATTCTTTGGACTTACTAAATCACCTCAATTTTATACGTTTTCTGTTGTATTAAGTTCTGCTCATATCTTTATTTATCTTTTTTCTATGTTCTCAGGGTTTATTGTTTTGATCTTCTGATGTCAATTAAAACACTTGGTTATTCATTTTAATAAATATTTTACTTATAAAGATTTGAACTTTTGAAGATTCCAGCTTACTTGTAAGTTTCTAAGGGTCAGGTCCTCTCCATTGTTGCTGGCCTAAGGTTTAGTTCACCATATAGCAATGTATATATTGACCTATTTTCCCCTCGACTTTCTGTGATTCCCTACATCTCACCTTTCTTTGCAGACAAGCCATTTGAAATACCCTTAACTTATTTCACAGCCAATAAGTCATTGAAATAATGTGTATTTTTAGAGAAATCTTCTTATATAATTAGGCAGAAAATCTCACCTGCCATAGTTTTCAAAACAGCATAATTTCACTCTTCTCAATGCTTAATCTGTTGTATTACACAACCTTTGAGTATTTAGCTTTATCAATGACATGTCCTTTAAAAATGTTTTAGAGATCCTACCAGTCTTTGAAAACATCTTTGTTCCTTGTTTCAGGTCCAGTTTTAAGTATATATTCTGCCTTGCACCTGATTATTACAACAATTGATGGATGGCCTTGGGAATCTAATTCTGGTATTGATAGTCTTTACTGATTGTCTCCCCTCATAGCTGATTTCTTCATTATTGTGTAAATTTAGATCATGAGCTCATGTTTAGCTAAACAGCTGACCTTGTAAGACGCTTAGGTGTGAACGCTCGTAAGCTTCAGCAGAAAGTCGGCAAAGATTTATTTGTGTCCCTCCAATGAGTTGCCCAGAAGGACACCGTTTTCTACAAGTGTTGGTCCAATACTCCCTCTAGAGGCAGGGGACTCCGACAGGGCTGATTGGCGGCGCCCGATCAGGGGCAGGGGCAGTGGGCAGCCTGTGGCCCGGGCAGGAGCCTCTTTGCATGTGTCCCTGGGACAAATCTGCCTGTGAACTTCGGTCACCTGGCAGGAAGCTACGATGCCCAGACCTATGGTTAGCTGTGCAGCGAGGTGTACTGTGAGGACAGGTTCCACACACACTTCAAGTAAGAGGTCGGCCTGAGTGGAAAGGTGAGAGTTTGGGCAGCTGTGCAGACAAAGAAGGCGCCCTTTGGCCTGGGCCTAAATGCTTGTGACACCCCACTGGACCTGCCGTGCTCTGAGGGCCCTGCCCTGGGCCCCCTGCTCCCCTGCTCTTTGTTCAGTCACAGCAGAGATGGCCACACCCACTCCTTCAGTGAGGGCAGAGTTCCAACCACCCTCAGCCCCGCCCCCTCTCCGCAGGTTACCATGGACTACAGAGGCTGCATCCTGTGGCCAGGGCATTCCGAGAATGCCAAGGGCAGACATGATGACCTTAAATGATTTCCTCTTGTGTCAGGTTTGGTAAACTTTAGGAGCTAGGAAATGGTCCACTTTACAGAAATGTTCAAATTTACTGGCATTTCATATATTCTCTGCTATAACTTTGTCCTGATTCTTTCTGTATATTCTTTACTTATGTTTTTGTTTTCCTTAATCAAAGTGTGTCTTTTCAATCTTTTCAAAGAAGATTCTTTGGACTTACTAAATCACCTCAATTTTATACGTTTTCTGTTGTATTAAGTTCTGCTCATATCTTTATTTATCTTTTTTCTATGTTCTCAGGGTTTATTGTTTTGATCTTCTGATGTCAATTAAAACACTTGTTTATTCATTTTAATAAATATTTTATTTATAAAGATTTGAACTTTTGAAGATTCCAGCTTACTTGTAAGTTTCTAAGGGTCAGGTCCTCTCCATTGTTGCTGGCCTAAGGTTTAGTTCACCATATAGCAATGTATATATTGACCTATTTTCCCCTCGACTTTCTGTGATTCCCTCCATCTCACCTTTCTTTGCAGACAAGCCATTTGAAATACCCTTAACTTATTTCACAGCCAATAAGTCATTGAAATAATGTGTATTTTTTAGAGAAATCTTCTTATATACTTAGGCAGAAAATCTCACCTGCCATAGTTTTCAAAACAGCATAATTTCACTCTTCTCAATGCTTAATCTGTTGTATTACACAACCTTTGAGTATTTAGCTTTGTCAATGACATGTCCTTTAAAAATGTTTTAGAGATCCTACCAGTCGTTGAAAACATCCTTGTTCCTTGTTTCAGTTCCAGTTTTATGTATATTTTCTGCCTTGCACCTGATTATTCCAACAATTGATGGATGGCCTTGGGAATCTAATTCTGGTATTGAAAGTCTTTAGTCTTTGTCTCCCCTCATAGCTGATTTCTTCATTATTGTGTAAATTTAGATCATGAGCTCATGTTTAGCTAAACAGCTGATCTTGTAAGACGCTTAGGTGTGAACGCTCGTAAGCTTCAGCAGAAAGTCGGCAAAGATTTATTTGTGTCCCTCCAATGAGTTGCCCACGAGGACACCGTTTTCTACAAGTGTTGGTCCAATACTCCCTCTAGAGGCAGGGGACTCCGACAGGGCTGATTGGCGGCGCCCGATCAGGGGCAGGGGCAGTGGGCAGCCTGTGGCCCGGGCAGGAGCCTCTTTGCATGTGTCCCTGGGACAAATCTGCCTGTGAACTTCGGTCACCTGGCAGGAAGCTACGATGCCCAGACCTATGGTTAGCTGTGCAGCGAGGTGTACTGTGAGGACAGGTTCCACACACACTTCAAGTAAGAGGTCGGCCTGAGTGGAAAGGTGAGAGTTTGGGCAGCTGTGCAGACAAAGAAGGCGCCCTTTGTCCTGGGCCTAAATGCTTGTGACACCCCACTGGCCCTGCCGTGCTCTGAGG
Source organism: Mesoplodon mirus (assembly GCF_964341445.2). Classification (NCBI taxonomy): domain Eukaryota; kingdom Metazoa; phylum Chordata; class Mammalia; order Artiodactyla; family Ziphiidae; genus Mesoplodon; species Mesoplodon mirus. The sequence goes on along the minus strand of NC_138976.1, from coordinate 178,916,320 downwards.
GCCCTGCCCTGGGCCCCCTGCTCCCCTGCTCTTTGTTCAGTCACAGCAGAGATGGCCACACCCACTCCTTCAGTGAGGGCAGAGTTCCAACCACCCTCAGCCCCGCCCCCTCTCCGCAGGTTACCATGGACTACAGAGGCTGCATCCTGAGGCCAGGGCGTTCCGAGAATGCCAAGGGCAGACATGATGACCTTAAATGATTTCCTCTTGTGTCAGGTTTGGTAAACTTTAGGAGCTAGGAAATGGTCCACTTTACAGAAATGTTCAAATTTACTGGCATTTCATATATTCTCTGCTATAACTTTGTCCTGATTCTTTCTGTATATTCTTTACTTATGTTTTTGTTTTCCTTAATCAAAGTGTGTCTTTTCAATCTTTTCAAAGAAGATTCTTTGGACTTACTAAATCACCTCAATTTTATACGTTTTCTGTTGTATTAAGTTCTGCTCATATCTTTATTTATCTTTTTTCTATGTTCTCAGGGTTTATTGTTTTGATCTTCTGATGTCAATTAAAACACTTGTTTATTCATTTTAATAAATATTTTATTTATAAAGATTTGAACTTTTGAAGATTCCAGCTTACTTGTAAGTTTCTAAGGGTCAGGTCCTCTCCATTGTTGCTGGCCTAAGGTTTAGTTCACCATATAGCAATGTATATATTGACCTATTTTCCCCTCGACTTTCTGTGATTCCCTCCATCTCACCTTTCTTTGCAGACAAGCCATTTGAAATACCCTTAACTTATTTCACAGCCAATAAGTCATTGAAATAATGTGTATTTTTTAGAGAAATCTTCTTATATACTTAGGCAGAAAATCTCACCTGCCATAGTTTTCAAAACAGCATAATTTCACTCTTCTCAATGCTTAATCTGTTGTATTACACAACCTTTGAGTATTTAGCTTTGTCAATGACATGTCCTTTAAAAATGTTTTAGAGATCCTACCAGTCGTTGAAATCATCCTTGTTCCTTGTTTCCGTTCCAGTTTTATGTATATTTTCTGCCTTGCACCTGATTATTCCAACAATTGATGGATGGCCTTGGGAATCTAATTCTGGTATTGAAAGTCTTTAGTCTTTGTCTCCCCTCATAGCTGATTTCTTCATTATTGCGTAAATTTAGATCATGAGCTCATGTTTAGATAAACAGCTGACCTTGTAAGACGCTTAGGTGTGAACGCTCGTAAGCTTCAGCAGAATGTCGGCAAAGATTTATCTGTGTCCCTCCAATGAGTTGCCCACGAGGACACCGTTTTCTACAAGTGTTGGTCCAATACTCCCTCTAGAGGCAGGGGACTCCGACAGGGCTGATTGGCAGCCCCAGATCTGGGGCAGGGGCAGTGGGCAGCCTGTGGCCCGGGCAGGAGCCTCTTTGCATGTGTCCCTGGGACACATCTGCCTGTGAACTTCGGTCACCTGCCAGGAAGCTACGATGCCCAGACCTATGGTTAGCTGTGCAGCGAGGTGTACTGTGAGGACAGGTTCCACACACACTTCAAGTAAGAGGTCGGCCTGAGTGGAAAGGTGAGAGTTTGGGCAGCTGTGCAGACAAAGAAGGCGCCCTTTGGCCAGGGCCTAAATGCTTGTGACAGCCCACTGGACCTGCCGTGCTCTGAGGGCCCTGCCCTGGGCCCCCTGCTCCCCTGCCCTTTGTTCAGTCACAGCAGAGATTGCCACACCCACTCCCTCATTGTGGGCAGAGTTCCAACCTCCCTCAGCCCCGCCCCCTCTCCGCAGGTTACCATGGAGTAGAGAGGCTGCATCCTGAGGACAGTGCGTTCCGAGAATGCCAAGGGCAGACATGATGACCTTAAATGATTTCCTCTTGTGTCAGTGTTGGTAAACTTTAGGAGCTAGGAAATGGTCCACTTTAGAGAAATGTTCAAATTTACTGGCATTTCATATATTCTCTGCTATAACATTGTCCTGATTCTTTCTCTATATTCTTTACTTATGTTTTTGTTTTCCTTAATCAAAGTGTGTCTTTTCAATCTTTTCAAAGAAGATTCTTTGGACTTACTAAATCACCTCAATTTTATACGTTTTCTGTTGTATTAAGTTCTGCTCATATCTTTATCTTTTTTCTATGTTCTCAGGGTTTATTGTTTTGATCTTCTGATGTCAATTAAAACACTTGGTTATTCATTTTAATTAATATTTTACTTATAAAGATTTGAACTTTTGAAGATTCCAGCTTACTTGTTAGTTTCTAAGGGTCAGGTCCTCTCCATTGTTGCTGGCCTAAGGTTTAGTTCACCATATAGCAATGTATATATTGACCTATTTTCCCCTCGACTTTCTGTGATTCCCTACATCTCACCTTTCTTTGCAGACAAGCCATTTGAAATACCCTTAACTTATTTCACAGCCAATAAGTCATTGAAATAATGTGTAGTTATTAGAGAAATCTTCTTATATAAATAGGCAGAAAATCTCACCTGCCATAGTTTTCAAAACAGCATAATTTCACTCTTCTCAATGCTTCATCTGTTGTATTACACAACCTTTGCGTATTTAGCTTTATCAATGACATGTCCTTTAAAAAGGTTTTAGAGATCCTACCAGTCTTTGAAAACATCCTTGTTCCTTGTTTCAGTTCCAGTTTTATGTATATATTCTGCCTTGCACCTGATTATTCCAACAATTGATGGATGGCCTTGGGAATCTAATTCTGGTATTGATAGTCTTTACTGATTGTCTCCCCTCGTAGCTGATTTCTTCATTATAGTGTAAATTTAGATCATGAGCTCATGTTTAGCTAAACAGCTGACCTTGTAAGACGCTTAGGTGTGAACGCTCATAAGCTTCAGGAGAAAGTCGGCAAAATTTATTTGTGTCCCTCCAATGAGTTGCCCACGAGGACACCGTTTTCTACAAGTGTTGGTCCAATACTCCCTCTAGAGGAACGGGACACCGACATGGCTGATTGTTGGCCCCGATCTGGGGCAGGGGCAGTGGGCAGCCTGTGGCCCGGGCTGGAGCCTCTTTGCATGTGTCCCTTGGACACATCTGCCTGCGAACTTCGGTCACATGGCAGGAAGCTACGATGCCCAGACCTATGGTTAGCTGTGCAGCGAGGTGTACTGTGAGGACAGGTTCCACACACACTTCAAGTAAGAGGTCGGCCTGAGTGGAAAGGTGAGAGTTTGGGCAGCTGTGCAGACAAAGAAGGCGCCCTTTGTCCTGGACCTAAATGCTTGTGACACCCCACTGGACCTGCCGTGCTCTGAGGGCACTGCCCTGGGCCCCCTGCTCCCCGGCCCTTTGTTCAGTCACAGCAGAGATTGCCACACCCACTCCTTCAGTGAGGGCAGAGTTCCAACCACCCTCAGCCCCGCCCCCTCTCCGCAGGTTACCATGGACTACAGAGGCTGCATCCTGAGGACAGGGCGTTCCGAGAATGCCAAGGTCAGACATGATGACCTTAAATGATTTCCTCTTGTGTCAGGTTTGGTAAACTTTAGGACCTAGGAAATGTTCCACTTACAGAAATGTTCAAATTTACTGCCATTTCATATATTCTGTGCTATAACATTGCCCTGATTCTTTCTGTATATTCTTTACTTATGTTTTTGTTTTCCTTAATCAAAGTGTGTCTTTTCAATCTTTTCAAAGAAGATTCTTTGGACTTACTAAATCACCTCAATTTTATACGTTTTCTGTTGTATTAAGTTCTGCTCATATCTTTCTTTATCTTTTTTCTATGTTCTAAGGGTTTATGGTTTTGATCTTCTGATGTCAATTAAAACACTTGGTTATTCATTTTAATAAATATTTTACTTATAAAGATTTGAACTTTTGAAGATTCCAGCTTACTTGTAAGTTTCTAAGGGTCAGGTCCTCTCCATTGTTGCTGGCCTAAGGTTTAGTTCACCATATAGCAATGTATATATTGACCTATTTTCCCCTCGACTTTCTGTGATTCCCTACATCTCACCTTTCTTTGCAGACAAGCCATTTGAAATACCCTTAACTTATTTCACAGCCAATAAGTCATTGAAATAATGTGTAGTTTTTAGAGAAATCTTCTTATATAATTAGGCAGAAAATCTCACCTGCCATAGTTTTCAAAACAGCATAATTTCACTCTTCTCAATGCTTAATCTGTTGTATTACACAACCTTTGAGTATTTAGCTTTATGAATGACATGTCCTTTAAAAATGTTTTAGAGATCCTACCAAACTTTGAAAACATCCTTGTTCCTTGTTTCAGTTCCAGTTTTATGTATATATTCTGCCTTGCACCTGATTATTCCAACAATTGATGGATGGCCTTGGGAATTTAATTCTGGTATTGATAGTCTTTACTGATTGTCTCCCCTCGTAGCTGATTTCTTCATTATTGTGTAAGTTTAGATCATGAGCTCATGTTTAGCTAAACAGCTGACCTTGTAAGACGCTTAGGTGTGAACGCTCGTAAGCTTCAGCAGAAAGACGGCAAAGATTTATTTGTGTACCTCCAATGAGTTGCCCACGAGGACACCGTTTTCTACAAGTGTTGGTCCAATACTCACTCTAGAGGCAGGGGACTCTGATAGGGCTGATTGGCGGCCCCCGATCTGGGGCAGGGGCTGTGGGCAGCCTGTGGCACGGGCAGGAGCCTCTTTGCATGTGTCCCTGGGACACATCTGCCTGTGAACTTCGGTCACCTGGCAGGAAGCTACGATGCCCAGACCTATGGTTAGCTGTGCAGCGAGGTGTACTGTGAGGACAGGTTCCACACACACTTCAAGGAAGAGGTTGGCCTGAGTGGAAAGGTGAGAGTTTGGGCAGCTGTGCAGACAAAGAAGGCGCCCTTTGGCCTGGGCCTAAATGCTTGTGACACCCCACTGGACATGCCGTGCTCTGAGGGCCCTGCCCTGGGCCCCCTGCTTCCCTGCCCTTTGTTCAGTAACAGCAGAGATGGCCACACCCACTCCTTCAGTGAGGGCAGAGTTCCAACCACCCTCAGCCCCGCCCCCTCTCCGCAGGTTACCATGGACTATAGAGGTTGCATCCTGAGGCCAGGGCGTTCCGAGAATGCCAAGGGCAGTCATGATGACATTAAATGATTTCCTCTTGTGTCAGGTTTGGTAAACTTTAGGAGCTAGGAAATGGTCCACTTTACAGAAATGTTCAAATTTACTGGCATTTCATATATTCTCTGCTATAACATTGTCCTGATTCTTTCTGTATATTCTTTACTTATGTTTTTGTTTTCCTTAATCAAAGTGTGTCTTTTCAATCTTTTCAAAGAAGATTCTTTGGACTTACTAAATCACCTCAATTTTATACGTTTTCTTTTGTATTAAGTTCTGCTCATATCTTTATTTATCTTTTTTCTATGTTCTCAGGGTTTATTGTTTTGATCTTCTGATGTCAATTAAAACACTTGGTTATTCATTTTAATAAATATTTCACTTATAAAGATTTGAACTTTTGAAGATTCCAGCTTACTTGTAAGTTTCTAAGGGTCAGGTCCACTCCTTTGTTGCTGGCGTAAGGTTTAGTTCACCAAATAGCAATGTTTATATTGACGTATTTTCCCCTCGACTTTCTGTGATTCCCTACATCTCACCTTTCTTTGCAGACAAGCAATTTGAAATACCCTTAACTTATTTCACAGCCAATAAGTCATTGAAATAATGTGTAGTTATTAGAGAAATCTTCTTATATAATTAGGCCGAAAATCTCATCTGCCATAGTTTTCAAAACAGCATAATTTCACTCTTCTCAATGCTTAATCTGTTGTATTACACAACCTTTGAGTATTTAGCTTTATCAATGACATGTCCTTTAAAAATGTTTTAGACATCCTACCAGTCTTTAAAAACATCCTTGTTCCTTGTTTCAGTTCCAGTTTTATGTATATATTCTGCCTTGAACCTGATTATTCCAACAATTGATGGATGGCCTTGGGAATCTAATTCTGGTATTGATAGTCTTTACTGATTGTCTCCCCTCGTAGCTGATTTCTTCATTATTGTGTAAATTTAGATCATGAGCTCATGTTTAGCTAAACAGCTGACCTTGTAAGACGCTTAGGTGTGAACGCTCGTAAGCTTCCGCAGAAAGACGGCAAAGATTTATTTGTGTCCCTCCAATGAGTTGCCCACGAGGACACCGTTTTCTACAAGTGTTGGTCCAATACTCCCTCTAGAGGAAGGGGACTCCGACAGGGCTGATTGGCGGCCCCCGATCTGGGGCAGGGGCAGTGGGCAGCATGTGGCCCGGGCTGGAGCCTCTTTGCATGTGTCCCTGGGACACATCTGCCTGCGAACTTTGGTCACCTGGCAGGAAGCTACGATGCCCAGACCTATGTTTAGCTGTGCAGCGAGGTGTACTGCACGGACAGGTTCCACACACACTTCAAGTAAGAGGTAGGCCTGAGTGGAAAGGTGAGAGTTTGGGCAGCTGTGCAGACAAAGAAGGCGCCCTTTGGCCTGGGCCTAAATGCTTGTGACAGCCCACTGGACCTGCCGTGCTCTGAGGGCCCTGCTCAGGGCCCCCTGCTCCCCTGCCCTTTGTTCAGTCACAGCAGAGATGGCCACACCCACTCCTTCAGTGAGGGCAGAGTTCCAACCACCCTCAGCCACGCCCCTTCTCCGCAGGTTACCATGGACTACAGAGGCTGCATCCTGAGGCCAGGGCGTTCCGAGAATGCCAAGGGCAGACATGATGACCTTAAATGATTTCCTCTTGTGTCAGGTTTGGTAAATTTTAGGAGCTAGGAAATGGTCCACTTTACAGAAATGTTCAAATTTACTGGCATTTCATATATTCTCTGCTATAACATTGTCCTGATTCTTTCTGTATATTCTTTACTTATGTTTTTGTTTTCCTTAATCAAAGTGTGTCTTTTCAATCTTTTCAAAGAAGATTCTTTGAACTTACTAAATCACCTCAATTTTATACGTTTTCTGTTGTATTAAGTTCTGCTCATATCTTTATTTATCTTTTTTCTATGTTCTCAGGGTTTATTGTTTTCATCTTCTGATGTCAATTAAAACACTTGTTTATTCATTTGAATAAATATTTTACTTATAAAGATTTGACTTTTGAAGATTCCAGCTTACTTGTAAGTTTCTAAGGGTCAGGTCCTCTCCATTGTTGCTGGCCTAAGGTTTAGTTCACCATATAGCAATGTATATATTGACCTATTTACCCCTCGACTTTCTGTGATTCCCTACATCTCACCTTTCTTTGCAGACAAGCCATTTGAAATACCCTTAACTTATTTCACAGCCAATAAGTCATTGAAATAATGTGTATTTTTTAGAGAAATCTTCTTATATACTTAGGCAGAAAATCTCACCTGCCATAGTTTTCAAAACAGCATAATTTCACTCTTCTCAATGCTTAATCTGTTGTATTACACAACCTTTGAGTATTTAGCTTTGTCAATGACATGTCCTTTAAAAATGTTTTAGAGATCCTACCAGTGTTTGAAAACATCCTTGTTCCTTGTTTCAGGTCCAGTTTTATGTATATATTCTGCCTTGCACCTGATTATTCCAACAACTGATGGTTGGCCTTGGGAATCTAATTCTGGTATTGATAATTTTTGCTGATTGTCTCCCCTTGTAGCTGAATTCTTCATTATTGTGTAAATTTAGATCATGAGCTCATGTTTAGCTAAACAGCTGACCATGTAAGACGCTTAGGTGTGAACGCTCGTAAGCTGCAGCAGAAAGTCGGCAAAGATTTATTTGTGTCCCTCCAATGAGTTGCCCACGAGGACACCGTTTTCTACAAGTGTTGGTCCAATACTCCCTCTAGAGGCAGGGGACTCCGACAGGGCTGATTGGCGGCACCCGATCTGGGGCAGGGGCAGTGGGCAGCCTGTGGCCCGGGCTGGAGCCTCTTTGCATGTGTCCCTGGGACACATCTGCCTGCGAACTTCGGTCACCTGGCAGGAAGCTACGATGCCCAGACCTATGGTTAGCTGTGCAGCGAGGTGTACTGTGACAACAGTTTCCACACACACTTCAAGTAAGAGGTCGGACTGAGTGGAAAGGTGAGAGTTTGGGCAGCTGTGCAGACAAAGAAGGCGCCCTTTGGCCTGGGCCTAAATGCTTGTGACACCCCACTGGACCTGCCGTGCTCTGAGGGCCCTGCCCTGGGCCCACTGCTCACCTGCCCTTTGTTCAGTCACAGCAGAGATGGCCACACCCACTCCTTCAGTGAGGGCAGAGTTCCAACCACCCTCAGCCCTGCCCCCTCTCCGCAGTTAACCATGGACTACAGAGGCTGCATCCTGAGGCCTGGGCGTTCCGAGAATGCCAACGGCAGACATGATGACCTTAAATGATTTCCTCTTTTGTCAGGTTTGGTAAACTTTAGGAGCTAGGAAATGGTCCACTTTACAGAAATGTTCAAATTTACTGGCATTTCATATATTCTCTGCTGTAACTTTGTCCTGATTCTTTCTGTATATTCTTTACTTATGTTTTTGTTTTCCTTAATCAAAGTGTGTCTTTTCAATCTTTTCACAGAAGATTCTTTGGACTTACTAAATCACCTCAATTTTATACGTTTTCTGTTGTATTAAGTTCTGCTCATATCTTTATTTATCTTTTATCTATGTTCTCAGGGTTTATTGTTTTGATCTTCTGATGTCAATTAAAACACTTGGTTATTCATTTTAATAAATATTTTACTTATAAAGATTTGAACTTTTGAAGATTCCAGCTTACTTGTAAGTTTCTAAGGGTCAGGTCCTCTCCATTGTTGCTGGCCTAAGGTTTAGTTCACCATATAGCAATGTATATATTGACCTATTTTCCCCTCGACTTTCTGTGATTCCCTCCATCTCACCTTTCTTTGCAGACAAGCCATTTGAAATACCCTTAACTTATTTCACAGCCAATAAGTCATTGAAATAATGTGTATTTTTTAGAGAAATCTTCTTATATAATTAGGCACAAAATCTCACCTGCCATAGTTTTCAAAACAGCATAATTTCACTCTTCTCAATGCTTAATCTGTTGTATTACACAACCTTTGAGTATTTAGCTTTGTCAATGACATGTCCTTTAAAAATGTTTTAGAGATCCTACCAGTCTTTGAAAACATCCTTGTTCCTTGTTTCAGTTCCAGTTTTATGTATATTTTCTGCCTTGCACCTGATTATTCCAACAATTGATGGATGGCCTTGGGAATCTAATTCTGGTATTGAAAGTCTTTACTGATAGTCTCCCCTCGTAGCTGATTTCTTCATTATTGTGAAAATTTAGATCATGAGCTCAAGTTTAGCTAAACAGCTGACCTTGTAAGACGCTTAGGTGTGAACGCTAGTAAGCTTCAGCAGAAAGTCGGCAAAGATTTATTTGTGTCCCTCCAATGAGTTGCCCACGAGGACACCGTTTTCTACAATTGTTGGTCCAATACACCCTCTAGAGGCAGCGGACTCCGACAGGGCTGATTGGCGGCGCCCGATCAGGGGCAGGGGCAGTGGGCAGCCTGTGGCCCGGGCTGGAGCCTCTTTGCATGTGTCCCTGGGACAAATCTGCCTGTGAACTTCGGTCACCTGGCAGGAAGCTACGATGCCCAGACCTATGGTTAGCTGTGCAGCGAGGTGTACTGTGAGGACAGGTTCCACACACACTTCAAGTAAGAGGTCGGCCTGAGTGGAAAGGTGAGAGATTGGGCAGCTGTGCAGACAAAGAAGGCGCCCTTTGTCCTGGGCCTAAATGCTTGTGACACCCCACTGGACCTGCTGTGCTCTGAGGGCCCTGCCCTGGGCCCCCTGCTCCCCTGCTCTTTGTTCAGTCACAGCAGAGATGGCCACACCCACTCCTTCAGTGAGGGCAGAGTTCCAACCACCCTCAGCCCCGCCCCCTCTCCGCAGGTTACCATGGACTACAGAGGCTGCATCCTGAGGCCAGGGCGTTCCGAGAATGCCAAGGGCAGACATGATGACCTTCAATGATTTCCTCTTGTGTCAGGTTTGGTAAACTTTAGGAGGTAGGAAATGGTCCACTTTACAGAAATGTTCAAATTTACTGGCATTTCATATATTCTCTGCTATAACTTTGTCCTGATTCTTTCTGTATATTCTTTACTTATGTTTTTGTTTTCCTTAATCAAAGTGTGTCTTTTCAATCTTTTCAAAGAAGATTCTTTGGACTTACTAAATCACCTCAATTTTATACGTTTTCTGTTGTATTAAGTTCTGCTCATATCTTTATTTATCTTTTTTCTATGTTCTCAGGGTTTATTGTTTTGATCTTCTGATGTCAATTAAAACACTTGTTTATTCAGTTTAATAAATATTTTATTTATAAAGATTTGAACTTTTGAAGATTCCAGCTTACTTGTAAGTTTCTAAGGGTCAGGTCCTCTCCATTGTTGCTGGCCTAAGGTTTAGTTCACCATATAGCAATGTATATATTGACCTATTTTCCCCTCGACTTTCTGTGATTCCCTCCATCTCACCTTTCTTTGCAGACAAGCCATTTGAAATACCCTTCACTTATTTCACAGCCAATAAGTCATTGAAATAATGTGTATTTTTTAGAGAAATCTTCTTATATACTTAGGCAGAAAATCTCACCTGCCATAGTTTTCAAAACAGCATAATTTCACTCTTCTCAATGCTTAATCTGTTGTATTACACAACCTTTGAGTTTTTAGCTTTGTCAATGACATGTACTTTAAAAATGTTTTAGAGATCCTACCAGTCTTTGAAAACATCCTTGTTCCTTGTTTCAGTTCCAGTTTTATGTATATTTTCTGCCTTGCACCTGATTATTCCAACAATTGATGGATGGCCTTGGGAATCTAATTCTGGTATTGAAAGTCTATACTGTTTGTCTCCCCTCGTAGCTGATTTCTTCATTATTGTGTAAATTTAGATCATGAGCTCATGTTTAGCTAAACAGCTGACCTGGTAAGACGCTTAGGTGTGAACGCTCGTAAGCTTCAGCAGTAAGTCGGCAAAGATTTATTTGTGTCCCTCCAATGAGTTGCCCACGAGGACACCGTTTTCTACAAGTGTTGGTCCAATACTCCCTCTAGAGGCAGGGGACTCCGACAGGGCTGATTGGCGGCGCCCGATCAGGGGCAGGGGCAGTGGGCAGCCTGTGGCCCGGGCAGGAGCCTCTTTGCATGTGTCCCTGGGACAATTCTGCCTGTGAACATCGGTCACCTGGCAGGAAGCTACGATGCCCAGACCTATGGTTAGCTGTGCAGCGAGGTGTACTGTGAGGACAGGTTCCACACACACTTCAAGTAAGAGGTCGGCCTGAGTGGAAAGGTGAGAGTTTGGGCAGCTGTGCAGACAAAGAAGGCGCCCTTTGTCCTGGGCCTAAATGCTTGTGACACCCCACTGGACCTGTCGTGCTCTGAGGGCCCTGCCCTGGGTCCCCTGCTCCCCTGCTCTTTGTTCAGTCACAGCAGAGATGGCCACACCCACTCCTTCAGTGAGGGCTGAGTTCCAACCACCCTCAGCCCCGCCCCCTCTCCGCAGGTTACCATGGACTACAGAGGCTGCATCCTGAGGCCAGGGCGTTCCGAGAATGCCAAGGGCAGACATGATGACCTTAAATGATTTCCTCTTGTGTCAGGTTTGGTAAACTTTAGGAGCTAGGAAATGGTCCACTTTACAGAAATGTTCAAATTTACTGGCATTTCATACATTCTTTGCTATAACATTGCCCTGATTCTTTCTGTATATTCTTTACTTATGTTTTTGTTTTCCTTAATCAAAGTGTGTCTTTTCAATCTTTTCAAAGAAGATTCTTTGTACTTCCTAAATCACCTCAATTTTATACGTTTTCTGTTGTATTAAGTTCTGCTCATATCTTTATTTATCTTTTTTCTATGTTCTCAGGGTTTATTGTTTTGATCTTCTGATGTCAATTAAAACACTTGGTTATTCATTTTAATAAATATTTTACTTATAAAGATTTGAACTTTTGAAGATTCCAGCTTACTTGTAATTTTCTAAGGGTCAGGTCCTCTCCATTGTTGCTGGCCTAAGGTTTAGTTCACCATATAGCAATGTATATATTGACCTATTTTCCCCTCGACTTGCTGTGATTCCCTACATCTCACCTTTCTTTGCAGACAAGCCATTTGAAATACCCTTAACTTATTTCACAGCCAATAAGTCATTGAAATAATGTGTAGTTTTTAGAGAAATCTTCTTATATAATTAGGCAGAAAATCTCACCTGCCATAGTTTTCAAAACAGCATAATTTCACTCTTCTCAATGCTTAATCTGTTGTATTACACAACCTTTGAGTATTTAGCTTTATCAATGACATGTCCTTTAAAAATGTTTTAGAGATCCTACCAGTCTTTGAAAATATCCTTGTTCCTTGTTTCAGTTCCAGTTTTATGGATATTTTCTGGCTTGCACCTGATTATTCCAACAATTGATGGATGGCCTTGGGAATCTAATTCTGGTATTGATAGTCTTTACTGATTGTCTCCTCTCCTAGCTGATTTCTTCATTATTGTGTAAATTTAGATCATGAGCTCATGTTTAGCTAAACAGCTGACCTTGTAAGACGCTTAGGTGTGAACGCTCGTAAGCTTCAGCAGAAAGTCGGCAAAGATTTATTTGTGTCCCTCCAATGAGTTGCCCACGAGGACACCGTTTTCTACAAGTGTTGTTCCAATACTCCCTCTAGAGGCAGGGGACTCCGACAGGGCTGATTGGTGGCCCCCGATCTGGGGCAGGGGCAGTGGGCAGCCTGTGGCCCGGGCAGGAGCCTCTTTGCATGTGTCCCTGGGACACATCTGCCTGCGAACTTCGGTCAACAAGCAGGAAGCTACGATGCCCAGACCTATGGTTAGCTGTGTAGCGAGGTGTACTGTGAGGACAGGTTCCACACACACTTCAAGTAAGAGGTCGGCCTGAGTGGAAAGGTGAGAGTTTGGGCAGCTGTGCAGACAAAGAAGGCGCCCTTTGGCCTGGGCCTAAATGCTTGTGACACCCCACTGGACCTGCCGTGCTCTGAGGGCCCTGCCCTCGGCCCCCTGCTCCCCTGCCCTTTGTTCAATCACAGCAGAGATGGCCACACCCACTCCTTCAGTGAGGGCAGAGTTCCAACCACCCTCAGCCCCGCCCCCTCTCCGCAGATTACCGTGGACTACAGAGGCTGCATCCTAAGGCCAGGGCGTTCCGAGAATGCCAAGGGCAGACATGATGACCTTAAATGATTTCCTCTTGTGTCAGGTTTGGTAAACTTTAGGAGCTAGGAAATGGTCCACTTTACAGAAATGTTCAAATTTACTGGCATTTCATATATTCTCTGCTATAACATTGTGCTGATTCTTTCTGTATATTCTTTACTTATGTTTTTGTTTTCCTTAATCAAAGTGTGTCTTTTCAATCTTTTCAAAGAAGATTCTTTGGACTTACTAAATCACCTCAATTTTATACGTTTTCTGTTGTATTAAGTTCTGCTCATATCTTTATCTTTTTTCTATGTTCTCAGGGTTTATTGTTTTGATCTTCTGATGTCAATTAAAACACTTGGTTATTCATTTTAATAAATATTTTACTTATAAAGATTTGAACTTTTGAAGATTCCAGCTTACTTGTAAGTTTCTAAGGGTCAGGTTCTCTCCATTGTTGCTGGCGTAAGGTTTACTTCACCATGTAGCCATGTATATATTGACCTATTTTCCCCTCGACTTTCTGTGATTCCCTACATCTCACCTTTCTTTGCAGACAAGCCATTTGAAATACCCTTAACTTATTTCACAGCCAATAAGTCATTGAAATAATGTGTAGTTATTAGAGAAATCTTCTTATATAAATAGGCAGAAAATCTCACCTGCCATAGTTTTCAAAACAGCATAATTTCACTCTTCTCAATGCTTAATCTGTTGTATTACACAACCTTTGAGTATTTAGCTTTATCAATGACATGTCCTTTAAAAATGTTTTAGAGATCCTACCAGTCTTTGAAAACATCCTTGTTCCTTGTTTCAGTTCCAGTTTTATGTATATATTCTGCCTTGCACCTGATTATTCCAACAATTGATGGATGGCCTTGGGAATCTAATTCTGGTATTGATAGTCTTTACTGATTGTCTCCCCTCGTAGCTGATTTCTTCATTATTGTGTAAATTTAGATCATGAGCTCATGTTTAGCTAAACAGCTGACCTTGTAAGACGCTTAGGTGTGAACGCTCATAAGCTTCAGGAGAAAGTCGGCAAAATTTATTTGTGTCCCTCCAATGAGTTGCCCACGAGGACACCGTTTTCTACAAGTGTTGGTCCAATACTCCCTCTAGAGGAACGGGACTCCGACATGGCTGATTGTTGGCCCCGATCTGGGGCAGGGGCAGTGGGCAGCCTGTGGCCCGGGCTGGAGCCTCTTTGCATGTGTCCCTTGGACACATCTGCCTGCGAACTTCGGTCACATGGCAGGAAGCTACGATGCCCAGACCTATGGTTAGCTGTGCAGCGAGGTGTACTGTGAGGACAGGTTCCACACACACTTCAAGTAAGAGGTCGGCCTGAGTGGAAAGGTGAGAGTTTGGGCAGCTGTGCAGACAAAGAAGGCGCCCTTTGGCCTGGGCCTAAATGCTTGTGACACCCCACTGGACCTGCCGTGCTCTGAGGGCCCTGCCCTGGGCCCCCTGCTCCCCTGCCCTTTGTTCAGTCACAGCACAGATTGCCACACCCACTCCCTCAGTGAGGGCAGAGTTCCAACCACCCTCAGCCCCGCCCCCTCTCCGCAGGTTACCATGGACTACAGAGGCTGCATCCTGAGGCCAGGTCGTTCCGAGAATGCCAAGGGCAGACATGATGACCTTAAATGATTTCCTCTTGTGTCAGGTTTGGTAAACTTTAGGAGCTAGGAAATGGTCCACTTTACAGAAATGTTCAAATTTACTGGCATTTCATATATTCTGTGCTATAACATTGCCCTGATTCTTTCTGTATATTCTTTACTTATGTTTTTGTTTTCCTTAATCAAAGTGTGTCTTTTCAATCTTTTCAAAGAAGATTCTTTGGACTTACTAAATCACCTCAATTTTATACGTTTTCTGTTGTATTAAGTTCTGCTCATATCTTTATTTATCTTTTTTCTATGTTCTCAGGGTTTATTGTTTTGATCTTCTGATGTCAATTAAAACACTTGTTTATTCATTTTAATAAATATTTTATTTATAAAGATTTGAACTTTTGAAGATTCCAGCTTACTTGTAAGTTTCTAAGGGTCAGGTCCTCTCCATTGTTGCTGGCCTAAGGTTTAGTTCACCATATAGCAATGTATATATTGACCTATTTTCCCCTCGACTTTCTGTGATTCCCTCCATCTCACCTTTCTTTGCAGACAAGCCATTTGAAATACCCTTCACTTATTTCACAGCCAATAAGTCATTGAAATAATGTGTATTTTTTAGAGAAATCTTCTTATATACTTAGGCAGAAAATCTCACCTGCCATAGTTTTCAAAACAGCATAATTTCACTCTTCTCAATGCTTAATCTGTTGTATTACACAACCTTTGAGTTTTTAGCTTTGTCAATGACATGTACTTTAAAAATGTTTTAGAGATCCTACCAGTCTTTGAAAACATCCTTGTTCCTTGTTTCAGTTCCAGTTTTATGTATATTTTCTGCCTTGCACCTGATTATTCCAACAATTGATGGATGGCCTTGGGAATCTAATTCTGGTATTGAAAGTCTATACTGTTTGTCTCCCCTCGTAGCTGATTTCTTCATTATTGTGTAAATTTAGATCATGAGCTCATGTTTAGCTAAACAGCTGACCTGGTAAGACGCTTAGGTGTGAACGCTCGTAAGCTTCAGCAGTAAGTCGGCAAAGATTTATTTGTGTCCCTCCAATGAGTTGCCCACGAGGACACCGTTTTCTACAAGTGTTGGTCCAATACTCCCTCTAGAGGCAGGGGACTCCGACAGGGCTGATTGGCGGCGCCCGATCAGGGGCAGGGGCAGTGGGCTGCCTGTGGCCCGGGCAGGAGCCTCTTTGCATGTGTCCCTGGGACAATTCTGCCTGTGAACATCGGTCACCTGGCAGGAAGCTACGATGCCCAGACCTATGGTTAGCTGTGCAGCGAGGTGTACTGTGAGGACAGGTTCCACACACACTTCAAGTAAGAGGTCGGCCTGAGTGGAAAGGTGAGAGTTTGGGCAGCTGTGCAGACAAAGAAGGCGCCCTTTGTCCTGGGCCTAAATGCTTGTGACACCCCACTGGACCTGTCGTGCTCTGAGGGCCCTGCCCTGGGTCCCCTGCTCCCCTGCTCTTTGTTCAGTCACAGCAGAGATGGCCACACCCACTCCTTCAGTGAGGGCTGAGTTCCAACCACCCTCAGCCCCGCCCCCTCTCCGCAGGTTACCATGGACTACAGAGGCTGCATCCTGAGGCCAGGGCGTTCCGAGAATGCCAAGGGCAGACATGATGACCTTAAATGATTTCCTCTTGTGTCAGGTTTGGTAAACTTTAGGAGCTAGGAAATGGTCCACTTTACAGAAATGTTCAAATTTACTGGCATTTCATACATTCTTTGCTATAACATTGCCCTGATTCTTTCTGTATATTCTTTACTTATGTTTTTGTTTTCCTTAATCAAAGTGTGTCTTTTCAATCTTTTCAAAGAAGATTCTTTGTACTTCCTAAATCACCTCAATTTTATACGTTTTCTGTTGTATTAAGTTCTGCTCATATCTTTATTTATCTTTTTTCTATGTTCTCAGGGTTTATTGTTTTGATCTTCTGATGTCAATTAAAACACTTGGTTATTCATTTTAATAAATATTTTACTTATAAAGATTTGAACTTTTGAAGATTCCAGCTTACTTGTAAGTTTCTAAGGGTCAGGTCCTCTCCATTGTTGCTGGCCTAAGGTTTAGTTCACCATATAGCAATGTATATATTGACCTATTTTCCCCTCGACTTGCTGTGATTCCCTACATCTCACCTTTCTTTGCAGACAAGCCATTTGAAATACCCTTAACTTATTTCACAGCCAATAAGTCATTGAAATAATGTGTAGTTTTTAGAGAAATCTTCTTATATAATTAGGCAGAAAATCTCACCTGCCATAGTTTTCAAAACAGCATAATTTCACTCTTCTCAATGCTTAATCTGTTGTATTACACAACCTTTGAGTATTTAGCTTTATCAATGACATGTCCTTTAAAAATGTTTTAGAGATCCTACCAGTCTTTGAAAATATCCTTGTTCCTTGTTTCAGTTCCAGTTTTATGGATATTTTCTGGCTTGCACCTGATTATTCCAACAATTGATGGATGGCCTTGGGAATCTAATTCTGGTATTGATAGTCTTTACTGATTGTCTCCTCTCCTAGCTGATTTCTTCATTATTGTGTAAATTTAGATCATGAGCTCATGTTTAGCTAAACAGCTGACCTTGTAAGACGCTTAGGTGTGAACGCTCGTAAGCTTCAGCAGAAAGTCGGCAAAGATTTATTTGTGTCCCTCCAATGAGTTGCCCACGAGGACACCGTTTTCTACAAGTGTTGTTCCAATACTCCCTCTAGAGGCAGGGGACTCCGACAGGGCTGATTGGTGGCCCCCGATCTGGGGCAGGGGCAGTGGGCAGCCTGTGGCCCGGGCAGGAGCCTCTTTGCATGTGTCCCTGGGACACATCTGCCTGCGAACTTCGGTCAACAAGCAGGAAGCTACGATGCCCAGACCTATGGTTAGCTGTGTAGCGAGGTGTACTGTGAGGACAGGTTCCACACACACTTCAAGTAAGAGGTCGGCCTGAGTGGAAAGGTGAGAGTTTGGGCAGCTGTGCAGACAAAGAAGGCGCCCTTTGGCCTGGGCCTAAATGCTTGTGACACCCCACTGGACCTGCCGTGCTCTGAGGGCCCTGCCCTCGGCCCCCTGCTCCCCTGCCCTTTGTTCAATCACAGCAGAGATGGCCACACCCACTCCTTCAGTGAGGGCAGAGTTCCAACCACCCTCAGCCCCGCCCCCTCTCCGCAGATTACCGTGGACTACAGAGGCTGCATCCTAAGGCCAGGGCGTTCCGAGAATGCCAAGGGCAGACATGATGACCTTAAATGATTTCCTCTTGTGTCAGGTTTGGTAAACTTTAGGAGCTAGGAAATGGTCCACTTTACAGAAATGTTCAAATTTACTGGCATTTCATATATTCTCTGCTATAACATTGTCCTGATTCTTTCTGTATATTCTTTACTTATGTTTTTGTTTTCCTTAATCAAAGTGTGTCTTTTCAATCTTTTCAAAGATGATTCTTTGGACTTACTAAATCACCTCAATTTTATACGTTTTCTGTTGTATTAAGTTCTGCTCATATCTTTATCTTTTTTCTATGTTCTCAGGGTTTATTGTTTTGATCTTCTGATGTCAATTAAAACACTTGTTTATTCATTTTAATAAATATTTTACTTATAAAGATTTGAACTTTTGAAGATTCCAGCTTACTTGTAAGTTTCTAAGGGTCAGGTTCTCTCCATTGTTGCTGGCGTAAGGTTTACTTCACCATGTAGCCATGTATATATTGACCTATTTTCCCCTCGACTTTCTGTGATTCCCTACATCTCACCTTTCTTTGCAGACAAGCCACTTGAAATACCCTTAACTTATTTCACAGCCAATAAGTCATTGAAATAATGTGTAGTTATTAGAGAAATCTTCTTATATAAATAGGCAGAAAATCTCACCTGCCATAGTTTTCAAAACAGCATAATTTCACTCTTCTCAATGCTTAATCTGTTGTATTACACAACCTTTGAGTATTTAGCTTTATCAATGACATGTCCTTTAAAAATGTTTTAGAGATCCTACCAGTCTTTGAAAACATCCTTGTTCCTTGTTTCAGTTCCAGTTTTATGTATATATTCTGCCTTGCACCTGATTATTCCAACAATTGATGGATGGCCTTGGGAATCTAATTCTGGTATTGATAGTCTTTACTGATTGTCTCCCCTCGTAGCTGATTTCTTCATTATTGTGTAAATTTAGATCATGAGCTCATGTTTAGCTAAACAGCTGACCTTGTAAGACGCTTAGGTGTGAACGCTCATAAGCTTCAGGAGAAAGTCGGCAAAATTTATTTGTGTCCCTCCAATGAGTTGCCCACGATGACACCGTTTTCTACAAGTGTTGGTCCAATACTCCCTCTAGAGGAACGGGACTCCGACATGGCTGATTGTTGGCCCCGATCTGGGGCAGGGGCAGTGGGCAGCCTGTGGCCCGGGCTGGAGCCTCTTTGCATGTGTCCCTTGGACACATCTGCCTGCGAACTTCGGTCACATGGCAGGAAGCTACGATGCCCAGACCTATGGTTAGCTGTGCAGCGAGGTGTACTGTGAGGACAGGTTCCACACACACTTCAAGTAAGAGGTCGGCCTGAGTGGAAAGGTGAGAGTTTGGGCAGCTGTGCAGACAAAGAAGGCGCCCTTTGGCCTGGGCCTAAATGCTTGTGACACCCCACTGGACCTGCCGTGCTCTGAGGGCCCTGCCCTGGGCCCCCTGCTCCCCTGCCCTTTGTTCAGTCACAGCACAGATTGCCACACCCACTCCCTCAGTGAGGGCAGAGTTCCAACCACCCTCAGCCCCGCCCCCTCTCCGCAGGTTACCATTGACTACAGAGGCTGCATCCTGAGGACAGGGCGTTCCGAGAATGCCAAGGTCAGACATGATGACCTTAAATGATTTCCTCTTGTGTCAGGTTTGGTAAACTTTAGGACCTAGGAAATGTTCCACTTACAGAAATGTTCAAATTTACTGGCATTTCATATATTCTGTGCTATAACATTGCCCTGATTCTTTCTGTATATTCTTTACTTATGTTTTTGTTTTCCTTAATCAAAGTGTGTCTTTTCAATCTTTTCAAAGAAGATTCTTTGGACTTACTAAATCACCTCAATTTTATATGTTTTCTGTTGTATTAAGTTCTGCTCATATCTTTATTTATCTTTTTTCTATGTTCTCAGGGTTTATTGTTTTGATCTTCTGATGTCAATTAAAACACTTGTTTATTCATTTTAATAAATATTTTATTTATAAAGATTTGAACTTTTGAAGATTCCAGCTTACTTGTAAGTTTCTAAGGGTCAGGTCCTCTCCATTGTTGCTGGCCTAAGGTTTAGTTCACCATATAGCAATGTATATATTGACTAATTTTCCCCTCGACTTTCTGTGATTCCCTCCATCTCACCTTTCTTTGCAGACAAGCCATTTGAAATACCCTTCACTTATTTCACAGCCAATAAGTCATTGAAATAATGTGTATTTTTTAGAGAAATCTTCTTATATACTTAGGCAGAAAATCTCACCTGCCATAGTTTTCAAAACAGCATAATTTCACTCTTCTCAATGCTTAATCTGTTGTATTACACAACCTTTGAGTTTTTAGCTTTGTCAATGACATGTATTTTAAAAATGTTTTAGAGATCCTACCAGTCTTTGAAAACATCCTTGTTCCTTGTTTCAGTTCCAGTTTTATGTATATTTTCTGCCTTGCACCTGATTATTCCAACAATTGATGGATGGCCTTGGGAATCTAATTCTGGTATTGAAAGTCTATACTGTTTGTCTCCCCTCGTAGCTGATTTCTTCATTATTGTGTAAATTTAGATCATGAGCTCATGTTTAGCTAAACAGCTGACCTGGTAAGACGCTTAGGTGTGAACGCTCGTAAGCTTCAGCAGTAAGTCGGCAAAGATTTATTTGTGTCCCTCCAATGAGTTGCCCACGAGGACACCGTTTTCTACAAGTGTTGGTCCAATACTCCCTCTAGAGGCAGGGGACTCCGACAGGGCTGATTGGCGGCGCCCGATCAGGGGCAGGGGCAGTGGGCAGCCTGTGGCCCGGGCAGGAGCCTCTTTGCATGTGTCCCTGGGACAATTCTGCCTGTGAACATCGGTCACCTGGCAGGAAGCTACGATGCCCAGACCTATGGTTAGCTGTGCAGCGAGGTGTACTGTGAGGACAGGTTCCACACACACTTCAAGTAAGAGGTCGGCCTGAGTGGAAAGGTGAGAGTTTGGGCAGCTGTGCAGACAAAGAAGGCGCCCTTTGTCCTGGGCCTAAATGCTTGTGACACCCCACTGGACCTGTCGTGCTCTGAGGGCCCTGCCCTGGGTCCCCTGCTCCCCTGCTCTTTGTTCAGTCACAGCAGAGATGGCCACACCCACTCCTTCAGTGAGGGCTGAGTTCCAACCACCCTCAGCCCCGCCCCCTCTCCGCAGGTTACCATGGACTACAGAGGCTGCATCCTGAGGCCAGGGCGTTCCGAGAATGCCAAGGGCAGACATGATGACCTTAAATGATTTCCTCTTGTGTCAGGTTTGGTAAACTTTAGGAGCTAGGAAATGGTCCACTTTACAGAAATGTTCAAATTTACTGGCATTTCATACATTCTTTGCTATAACATTGCCCTGATTCTTTCTGTATATTCTTTACTTATGTTTTTGTTTTCCTTAATCAAAGTGTGTCTTTTCAATCTTTTCAAAGAAGATTCTTTGTACTTCCTAAATCACCTCAATTTTATACGTTTTCTGTTGTATTAAGTTCTGCTCATATCTTTATTTATCTTTTTTCTATGTTCTCAGGGTTTATTGTTTTGGTCTTCTGATGTCAATTAAAACACTTGGTTATTCATTTTAATAAATATTTTACTTATAAAGATTTGAACTTTTGAAGATTCCAGCTTACTTGTAATTTTCTAAGGGTCAGGTCCTCTCCATTGTTGCTGGCCTAAGGTTTAGTTCACCATATAGCAATGTATATATTGACCTATTTTCCCCTCGACTTGCTGTGATTCCCTACATCTCACCTTTCTTTGCAGACAAGCCATTTGAAATACCCTTAACTTATTTCACAGCCAATAAGTCATTGAAATAATGTGTAGTTTTTAGAGAAATCTTCTTATATAATTAGGCAGAAAATCTCACCTGCCATAGTTTTCAAAACAGCATAATTTCACTCTTCTCAATGCTTAATCTGTTGTATTACACAACCTTTGAGTATTTAGCTTTATCAATGACATGTCCTTTAAAAATGTTTTAGAGATCCTACCAGTCTTTGAAAATATCCTTGTTCCTTGTTTCAGTTCCAGTTTTATGGATATTTTCTGGCTTGCACCTGATTATTCGAACAATTGATGGATGGCCTTGGGAATCTAATTCTGGTATTGATAGTCTTTACTGATTGTCTCCTCTCCTAGCTGATTTCTTCATTATTGTGTAAATTTAGATCATGAGCTCATGTTTAGCTAAACAGCTGACCTTGTAAGACGCTTAGGTGTGAACGCTCGTAAGCTTCAGCAGAAAGTCGGCAAAGATTTATTTGTGTCCCTCCAATGAGTTGCCCACGAGGACACCGTTTTCTACAAGTGTTGTTCCAATACTCCCTCTAGAGGCAGGGGACTCCGACAGGGCTGATTGGTGGCCCCCGATCTGGGGCAGGGGCAGTGGGCAGCCTGTGGCCCGGGCAGGAGCCTCTTTGCATGTGTCCCTGGGACACATCTGCCTG
The DNA here is from genome assembly GCF_964341445.2 of Mesoplodon mirus. Lineage (NCBI taxonomy): Eukaryota > Metazoa > Chordata > Mammalia > Artiodactyla > Ziphiidae > Mesoplodon > Mesoplodon mirus. Next base: position 178,893,877 of record NC_138976.1, on the reverse strand, counting down.
CGAACTTCGGTCAACAAGCAGGAAGCTACGATGCCCAGACCTATGGTTAGCTGTGTAGCGAGGTGTACTGTGAGGACAGGTTCCACACACACTTCAAGTAAGAGGTCGGCCTGAGTGGAAAGGTGAGAGTTTGGGCAGCTGTGCAGACAAAGAAGGCGCCCTTTGGCCTGGGCCTAAATGCTTGTGACACCCCACTGGACCTGCCGTGCTCTGAGGGCCCTGCCCTCGGCCCCCTGCTCCCCTGCCCTTTGTTCAATCACAGCAGAGATGGCCACACCCACTCCTTCAGTGAGGGCAGAGTTCCAACCACCCTCAGCCCCGCCCCCTCTCCGCAGATTACCGTGGACTACAGAGGCTGCATCCTAAGGCCAGGGCGTTCCGAGAATGCCAAGGGCAGACATGATGACCTTAAATGATTTCCTCTTGTGTCAGGTTTGGTAAACTTTAGGAGCTAGGAAATGGTCCACTTTACAGAAATGTTCAAATTTACTGGCATTTCATATATTCTCTGCTATAACATTGTCCTGATTCTTTCTGTATATTCTTTACTTATGTTTTTGTTTTCCTTAATCAAAGTGTGTCTTTTCAATCTTTTCAAAGAAGATTCTTTGGACTTACTAAATCACCTCAATTTTATACGTTTTCTGTTGTATTAAGTTCTGCTCATATCTTTATTTATCTTTTTTCTATGTTCTCAGGGTTTATTGTTTTGATCTTCTGATGTCAATTAAAACACTTGTTTATTCATTTTAATAAATATTTTACTTATAAAGATTTGAACTTTTGAAGATTCCAGCTTACTTGTAAGTTTCTAAGGGTCAGGTTCTCTCCATTGTTGCTGGCGTAAGGTTTACTTCACCATGTAGCCATGTATATATTGACCTATTTTCCCCTCGACTTTCTGTGATTCCCTACATCTCACCTTTCTTTTCAGACAAGCCATTTGAAATACCCTTAACTTATTTCACAGCCAATAAGTCATTGAAATAATGTGTAGTTATTAGAGAAATCTTCTTATATAAATAGGCAGAAAATCTCACCTGCCATAGTTTTCAAAACAGCATAATTTCACTATTCTCAATGCTTAATCTGTTGTATTACACAACCTTTGAGTATTTAGCTTTATCAATGACATGGCCTTTAAAAATGTTTTAGAGATCCTACCAGTCTTTGAAAACATCCTTGTTCCTTGTTTCAATTCCAGTTTTATGTATATATTCTGCCTTGCACCTGATTATTCCAACAATTGATGGATGGCCTTGGGAATCTAATTCTGGTATTTATACTCTTTACTGTTTGTCTCCCCTCGTAGCTGATTTCTTCATTATTGTGTAAATTTAGATCATGAGCTCATGTTTAGCTAAACAGCTGACCTTGTAAGACGCTTAGGTGTGAACGCTCATAAGCTTCAGGAGAAAGTCGGCAAAATTTATTTGTGTCCCTCCAATGAGTTGCCCACGAGGACACCGTTTTCTACAAGTGTTGGTCCAATACTCCCTCTAGAGGAACGGGACTCCGACATGGCTGATTGTTGGCCCCGATCTGGGGCAGGGGCAGTGGGCAGCCTGTGGCCCGGGCTGGAGCCTCTTTGCATGTGTCCCTTGGACACATCTGCCTGCGAACTTCGGTCACATGGCAGGAAGCTACGATGCCCAGACCTATGGTTAGCTGTGCAGCGAGGTGTACTGTGACGACAGGTTCCACACACACTTCAAGTAAGAGGTCGGCCTGAGTGGAAAGGTGAGAGTTTGGGCAGCTGTGCAGACAAAGAAGGCGCCCTTTGGCCTGGGCCTAAATGCTTGTGACACCCCACTGGACCTGCCGTGCTCTGAGGGCCCTGCCCTGGGCCCCCTGCTCCCCTGCCCTTTGTTCAGTCACAGCAGAGATGGCCACACCCACTCCTTCAGTGAGGGCAGAGTTCCAACCACCCTCAGTCCCGCCCCCTCTCTGCAGGTTACCATGGACTACAGAGGCTGCATCCTGAGGCCAGGGCGTTCCGAGAATGCCAAGGGCAGACATAATGACCTTAAATGATTTCCTCTTGTGTCAGGTTTGGTAAACTTTAGGAGCTAGGAAATGGTCCACTTTACAGAAATGTTCAAATTTACTGGCATTTCATATATTCTCTGCTATAACATTGTCCTGATTCTTTCTGTATATCCTTTACTTATGTTTTTGTTTTCCTTAATCAAAGTGTGTCTTTTCAATCTTTTCAAAGAAGATTCTTTGGACTTACTAAATCACCTGAATTTTTTACGTTTTCTGTTGTATTAAGTTCTGCTCATATCTTTATTTATCTTTTTTCTATGTTCTCAGTGTTTATTGTTTTGATCTTCTGATGTCAATTAAAACACTTGGTTATTAATTTAATAAATATTTTACTTATAAAGATTTGAACTTTTGAAGATTCCAGCTTACTTGTAAGTTTCTAAGGGTCAGGTCCTCTCCATTGTTGCTGGCCTAAGGTTTAGTTCACCATATAGCAATGTATATATTGACCTATTTTCCCCTCGACTTTCTGTGATTCCCTACATCTCACATTTCTTTGCAGACAAGCCATTTGAAATACCCTTCACTTATTTCACAGCCAATAAGTCATTGAAATAATGTGTATTTTTAGAGAAATCTTCTTATATACTTAGGCAGAAAATCTCACCTGCCATAGTTTTCAAAACAGCATAATTTCACTCTTCTCAATGCTTAATCTGTTGTATTACACAACCTTTGAGTATTTAGCTTTGTCAATGACATGTCCTTTAAAAATGTTTTAGAGATCCTACCAGTCTTTGAAAACATCCTTGTTCCTTGTTTCAGTTCCAGTTTTATGTATATTTTCTGCCTTGCACCTGATTATTCCAACAATTGATGGATGGCCTTGGGAATCTAATTCTGGTATTGAAAGTCTATACTGTTTGTCTCCCCTCGTAGCTGATTTCTTCATTATTGTGTAAATTTAGATCATGAGCTCATGTTTAGCTAAACAGCTGACCTTGTAAGACGCTTAGGTGTGAACGCTCGTAAGCTGCAGCAGAAAGTCGGCAAAGATTTATTTGTGTCCCTCCAATGAGTTGCCCACGAGGACACCGTTTTGTACAAGTGTTGGTCCAATACTCCCTCTAGAGGCAGGGGACTCCGACAGGGCTGATTGGCGGCCCCCGATCTGGGGCAGGGGCAGTGGGCAGCCTGTGGCCCGGGCAGGAGCCTCTTTGCATGTGTCCCTGGGACACATCTGCCTGCGAACTTCGGTCACCTGGCAGGAAGCTACGATGCCCAGACCTATGGTTAGCTGTGCAGCGAGGTGTACTGTGAGGACAGGTTCCACACACACTTCAAGTAAGAGGTCGGCCTGAGTGGAAAGGTGAGAGTTTGGGCAGCTGTGCAGACAAAGAAGGCGCCCTTTGGCCTGGGCCTAAATGCTTGTGACAGCCCACTGGACCTGCCGTGCTCTGAGGGCCCTGCCCTGGGCCCCCTGCTCCCCTGCCCTTTGTTCAGTCACAGCAGAGATGGCCACACCCACTCCTTCAGTGAGGGCAGAGTTCCAACCAGACTCAGCCCAGCCCCCTCTCCGCAGGTTACCCTGGACTACAGAGGCTGCATCCTGAGGCCAGGGCGTTCTGAGAATGCCAAGGGCAGACATGATGACCTTAAATGATTTCCTCTTGTGTCAGGTGTGGTAAACTTTAGGAGGTAGGAAATGGTCCACTTTACAGAAATGTTCAAATTTACTGGCATTTCATATATTCTCTGCTATAACATTGTCCTGATTCTTTCTGTATATTCTTTACTTATGTTTTTGTTTTCCTTAATCAAAGTGTGTCTTTTCAATCTTTTCAAAGAAGATTCTTTGGACTTACTAAATCACCTCAATTTTATACGTTTTCTGTTGTATTAAGTTCTGCTCATATCTTTATTTATCTTTTTTCTATGTTCTCAGGGTTTATTGTTTTGATCTTCTGATGTCAATTAAAACACTTGGTTATTCATTTTAATAAATATTTTACTTATAAAGATTTGAACTTTTGAAGATTCCAGCTTACTTGTAAGTTTCTAAGGGTCAGGTCCTCTCCATTGTTGCTGGCCTAAGGTTTAGTTCACCATATAGCAATGTATATATTGACCTATTTTCCCCTCGACTTTCTGTGATTCCCTACATCTCACCTTTCTTTGCAGACAAGCCATTTGAAATACCCTTAACTTATTTCACAGCCAATAAGTCATTGAAATAATGTGTATTTTTAGAGAAATCTTCTTATATAATTAGGCAGAAAATCTCACCTGCCATAGTTTTCAAAACAGCATAATTTCACTCTTCTCAATGCTTAATCTGTTGTATTACACAACCTTTGAGTATTTAGCTTTATCAATGACATGTACTTTAAAAATGTTTTAGAGATCCTACCAGTCTTTGAAAACATCCTTGTTCCTTGTTTCAGTTCCAGTTTTATGTATATATTCTGCCTTGCACCTGATTATTCCAACAATTGATGGATGGCCTTGGGAATCTAATTCTGGTATTGATACTCTTTCCTGATTGTCTTCCCTCGTAGCTGATTTTTTCATTATTGTGTAAATTTAGATCATGAGCTCATGTTTAGCTAAACAGCTGACCTTGTAAGACGCTTAGGTGTGTACGCTCGCAAGCTTCAGGAAAAAGTCGGCAAAATTTATTTGTGTCCCTCCAATGAGTTGCCCACGAGGACACCGTTTTCTACAAGTGTTGGTCCAATACTCCCTCTAGAGGAAGGGGACTCCGACAGGGCTGATTGGCGGCCCCCGATCTGGGGCAGGGGCAGTGGGCAGCCTGTGGCCCGGGCTGGAGCCTCTTTGCATGTGTACCTGGGACACATCTGCCTGCGAACTTCGGTCACCTGGCAGGAAGCTACGATGTACAGACCTATGGTTTACTGTGCAGCAAGGTGTACTGTGAGGACAGGTTCCACACACACTTCAAGTAAGATGTCGGCCTGAGTGGGAAGGTGAGAGTTTGGGCAGCTGTGCAGACAAAGAAGGCGCCCTTTGGCCTGGGCCTAAATGCTTGTGACACCCCACTGGACCTGCCGTGCTCTGAGGGCCCTGCACTGGGCCCCCTGCTCCCCTGCCCTTTGTTCAGTCACAGCAGAGATGGCCACACCCACTCCTTCAGTGAGGCCAGAGTTCCAACCACTCTCAGCCCCGCCCCCTCTCCGCAGGTTACCATGGACTACAGAGGCTGCATCCTGAGGCCAGTGCGTTCTGAGAATGCCAAGGGCAGACATGATGACCTTAAATGATTTCCTCTTGTGTCAGGTGTGGTAAACTTTAGGAGCTAGGAAATGGTCCACTTTACAGAAATGTTCAAATTTACTGGCATTTCATATATTCTCAGCTATAACATTGTCCTGATTCTTTCTGTATATTCTTTACTTATGTTTTTGTTTTCCTTAATCAAAGTGTGTCTTTTCAATCTTTTCAAAGAAGATTCTTTGGACTTACTAAATCACCTCAATTTTATACGTTTTCTGTTGTATTAAGTTCTGCTCATATCTTTATTTATCTTTTTTCTATGTTCTCAGGGTTTATTGTTTTGATCTTCTGATGTCAATTAAAACACTTGGTTATTCATTTTAATAAATATTTTACTTATAAAGATTTGAACTTTTGAAGATTCCAGCTTACTTGTAAGTTTCTAAGGGTCAGGTCCTCTCCATTGTTGCTGGCCTAAGGTTTAGTTCACCATATAGCAATGTATATATTGACCTATTTTCCCCTCGACTTTCTGTGATTCCCTACATCTCACCTTTCTTTGCAGACAAGCCATTTGAAATACCCTTCACTTATTTCACAGCCAATAAGTCATTGAAATAATGTGTATTTTTAGAGAAATCTTCTTACATAATTAGGCAGAAAATCTCACCTGCCATAGTTTTCAAAACAGCATAATTTCACTCTTCTCAATGCTTAATCTGTTGTATTACACAACCTTTGAGTATTTAGCTTTATCAATGACATGTACTTTAAAAATATTTTAGAGATCCTACCAGTCTTTGAAAACATCCTTGTTCCTTGTTTCAGTTCCAGTTTTATGTATATATTCTGCCTTGCACCTGATTATTCCAACAATTGATGGATGGCCTTGGGAATCTAATTCTGGTATTGATACTCTTTCCTGATTGTCTTCCCTCGTAGCTGATTTTTTCATTATTGTGTAAATTTAGATCATGAGCTCATGTTTAGCTAAACAGCTGACCTTGTACGACGCTTATGTGTGAACGCTCGTAAGCTTCAGCAGAAAGTCGGCAAGGTTTATTTGTGTCCCTCCAATGAGTTGCCCACGAGGACACCATTTTCTACAAGTGTTGGTCCAATACTCCCTCTAGAGGCAGGGGACTCCGACAGGGCTGATTGGCGGCCCCCGATCTGGGGCAGGGGCAGTGGGCAGCCTGTGGCCCGGGCTGGAGCCTCTTTGCATGTGTCCCTGGGACACATCTGCCTGCGAACTTCGGTCACCTGGCAGGAAGCTACGATGCCCAGAACTATGGTTAGCTGTGCAGCGAGGTGTACTGTGAGGACAGGTTCCACACACACTTCAAGTAAGACGTCGGCCTGAGTGGAAAGGTGAGAGTTTGGGCAGCTGTGCAGACAAAGAAGGCGCCCTTTGGCCTGGGCCTAAATGCTTGTGACACCCCACTGGACCTGCCGTGCTCTGAGGGCCCTGCCCTGGGCCCCCTGCTCCCCTGCCCTTTGTTCAGTCACAGCAGAGATGGCCACACCCACTCCTTCAGTGAGGCCAGAGTTCCAACCACCCTCAGCCCCGCCCCCTCTCCGCAGGTTACCATGGACTACAGAGGCTGCATCCTGAGGCCAGGGCGTTCCGAGAATGCCAAGGGCAGACATGATGACTTTAAATGATTTCCTCTTGTGTCAGGTTTGGTAAACTTTAGGAGCTAGGAAATGGTCCACTTACAGAAATGTTCAAATTTACTGGCATTTCATATATTCTCTGCTATAACATTGTCCTGATTCTTTCTGTATATTCTTTACTTATGTTTTTGTTTTCCTTAATCAAAGTGTGTCTTTTCAATCTTTTCAAAGAAGATTCTTTGGACTTACTAAATCACCTGAATTTTATACGTTTTCTGTTGTATTAAGTTCTGCTCATATTTTTATTTATCTTTTTTCTATGTTCTCAGGGTTTATTGTTTTGATCTTCTGATGTCAATTAAAACACTTGGTTATTCATTTTAATAAATATTTTACTTATAAAGATTTGAACTTTTGAAGATTCCAGCTTACTTGTAAGTTTCTAAGGATCAGGTCCTCTCCATTGTTGCTGGCCTAAGGTTTAGTTCACCATATAGCAATGTATATATTGACCTATTTTCCCCTCGACTTTCTGTGATTCCCTACATCTCACCTTTCTTTGCAGACAAGCCATTTGAAATACCCTTAACTTATTTCACAGCCAATAAGTCATTGAAATAATGTGTAGTTTTTAGAGAAATCTTCTTATATAAATAGGCAGAAAATCTCACCTGCCATAGTTTTCAAAACAGCATAATTTCACTCTTCTCAATGCTTAATCTGTTGTATTACACAACCTTTGAGTATTTAGCTTTATCAATGACATGTACTTTAAAAATGTTTTAGAGATCCTACCAGTCTTTGAAAACATCCTTGTTCCTTGTTTCAGTTCCAGTTTTATGTATATTTTCTGCCTTGCACCTGATTATTCCAACAATTGATGGATGGCCTTGGGAATCTAATTCTGGTATTGATAGTCTTTACTGATTGTCTCCCCTCGTGGCTGATTTTTTCATTATTGTGTAAATTTAGATCATGAGCTCATGTTTAGCTAAACAGCTGACCTTGTAAGACGCTTAGTTGTGAACGCTCGTAGGCTTCATGAGAAAGTCGCCAAAATTTATTTGTGTCCCTCCAATGAGTTGCCCACGAGGACACCGTTTTCTACAAGTGTTGGTCCTATACTCCCTCTAGAGGAAGGGGACTCCGACAGGGCTGATTGGCGGCCCCCGATCTGGAGCAGGGGCAGTGGGCAGCCTGTGGCCCGGGCTGGAGCGTCCTTGCATGTGTCCCTGGGACACATCTGCCTGCGAACTTCGGTCACCTGGCAGGAAGCTACGATGCCCAGACCTATGGTTAGCTGTGCAGCGAGGTGTACTGTGAGGACAGGTTCCACACACACTTCAAGTAAGAGGTCGGCCTGAGTGGAAAGGTGAGAGTTTGGGCAGCTGTGCAGACAAAGAAGGCGCCCTTTGGCCTGGGCCTAAATGCTTGTGACTGCCCACTGGACCTGCCGGGCTCTGAGGGCCCTGCCCTGGGCCCCCTGCTCCCCTGCCCTTTGTTCAGTCACAGAAGAAATGGCCACACCCACTCCTTCAATGAGGGCAGAGTTCCAACCAACCTCAGCTCCGCCCACTCTCCGCAGGTTACCATGGACTACAGAGGCTGCATCCTGAGGCCAGGGCGTTCCGAGAATGCCAAGGGCAGACATGATGACCTTAAATGATTTCCTCTTGTGTCAGGTTTGGTAAACTTTAGGAGCTAGGAAATGGTCCACTTTACAGAAATGTTCAAATTTACTGGCATTTCATATATTCTCTGCTATAACATTGTCCTGATTCTTTCTGTATATTCTTTACTTATGTTTTTGTTTTCCTTAATCAAAGTGTGTCTTTTCAATCTTTTCAAAGAAGATTCTTTGGACTTACTAAATCACCTGAATTTTATATGTTTTCTGTTGTATTAAGTTCTGCTCATATCTTTATTTATCTTTTTTCTATGTTCTCAGGGTTTATTGTTTTGATCTTCTGATGTCAATTAAAACACTTGGTTATTCATTTTAATAAATATTTTACTTATAAAGATTTGAACTTTTGAAGATTCCAGCTTACTTGTAAGTTTCTAAGGGTCAGGTCCTCTCCATTGTTGCTGGCCTAAGGTTTAGTTCACCATATAGCAATGTATATATTGACCTATTTTCCCCTCGACTTTCTGTGATTCCCTACATCTCACCTTTCTTTGCAGACAAGCCATTTGAAATACCCTTCACTTATTTCACAGCCAATAAGTCATTGAAATAATGTGTAGTTTTTAGAGAAATCTTCTTATATAATTAGGCAGAAAATCTCACCTGCCATAGTTTTCAAAACAGCATAATTTCACTCTTCTCAATGCTTAATCTGTTGTATTACACAACCTTTGAGTATTTAGCTTTATCAATGACATGTCCTTTAAAAATGTTTTAGAGATACTACCAGTCTTTGAAAACATCCTTGTTCCTTGTTTCAGGTCCAGTTTTATGTATATATTCTGCCTTGCACCTGATTATTCCAACAATTGATGGATGGCATTGGGAATCTAATTCTGGTATTGATAGTCTTTACTGATTGTCTCACCTCATAGCTGATTTCTTCATTATTGTGTAAATTTAGATCATGAGCTCATGTTTAGCTAAACAGTTGACGTTGTACGACGCTTATGTGTGAACGCTCGTAAGCTTCAGCAGAAAGTCGGCAAGGTTTATTTGTGTCCCTCCAATGAGTTGCCCACGAGGACACCGTTTTCTACAAGTGTTGGTCCAATACTCCCTCTAGAGGCAGGGGACTCCGACAGGGCTGATTGGCGGCCCCCGATCTGGGGCAGGGGCAGTGGGCAGCCTGTGGCCCGGGCTGGAGCCTCTTTGCATGTGTCCCTGGGACACATCTGCCTGCGAACTTCGGTCACCTGGCAGGAAGCTACGATGCCCAGACCTATGGTTAGCTGTGCAGCGAGGTGTACTGTGAGGACAGGTTCCACACACACTTCAAGTAAGACGTCGGCCTGAGTGGAAAGGTGAGAGTTTGGGCAGCTGTGCAGACAAAGAAGGCGCCCTTTGGCCTGGGCCTAAATGCTTGTGACACCCCACTGGACCTGCCGTGCTCTGAGGGCCCTGCCCTGGGCCCCCTGCTCCCCTGCCCTTTGTTCAGTCACAGCAGAGATGGCCACACCCACTCCTTCAGTGAGGGCAGAGTTCCAACCACCCTCAGTCCCGCCCCCTCTCCGCAGGTTACCATGGACTACAGAGGCTGCATCCTGAGGCCAGGGCGTTCCGAGAATGCCAAGGGCAGACAGGATGACCTTAAATGATTTCCTCTTGTGTCAGGTTTGGTAAACTTTAGGAGCTAGGAAATGGTCCACTTTACAGAAATGTTCAAATTTACTGGCATTTCATATATTCTCTGCTATAACATTGTCCTGATTCTTTCTGTATATTCTTTACTTATGTTTTTGTTTTCCTTAATCAAAGTGTGTCTTTTCAATCTTTTCAAAGAAGATTCTTTGGACTTACTAAATCACCTCAAGTTTATACGTTTTCTGTTGTATTAAGTTCTGCTCATATCTTTATTTATCTTTTTTCTATGTTCTCAGGGTTTATTGTTTTGATCTTCTGATGTCAATTAAAACACTTGTTTATTCAGTTTAATAAATATTTTACGTATAAAGATTTGAACTTTTGAATTTTCCAGCTTACTTGTAAGTTTCTAAGGGTCAGGTCCTCTCCATTGTTGCTGGCCTAAGGTTTAGTTCACCATATAGCAATGTATATATTGACCTATTTTCCCCTCGACTTTCTGTGATTCCCTACATCTCACCTTTCTTTGCAGACAAGCCATTTGAAATACCCTTAACTTATTTTACAGCCAATAAGTCATTGAAATAATGTGTAGTTTTTAGAGAAATCTTCTTATATAATTAGGCAGAAAATCTCACCTGCCATAGTTTTCAAAACAGCATAATTTCATTCTTCTCAATGCTTAATCTGTTGTATTACACAACCTTTGAGTATTTAGCTTTATCAATGACATGTCCTTTAAAAATATTTTAGACATCCTACCAGTCTTTGAAAACACCCTTGTTCCTTGTTTCAGTTCCAGTTTTATGTATATATTCTGCCTTGCACCTGATTATTCCAACAATTGATGGATGGCCTTGGCAATCTAATTCTGGTATTGATAGTCTTTACTGATTGTCTCCCCTCGTAGCTGATTTCTTCATTATTGTGTAAATTTAGATCATGAGCTCATGTTTAGCTAAACAGCTGACCTTGTAAGACGCTTAGGTGTGAACGCTCATAAGCTTCAGCAGAAAGACGGCAAAGATTTATTTGTGTCCCTCCAATGAGTTGCCCACGAGGACACCGTTTTCTACAAGTGTTGGTCCAATACTCCCTGTAGAGGAAAGGGACTCCGACAGGGCTGATTGGCGGGCCCCGATCTGGGGCAGGGGCAGTGGGCAGCCTGTGGCCCGGGCTGGAGCATCTTTGCATGTGTCCCTGGGACACATCTGCCTGCGAACTTCGGTCACCTGCCAGGAAGCTACGATGCCCAGACCTATGGTTAGCTGTGCAGCGAAGTGTACTGTGAGGACAGGATCCACACACACTTCAAGTAAGAGGTCGGCCTGAGTGGGAAGGTGAGAGTTTGGGCAGCTGTGCAGACAAAGAAGGCGCCCTTTGGCCTGGGCCTAAATGCTTGTGACAGCCCACTGGACATGCCGTGCTCTGAGGGCCCTGCCCTGGGCCCCTGCTCCACTGCCCTTTGTTCAGTCACAGCAGAGATGGCCACACCCACTCCTTCAGTGAGGGCAGAGTTCCAACCACCCTCAGCCCCGCCCCCTCTCCGCAGGTTACCATGGACTACAGAGGCTGCATCCTGAGGCCAGGGCGTTCCGAGAATGCCAAGGGCAGACATGATGACCTTAAATGATTTCCTCTTCTGTCAGGTTTGGTAAACTTTAGGAGCTAGGAAATGGTCCACTTTACAGAAATGTTCAAATTTACTGGCATTTCATATATTCTCTGCTATAACATTGTCCTGATTCTTTCTGTATATTCTTTACTTATGTTTTTGTTTTCCTTAATCAAAGTGTGTCTTTTCAATCTTTTCAAAGAAGATTCTTTGGACTTACTAAATCACCTCAATTTTATACGTTTTCTGTTTTATTAAGTTCTGCTCATATCTTTATTTATCTTTTTTCTATGTTCTCAGGGTTTATTGTTTTGATCTTCTGATGTCAATTAAAACACTTGGTTATTCATTTTAATAAATATTTTACTTATAAAGATTTGAACTTTTGAAGATTCCAGCTTACTTGTAAGTTTCTAAGGGTCAGGTCCTCTCCATTGTTGCTGGCCTAAGGTTTAGTTCACCATATAGCAATGTATATATTGACCTATTTTCCCCTCGACTTTCTGTGATTCCCTACATCTCACCTTTCTTTGCAGACAAGCCATTTGAAATACCCTTCACTTATTTCACAGCCAATAAGTCATTGAAATAATGTGTAGTTTTTAGAGAAATCTTCTTATATAATTAGGCAGAAAATCTCACCTGCCATAGTTTTCAAAACAGCATAATTTCACTCTTCTCAATGCTTAATCTGTTGTATTACACAACCTTTGAGTATTTAGCTTTATCAATGACATGTACTTTAAAAATGTTTGAGAGATCCTACCAGTCTTTGAAAACATCCTTGTTCCTTGTTTCAGTTCCAGTTTTATGTATATATTCTGCCTTGCACCTGATTATTCCAACAATTGATGGATGGCCTTGGGAATCTAATTCTGGTATTGATAGTCTTTACTGATTGTCTCCCCTCGTAGCTGATTTCTTCATTATTGTGTAAATTTAGATAATGAGCTCATGTTTAGCTAAACAGCTGACCTTGTAAGACGCTTAGGTGTGAACGCTCGTAAGCTTCAGCAGAAAGACGGCAAAGATTTATTTGTGTCCCTCCAATGAGTTGCCCACGAGGACACCGTTTTCTACAAGTGTTGGTCCAATACTCCCTCTAGAGGCAGGAGACTCCGACAGGGCTGATTGGCGGCCCACGATCTGGGGCAGGGGCAGTGGGCAGCCTGTGCCCCGGGCAGGAGCCTCTTTGCATGTGTCCCTGGGACACATCTGCCTGCGAACTTCGGTCACCTGGCAGGAAGCTACGATGCCCAGACCTATGGTTAGCTGTGCAGCGAGGTGTACTGTGAGGACAGGTTCCACACACACTTCAAGTAAGAGGTCGGCCTGAGTGGAAAGGTGAGAGTTTGGGCAGCTGTGCAGACAAAGAAGGCGCACTTTGGCCTGGGCCTAAATGCTTGTGACACCCCACTGGACCTGCCGTGCTCTGAGGGCCCTGCCCTGGGCCCACTGCTCCCCTGCCCTTTGTTCAGTCACAGCAGAGATGGCCACACCCACTCCTTCAGTGAGGGCAGAGTTCCAACCACCCTCAGCCCCGCCCCCTCTCCGCAGGTTACCATGGACTACAGAGGCTGCATCCTGAGGCCAGGGCGTTCCGAGAATGCCAAGGGCAGACATGATGACCTTAAATGATTTCCTCTTGTGTCAGGTTTGGTAAACTTTAGGAGCTAGGAAATGGTCCACTTTACAGAAATGTTCAAATTTACTGGCATTTCATATATTCTCTGCTATAACATTGTCCTGATTCTTTCTGTATATTCTTTACTTATGTTTTTGTTTTCCTTAATCAAAGTGTGTCTTTTCAATCTTTTCAAAGAAGATTCTTTGGACTTACTAAATCACCTCAATTTTATACGTTTTCTGTTGTATTAAGTTCTGCTCATATCTTTATTTATCTTTTTTCTATGTTCTCAGGGTTTATTGTTTTGATCTTCTGATGTCAATTAAAACACTTGGTTATTCATTTTAATAAATATTTTACTTATAAAGATTTGAACTTTTGAAGATTCCAGCTTACTTTTAAGTTTCTAAGGGTCAGGTCCTCTCCATTGTTGCTGGCCTAAGGTTTAGTTCACCATATAGCAATGTATATATTGACCTATTTTCCCCTCGACTTTCTGTGATTCCCTACATCTCACCTTTCTTTGCAGACAAGCCATTTGAAATACCCTTAACTTATTTCACAGCCAATAAGTCATTGAAATAATGTGTAGTTTTTAGAGAAATCTTCTTATATAATTAGGCAGAAAATCTCACCTGCCATAGTTTTCAAAACAGCATAATTTCACTCTTCTCAATGCTTAATCTGTTGTATTACACAACCTTTGAGTATTTAGCTTTATCAATGACATGTCCTTTAAAAATGTTTTAGAGATCCTACCAGTCTTTGAAAACATCCTTGTTCCTTGTTTCAGTTCCAGTTTTATGTATATATTCTGCCTTGCACCTGATTATTCCAACAATTGATGGATGGCATTGGGAATCTAATTCTGGTATTGATAGTCTTTACTGATTGTCTCCCCTCGTAGCTGATTTCTTCATTATTGTGTAAATTTAGATCATGAGCTCATGTTTAGCTAAACAGCTGACCTTGTACGACGCTTATGTGTGAACGCTCATAAGCTTCAGCAGAAAGTCGGCAAAGATTTATTTGTGTCCCTCCAATGAGTTGCCCACGAGGACACCGTTTTCTACAAGTGTTGGTCCAATACTCCCTCTAGAGGAAGGGGATTCCGACAGGGCTGATTGGCGGCCCCCGATCTGGGGCAGGGGCAGTGGGCAGCCTGTGGCCCGGGCTGGAGCCTCTTTGCATGTGTCCCTGGGACACATCTGCCTGCGAACTTCGGTCACCTGGCAGGAAGCTACGATGCCCAGACCTATGGTTAGCTGTGCAGCGAGGTGTACTGTGAGGACAGGTTCCACACACACTTCAAGTAAGACGTCGGCCTGAGTGGAAAGGTGAGAGTTTGGGCAGCTGTGCAGACAAAGAAGGCGCCCTTTGGCCTGGGCCTAATTGCTTGTGACACCCCACTGGACCTGCCGTGCTCTGAGGGCCCTGCCCTGGGCCCCCTGCTCCCCTGCCCTTTGTTCAGTCACAGCAGAGATGGCCACACCCACTCCTTCAGTGAGGGCAGAGTTCCAACCACCCTCAGCCCCGCCCCCTCTCCGCAGGTTACCATGGACTACAGAGGCTGCATCCTGAGGACAGGGCGTTCCGAGAATGCCAAGGGCAGACAGGATGACCTTAAATGATTTCCTCTTGTGTCAGGTTTGGTAAACTTTAGGAGCTAGGAAATGGTCCACTTTACAGAAATTTTCAAATTTACTGGCATTTCATATATTCTGTGCTATAACATTGTCCTGATTCTTTCTGTATATTCTTTACTTATGTTTTTGTTTTCCTTAATCAAAGTGTGTCTTTTCAATCTTTTCAAAGAAGATTCTTTGGACTTACTAAATCACCTCAAGTTTATACGTTTTCTGTTGTATTAAGTTCTGCTCATATCTTTATTTATCTTTTTTCTATGTTCTCAGGGTTTATTGTTTTGATCTTCTGATGTCAATTAAAACACTTGTTTATTCAGTTTAATAAATATTTTACGTATAAAGATTTGAACTTTTGAATTTTCCAGCTTAATTGTAAGTTTCTAAGGGTCAGGTCCTCTCCATTGTTGCTGGCCTAAGGTTTAGTTCACCATATAGCAATGTATATATTGACCTATTTTCCCCTCGACTTTCTGTGATTCCCTACATCTCACCTTTCTTTGCAGACAAGCCATTTGAAATACCCTTCACTTATTTCACAGCCAATAAGTCATTGAAATAATGTGTAGTTTTTAGAGAAATCTTCTTATATAATTAGGCAGAAAATCTCACCTGCCATAGTTTTCAAAACAGCATAATTTCACTCTTCTCAATGCTTAATCTGTTGTATTACACAACCTTTGAGTATTTAGCTTTATCAATGACATGTACTTTAAAAATGTTTGAGAGATCCTACCAGTCTTTGAAAACATCCTTGTTCCTTGTTTCAGTTCCAGTTTTATGTATATATTCTGCCTTGCACCTGATTATTCCAACAATTGATGGATGGCCTTGGGAATCTAATTCTGGTATTGATAGTCTTTACTGATTGTCTCCCCTCGTAGCTGATTTCTTCATTATTGTGTAAATTTAGATAATGAGCTCATGTTTAGCTAAACAGCTGACCTTGTAAGACGCTTAGGTGTGAACGCTCGTAAGCTTCAGCAGAAAGACGGCAAAGATTTATTTGTGTCCCTCCAATGAGTTGCCCACGAGGACACCGTTTTCTACAAGTGTTGGTCCAATACTCCCTCTAGAGGCAGGGGATTCCGACAGGGCTGATTGGCGGCCCACGATCTGGGGCAGGGGCAGTGGGCAGCCTGTGCCCCGGGCAGGAGCCTCTTTGCATGTGTCCCTGGGACACATCTGCCTGCGAACTTCGGTCACCTGGCAGGAAGCTACGATGCCCAGACCTATGGTTAGCTGTGCAGCGAGGTGTACTGTGAGGACAGGTTCCACACACACTTCAAGTAAGAGGTCGGCCTGAGTGGAAAGGTGAGAGTTTGGGCAGCTGTGCAGACAAAGAAGGCGCACTTTGGCCTGGGCCTAAATGCTTGTGACACCCCACTGGACCTGCCGTGCTCTGAGGGCCCTGCCCTGGGCCCACTGCTCCCCTGCCCTTTGTTCAGTCACAGCAGAGATGGCCACACCCACTCCTTCAGTGAGGGCAGAGTTCCAACCACCCTCAGCCCCGCCCCCTCTCCGCAGGTTACCATGGACTACAGAGGCTGCATCCTGAGGCCAGGGCGTTCCGAGAATGCCAAGGGCAGACATGATGACCTTAAATGATTTCCTCTTGTGTCAGGTTTGGTAAACTTTAGGAGCTAGGAAATGGTCCACTTTACAGAAATGTTCAAATTTACTGGCATTTCATATATTCTCTGCTATAACATTGTCCTGATTCTTTCTGTATATTCTTTACTTATGTTTTTGTTTTCCTTAATCAAACTGTGTCTTTTCAATCTTTTCAAAGAAGATTCTTTGGACTTACTAAATCACCTCAATTTTATACGTTTTCTGTTGCATTAAGTTCTGCTCATATCTTTATTTATCTTTTTTCTATGTTCTCAGGGTTTATTGATTTGATCTTCTGATGTCAATTAAAACACTTGGTTATTCATTTTAATAAATATTTTACTTATAAAGATTTGAACTTTTGAAGATTCCAGCTTACTTGTAAGTTTCTAAGGGTCAGGTCCTCTCCATTGTTGCTGGCCTAAGGTTTAGTTCACAATATAGCAATGTATATATTGACCTATTTTCCCCTCGACTTTCTGTGATTCCCTACATCTCACCTTTCTTTGCAGACAAGCCATTTGAAATACCCTTCACTTATTTCACAGCCAATAAGTCATTGAAATAATGTGTAGTTTTTAGAGAAATCTTCTTATATAATTAGGCAGAAAATCTCACCTGCCATAGTTTTCAAAACAGCATAATTTCACTCTTCTCAATGCTTAATCTGTTGTATTACACAACCTTTGAGTATTTAACTTTATCAATGACATGTCCTTTAAAAATGTTTTAGAGATCCTACCAGTCTTTGAAAACATCCTTGTTCCTTGTTTCAGTTCCAGTTTTATGTATATATTCTGCCTTGCACCTGATTATTCCAACAATTGATGGATGGCATTGGGAATCTAATTCTGGTATTGATAGTCTTTACTGATTGTCTCCCCTCGTAGCTGATTTCTTCATTATTGTGTAAATTTAGATCATGAGCTCATGTTTAGCTAAACAGCTGACCTTGTACGACGCTTATGTGTGAACGCTCATAAGCTTCAGCAGAAAGTCGGCAAAGATTTATTTGTGTCCCTCCAATGAGTTGCCCACGAGGACACCGTTTTCTACAAGTGTTGGTCCAATACTCACTCTAGAGGCAGGGGACTCCGACAGGGCTGATTGGCGGCCCCCGATCTGGGGCAGGGGCAGTGGGCAGCCTGTGGCCCGGGCTGGAGCCTCTTTGCATGTGTCCCTGGGACACATCTGCCTGCGAACTTCGGTCACCTGGCAGGAAGCTACGATGCCCAGACATATGGTTAGCTGTGCAGCGAGGTGTACTGTGAGGACAGGTTCCACACACACTTCAAGTAAGACGTCGGCCTGAGTGGAAAGGTGAGAGTTTGGGCAGCTGTGCAGACAAAGAAGGCGCCCTTTGGCCTGGGCCTAAATGCTTGTGACACCCCACTGGACCTGCCGTGCTCTGAGGGCCCTGCCCTGGGCCCCCTGCTCCCCTACCCTTTGTTCAGTCACAGCAGAGATGGCCACACCCACTCCTTCAGTGAGGGCAGAGTTCCAACCACCCTCAGCCCCGCCCCCTCTCCTCAGGTTACCATGGACTACAGAGGCTGCATCCTGAGGCCAGGGCGTTCCGAGAATGCCAAGGGCAGACAGGATGACCTTAAATGATTTCCTCTTGTGTCAGGTTTGGTAAACTTTAGGAGCTAGGAAATGGTCCACTTTACAGAAATGTTCAAATTTACTGGCATTTCATATATTCTCTGCTATAACATTGTCCTGATTCTTTCTGTATATTCTTTACTTATGTTTTTGTTTTCCTTAATCAAAGTGTGTCTTTTCAATCTTTTCAAAGAAGATTCTTTGGACTTACTAAATCACCTCAAGTTTATACGTTTTCTGTTGTATTAAGTTCTGCTCATATCATTATTTATCTTTTTTCTATGTTCTCAGGGTTTATTGTTTTGATCTTCTGATGTCAATTAAAACACTTGTTTATTCAGTTTAATAGATATTTTACGTATAAAGATTTGAACTTTTGAATTTTCCAGCTTATTTGTAAGTTTCTAAGGGTCAGGTCCTCTCCATTGTTGCTGGCCTAAGGTTTAGTTCACCATATAGCAATGTATATATTGACCTATTTTCCCCTCGACTTTCTGTGATTCCCTACATCTCACCTTTCTGTGCAGACAAGCCATTTGAAATACCCTTCACTTATTTCACAGCCAATAAGTCATTGAAATAATGTGTAGTTTTTAGAGAAATCTTCTTATATAATTAGGCAGAAAATCTCACCTGCCATAGTTTTCAAAACAGCATAATTTCACTCTTCTCAATGCTTAATCTGTTGTATTACACAACCTTTGAGTATTTAGCTTTATCAATGACATGTACTTTAAAAATGTTTGAGAGATCCTACCAGTCTTTGAAAACATCCTTGTTCCTTGTTTCAGTTCCAGTTTTATGTATATATTCTGCCTTGCACCTGATTATTCCAACAATTGATGGATGGCCTTGGGAATCTAATTCTGGTATTGATAGTCTTTACTGATTGTCTCCCCTCGTAGCTGATTTCTTCATTATTGTGTAAATTTAGATAATGAGCTCATGTTTAGCTAAACAGCTGACCTTGTAAGACGCTTAGGTGTGAACGCTCGTAAGCTTCAGCAGAAAGACGGCAAAGATTTATTTGTGTCCCTCCAATGAGTTGCCCACGAGGACACCGTTTTCTACAAGTGTTGGTCCAATACTCCCTCTAGAGGCAGGGGACTCCGACAGGGCTGATTGGCGGCCCATGATCTGGGGCAGGGGCAGTGGGCAGCCTGTGCCCCAGGCAGGAGCCTCTTTGCATGTGTCCCTGGGACACATCTGCCTGCGAACTTCGGTCACCTGGCAGGAAGCTACGATGCCCAGACCTATGGTTAGCTGTGCAGCGAGGTGTACTGTGAGGACAGGTTCCACACACACTTCAAGTAAGAGGTCGGCCTGAGTGGAAAGGTGAGAGTTTGGGCAGCTGTGCAGACAAAGAAGGCGCACTTTGGCCTGGGCCTAAATGCTTGTGACACCCCACTGGACCTGCCGTGCTCTGAGGGCCCTGCCCTGGGCCCACTGCTCCCCTGCCCTTTGTTCAGTCACAGCAGAGATGGCCACACCCACTCCTTCAGTGAGGCCAGAGTTCCAACCACCCTCAGCCCCGCCCCCTCTCCGCAGGTTACCATGGACTACAGAGGCTGCATCCTGAGGCCAGGGCGTTCCGAGAATACCAAGGGCAGACATGATGACCTTAAATGATTTCCTCTTGTGTCAGGTTTGGTAAACTTTAGGAGCTAGGAAATGGTCCACTTTACAGAAATGTTCAAATTTACTGGCATTTCATATATTCTCTGCTATAACATTGTCCTGATTCTTTCTGTATATTCTTTACTTATGTTTTTGTTTTCCTTAATCAAAGTGTGTCTTTTCAATCTTTTCAAAGAAGATTCTTTGGACTTACTAAATCACCTCAAGTTTATACGTTTTCTGTTGTATTAAGTTCTGCTCATATCTTTATTTATCTTTTTTCTATGTTCTCAGGGTTTATTGTTTTGATCTTCTGATGTCAATTAAAACACTTGTTTATTCAGTTTAATAAATATTTTACGTATAAAGATTTGAACTTTTGAATTTTCCAGCTTAATTGTAAGTTTCTAAGGGTCAGGTCCTCTCCATTGTTGCTGGCCTAAAGTTTAGTTCACCATATAGCAATGTATATATTGACCTATTTTCCCCTCGACTTTCTGTGATTCCCTACATCTCACCTTTCTTTGCAGACAAGCCATTTGAAATACCCTTCACTTATTTCACAGCCAATAAGTCATTGAAATAATGTGTAGTTTTTAGAGAAATCTTCTTATATAATTAGGCAGAAAATCTCACCTGCCATAGTTTTCAAAACAGCATAATTTCACTCTTCTCAATGCTTAATCTGTTGTATTACACAACCTTTGAGTATTTAGCTTTATCAATGACATGTCCTTTAAAAATGTTTTAGAGATCCTACCAGTCTTTGAAAACATCCTTGTTCCTTGTTTCAGTTCCAGTTTTATGTATATATTCTGCCTTGCACCTGATTATTCCAACAATTGATGGATGGCCTTGGGAATCTAATTCTGGTATTGATAGTCTTTACTGATTGTCTCCCCTCATAGCTGATTTCTTCATTATTGTGTAAATTTAGATCATGAGCTCATGTTTAGCTAAACAGCTGACCTTGTAAGACGCTTAGGTGTGAACGCTCATAAGCTTCAGGAGAAAGTAGGCAAAATTTATTTGTGTCCCTCCAATGAGTTGCCCACGAGGACACCGTTTTCTACAAGTGTTGGTCCAATATTCCCTCTAGAGGAACGGGACTCCGACATGGCTGATTGGTGGCCCCGATCTGGGGAAGGGGCAGTGGGCAGCCTGTGGCCCGGGCTGGAGCCTCTTTGCATGTGTCCCTTGGACACATCTTCCTGCGAACTTCGGTCACATGGCAGGAAGCTACGATGCCCAGACCTATGGTTAGCTGTGCAGCGAGGTGTACTGTGAGGACAGGTTCCACACACACTTCAAGTAAGAGGTCGGCCTGAGTGGAAAGGTGAGAGTTTGGGCAGCTGTGCAGACAAAGAAGGCGCACTTTGTCCTGGGCCTAAATGCTTGTGACACCCCACTGGACCTGCCGTGCTCTGAGGGCCCTACCCTGGGCCCCCTGCTCCCCTGCCCTTTGTTCAGTCACAGCAGAGATGGCCACACCCACTCCCTCAGTGAGGGCAGAGTTCCAACCACCCTCAACCCCGCCCCCTCTCCGCAGGTTACCATGGACTACAGAGGCTGCATCCTGAGGCCAGGGCGTTCTGAGAATGCCAAGGGCAGACATGATGACCTTAAATGATTTCCTCTTGTGTCAGGTTTGGTAAACTTTAGGAGCTAGGAAATGGTCCACTTTACAGAAATGTTCAAATTTACTGGCATTTCATATATTCTCTGCTATAACATTGTCCTGATTCTTTCTGTATATTCTTTACTTATGTTTTTGTTTTCCTTAATCAAAGTGTGTCTTTTCAATCTTTTCAAAGAAGATTCTTTGGACTTACTAAATCACCTCAATTTTATACGTTTTCTGTTGTATTAAGTTCTGCTCATATCTTTATTTATCTTTTTTCTATGTTCTCAGGGTTTATTGTTTTGATCTTCTGATGTCAATTAAAACACTTGGTTATTCATTTTAATAAATATTTTACTTATAAAGATTTGAACTTTTGAAGATTCCAGCTTACTTGTAAGTTTCTAAGGGTCAGGTCCTCTCCATTGTTGCTGGCCTAAGGTTTAGTTCACCATATAGCAATGTATATATTGACCTATTTTCCCCTCGACTTTCTGTGATTCCCTACATCTCACCTTTCTTTGCAGACAAGCCATTTGAAATACCCTTAACTTATTTCACAGCCAATAAGTCATTGAAATAATGTGTATTTTTTAGAGAAATCTTCTTATATAATTAGGCAGAAAATCTCACCTGCCATAGTTTTCAAAACAGCATAATTTCACTCTTCTCAATGCTTAATCTGTTGTATTACACAACCTTTGAGTATTTAGCTTTATCAATGACATGTACTTTAAAAACGTTTTAGAGATCCTACCAGTCTTTGAAAACATCCTTGTTCCTTGTTTCAGTTCCAGTTTTATGTATATATTCTGCCTTGCACCTGATTATTCCAACAATTGATGGATGGCCTTGGGAATCTAATTCTGGTATTGATAGTCTTTACTGATTGTCTCCCCTCGTACCTGATTTCTTCATTATTGTGTAAATTTAGATCATGAGCTCATGTTTAGCTAAACAGCTGACCTTGTAAGACGCTTAGGTGTGAACGCTCGTAAGCTTCAGCTGAAAGATGGCAAAGATTTATTTGTGTCCCTCCAATGAGTTGCCCACGAGGACACCGTTTTCTACAAGTGTTGGTCCAATACTCACTCTAGAGGCAGGGGACTATGATAGGGCTGATTGGCGGCCCCCGATCTGGGGCAGGGGCAGTGGGCAGCCTGTGGCACGTGCAGGAGCCTCTTTGCATGTGTCCCTGGGACACATCTGCCTGCGAACTTCGGTCACCTGGCAGGAAGCTACGATGCCCAGACCTATGGTTAGCTGTGCAGCGAGGTGTACTGTGAGGACAGGTTCCACACACACTTCAAGTAAGAGGTTGGCCTGAGTGGAAAGGTGAGAGTTTGGGCAGCTGTGCAGACAAAGAAGGCGCCCTTTGGCCTGGGCCTAAATGCTTGTGACACCCCACTGGACCTGCCGTGCTCTGAGGGCCCTGCCCTGGGCCCCCTGCTCCCCTGCCCTTTGTTCAGTCACAGCAGAGATGGCCACACCCACTCCTTCAGTGAGGCCAGAGTTCCAACCACCCTCAGCCCCGCCCCCTCTCCGCAGGTTACCATGGACTACAGAGGCTGCATCCTGAGGCCAGGGCGTTCCGAGAATGCCAAGGGCAGACAGGATGACCTTAAATGATTTCCTCTTGTGTCAGGTTTGGTAAACTTTAGGAGCTAGGAAATGGTCCACTTTACAGAAATGTTCAAATTTACTGGCATTTCATATATTCTCTGCTATAACATTGTCCTGATTCTTTCTGTATATTCTTTACTTATGTTTTTGTTTTCCTTAATCAAAGTGTGTCTTTTCAATCTTTTCAAAGAAGATTCTTTGGACTTACTAAATCACCTCAATTTTATCCGTTTTCTGTTGTATTAAGTTCTGCTCATATCTTTATTTATCTTTTTTCTATGTTCTCAGGGTTTATTGTTTTGATCTTCTGATGTCAATTAAAACACTTGGTTATTCATTTTAATAAATATTTTACTTATAAAGTTTGGAACTTTTGAAGATTCCAGCTTACTTGTAAGTTTCTAAGGGTCAGGTCCTCTCCATTGTTGCTGGCCTAAGGTTTAGTTCACCATATAGCAATGTATATATTGACCTATTTTTCCCTCGACTTTCTGTGATTCCCTACATCTCACCTTTCTTTGCAGACAAGCCATTTGAAATGCCCTTCACTTATTTCACAGCCAATAAGTCATTGAAATAATGTGTAGTTTTTAGAGAAATCTTCTTATATAATTAGGCAGAAAATCTCACCTGCCATAGTTTTCAAAACAGCATAATTTCACTCTTCTCAATGCTTAATCTGTTGTATTACACAACCTTTGAGTATTTAGCTTTATCAATGACATGTCATTTAAAAATGTTTGAGAGATCCTACCAGTCTTTGAAAACATCCTTGTTCCTTGTTTCAGTTCCAGTTTTATGTATATATTCTGCCTTGCACCTGATTATTCCAACAATTGATGGATGGCCTTGGGAATCTAATTCTGGTATTGATAGTCTTTACTGATTGTCTCCCCTCATAGCTGATTTGTTCATTATTGTGTAAATTTAGATCATGAGCTCATGTTTAGCTAAACAGCTGACCTTGTACGACGCTTATGTGTGAACGCTCATAAGCTTCAGCAGAAAGTCGGCAAAGATTTATTTGTGTCCCTCCAATGAGTTGCCCACGAGGACACCGTTTTCTACAAGTGTTGGTCCAATACTCCCTCTAGAGGCAGGGGACTCCGACAGGGCTGATTGGCGGCCCCCGATCTGGGGCAGGGGCAGTGGGCAGCCTGTGGCCCGGGCTGGAGCCTCTTTGCATGTGTCCCTGGGACACATCTGCCTGCGAACTTCGGTCACCTGGCAGGAAGCTACGATGCCCAGACCTATGGTTAGCTGTGCAGCGAGGTGTACTGTGAGGACAGGTTCCACACACACTTCAACTAAGACGTCGGCCTGAGTGGAAAGGTGAGAGTTTGGGCAGCTGTGCAGACAAAGAAGGCGCCCTTTGGCCTGGGCCTAAATGCTTGTGACACCCCATTGGTCCTGCCGTGCTCTGAGGGCCCTGCCCTGGGCCCCCTGCTCCCCTGCCCTTTGTTCAGTCACAGCAGAGATGGCCACACCCACTCCTTCAGTGAGGGCAGAGTTCCAACCACCCTCAGCCCCGCCCCCTCTCCGCAGGTTACCATGGACTACAGAGGCTGCATCCTGAGGCCAGGGCGTTCCGAGAATGCCAAGGGCAGACAGGATGACCTTAAATGATTTCCTCTTGTGTCAGGTTTGGTAAACTTTAGGAGCTAGGAAATGGTCCACTTTACAGAAATGTTCAAATTTACTGGCATTTCATATATTCTCTGCTATAACATTGTCCTGATTCTTTCTGTATATTCTTTACTTATGTTTTTGTTTTCCTTAATCAAAGTGTGTCTTTTCAATCTTTTCAAAGAAGATTCTTTGGACTTACTAAATCACCTCAATTTTATCCGTTTTCTGTTGTATTAAGTTCTGCTCATATCTTTATTTATCTTTTTTCTATGTTCTCAGGGTTTATTGTTTTGATCTTCTGATGTCAATTAAAACACTTGGTTATTCATTTTAATAAATATTTTACTTATAAAGTTTGGAACTTTTGAAGATTCCAGCTTACTTGTAAGTTTCTAAGGGTCAGGTCCTCTCCATTGTTGCTGGCCTAAGGTTTAGTTCACCATATAGCAATGTATATATTGACCTATTTTTCCCTCGACTTTCTGTGATTCCCTACATCTCACCTTTCTTTGCAGACAAGCCATTTGAAATGCCCTTCACTTATTTCACAGCCAATAAGTCATTGAAATAATGTGTAGTTTTTAGAGAAATCTTCTTATATAATTAGGCAGAAAATCTCACCTGCCATAGTTTTCAAAACAGCATAATTTCACTCTTCTCAATGCTTAATCTGTTGTATTACACAACCTTTGAGTATTTAGCTTTATCAATGACATGTCATTTAAAAATGTTTGAGAGATCCTACCAGTCTTTGAAAACATCCTTGTTCCTTGTTTCAGTTCCAGTTTTATGTATATATTCTGCCTTGCACCTGATTATTCCAACAATTGATGGATGGCCTTGGGAATCTAATTCTGGTATTGATAGTCTTTACTGATTGTCTCCCCTCATAGCTGATTTCTTCATTATTGTGTAAATTTAGATCATGAGCTCATGTTTAGCTAAACAGCTGACCTTGTACGACGCTTATGTGTGAACGCTCATAAGCTTCAGCAGAAAGTCGGCAAAGATTTATTTGTGTCCCTCCAATGAGTTGCCCACGAGGACACCGTTTTCTACAAGTGTTGGTCCAATACTCCCTCTAGAGGCAGGGGACTCCGACAGGGCTGATTGGCGGCCCCCGATCTGGGGCAGGGGCAGTGGGCAGCCTGTGGCCCGGGCTGGAGCCTCTTTGCATGTGTCCCTGGGACACATCTGCCTGCGAACTTCGGTCACCTGGCAGGAAGCTACGATGCCCAGACCTATGGTTAGCTGTGCAGCGAGGTGTACTGTGAGGACAGGTTCCACACACACTTCAACTAAGACGTCGGCCTGAGTGGAAAGGTGAGAGTTTGGGCAGCTGTGCAGACAAAGAAGGCGCCCTTTGGCCTGGGCCTAAATGCTTGTGACACCCCATTGGTCCTGCCGTGCTCTGAGGGCCCTGCCCTGGGCCCCCTGCTCCCCTGCCCTTTGTTCAGTCACAGCAGAGATGGCCACACCCACTCCTTCAGTGAGGGCAGAGTTCCAACCACCCTCAGCCCCGCCCCCTCTCCGCAGGTTACCATGGACTACAGAGGCTGCATCCTGAGGCCAGGGCGTTCCGAGAATGCCAAGGGCAGACAGGAAGACCTTAAATGATTTCCTCTTGTGTCAGGTTTGGTAAACTTTAGGAGCTAGGAAATGGTCCACTTTACAGAAATGTTCAAATTTACTGGCATTTCATATATTCTCTGCTATAACATTGTCCTGATTCTTTCTGTATATTCTTTACTTATGTTTTTGTTTTCCTTAATCAAAGTGTGTCTTTTCAATCTTTTCAAAGAAGATTCTTTGGACTTACTAAATCACCTCAAGTTTATACGTTTTCTGTTGTATTAAGTTCTGCTCATATCTTTATTTATCTTTTTTCTATGTTCTCAGGGTTTATTGTTTTGATCTTCTGATGTCAATTAAAACACTTGTTTATTCAGTTTAATAAATATTTTACATATAAAGATTTGAACTTTTGAATTTTCCAGCTTACTTGTAAGTTTCTAAGGGTCAGGTCCTCTCCATTGTTGCTGGCCTAAGGTTTAGTTCACCATATAGCAATGTATATATTGACCTATTTTCCCCTCGACTTTCTGTGATTCCCTACATCTCACCTTTCTTTGCAGACAAGCCATTTGAAATACCCTTAACTTATTTCACAGCCAATAAGTCATTGAAATAATGTGTAGTTTTTAGAGAAATCTTCTTATATAATTAGGCAGAAAATCTCACCTGCCATAGTTTTCAAAACAGCATAATTTCACTCTTCTCAATGCTTAATCTGTTGTATTACACAACCTTTGAGTATTTAGCTTTATCAATGACATGTACTTTAAAAATGTTTGAGAGATCCTACCAGTCTTTGAAAACATCCTTGTTCCTTGTTTCAGTTCCAGTTTTATGTATATATTCTGCCTTGCACCTGATTA
Organism: Mesoplodon mirus; assembly: GCF_964341445.2. Taxonomy (NCBI): domain Eukaryota; kingdom Metazoa; phylum Chordata; class Mammalia; order Artiodactyla; family Ziphiidae; genus Mesoplodon; species Mesoplodon mirus. Next base: position 178,866,734 of record NC_138976.1, on the reverse strand, counting down.
TTCCAACAATTGATGGATGGCCTTGGGAATCTAATTCTGGTATTGATAGTCTTTACTGATTGTCTCCCCTCGTAGCTGATTTCTTCATTATTGTGTAAATTTAGATCATGAGCTCATCTTTAGCTAAACAGCTGACCTTGTAAGACGCTTAGGTGTGAACGCTCGTAAGCTTCAGCAGAAAGACGGCAAAGATTTATTTGTGTCCCTCCAATGAGTTGCCCACGAGGACACCGTTTTCTACAAGTGTTGGTCCAATACTCCCTCTAGAGGCAGGGGACTCCGACAGGGCTGATTGGCGGCCCACGATCTGGGGCAGGGGCAGTGGGCAGCCTGTGCCCCGGGCAGGAGCCTCTTTGCATGTGTCCCTGGGACACATCTGCCTGCGAACTTCGGTCACCTGGCAGGAAGCTACGATGCCCAGACCTATGGGTAGCTGTGCAGCGATGTGTACTGTGAGGACAGGTTCCACACACACTTCAAGTAAGAGGTCGGCCTGAGTGGAAAGGTGAGAGTTTGGGCAGCTGTGCAGACAAAGAAGGCGCCCTTTGGCCTGGGCCTAAATGCTTGTGACACCCCACTGGACCTGCCGTGCTCTGAGGGCCCTGCCCTGGGCCCCCTGCTCCCCTGCCCTTTGTTCAGTCACAGCAGAGATGGCCACACCCACTCCTTCAGTGAGGGCAGAGTTCCAACCACCCTCAGCCCCGCCCCCTCTCCGCAGGTTAACATGGACTACAGAGGCTGCATCCTGAGGCCAGGGCGTTCCGAGAATGCCAAGGGCAGACACGATGACCTTAAATGATTTCCTCTTGTGTCAGGTTTGGTGAACTTTAGGAGCTAGGAAATGGTCCACTTTACAGAAATGTTCAAATTTACTGGCATTTCATATATTCTCTGCTATAACATTGTCCTGATTCTTTCTGTATATTCTTTACTTATGTTTTTGTTTTCCTTAATCAAAGTGTGTCTTTTCAATCTTTTCAAAGAAGATTCTTTGGACTTACTAAATCACCTGAATTTTATACGTTTTCTGTTGTATTAAGTTCTGCTCATATCTTTATTTATCTTTTTTCTATGTTCTCAGGGTTTATTGTTTTGATCTTCTGATGTCAATTAAAACACTTGGTTATTCATTTTAATAAATATTTTACTTATAAAGATTTGAACTTTTGAAGATTCCAGCTTACTTGTAAGTTTCTAAGGGTCAGGTCCTCTCCATTGTTGCTGGCCTAAGGTTTAGTTCACCATATAGCAATGTATATATTGACCTATTTTCCCCTCGACTTTCTGTGATTCCCTACATCTCACCTTTTTTGCAGACAAGCCATTTGAAATACCCTTAACTTAGTTCACAGCCAATAAGTCATTGAAATAATGTGCATTTTTTAGAGAAATCTTCTTATATAATTAGGCAGAAAATCTCACCTGCCATAGTTTTCAAAACAGCATAATTTCACTCTTCTCAATGCTTAATCTGTTGTATTACACAACCTTTGAGTATTTAGCTTTATCAATGACATGTCCTTTAAAAATGTTTTAGAGATCCTACCAGTCTTTGAAAACATCCTTGTTCCTTGTTTCAGTTCCAGTTTTATGTATATATTCTGCCTTGCACCTGATTATTCCAACAATTGATGGATGGCCTTGGGAATCTCATTCTGGTATTGATAGTCTTTACTGATTGTCTCCCCTCGTAGCTGATTACTTCATTATTGTGTAAATTTAGATCATGAGCTCATGTTTAGCTAAACAGCTGACCTTGTAAGACGCTTAGGTGTGAACGCTCGTAAGCTTACGCAGAAAGACGGCAAAGATTTATTTGTGTCCCTCCAATAAGTTGCCCACGAGGACACCGTTTTCTACAAGTGTTGGTCCAATACTCCCTCTAGAGGAAGGGGACTCCGACAGGGCTGATTGGCGGCCCCCGATCTGGGGCAGGGGCAGTGGGCAGCCTGTGGCCCGGGCAGGAGCCTCTTTGCATGTGTCCCTGGGACACATCTGCCTGCGAACTTCGGTCACCTGGCAGGAAGCTACGATGCCCAGACCTATGGTTAGCTGTGCAGCGAGGTGTACTGTGAGGACAGGTTCCACACACACTTCAAGTAAGAGGGCGGCCTGAGTGGGAAGGTGAGAGTTTGGGCAGCTGTGCAGAGAAAGAAGGCGCCCTTTGGCCTGGGCCTAAATGCTTGTGACACCCCACTGGACCTGCCGTGCTCTGAGGGCCCTGCCCTGGGCCCCATGCTCCCCTACCCTTTGTTCAGTCAAAGCAGAGATGGCCACACCCACTCCTTCAGTGAGGCCAGAGTTCCAACCACCCTCAGCCCCACCCCCTCTCCGCAGGTTACCATGGACTACAGAGGCTGCATCCTGAGGCCAGGGCGTTCCGAGAATGCCAAGGGCAGACATGATGACCTTAAATGATTTCCTCTTGTGTCTGGTTTGGTAAACTTTAGGAGCTAGGAAATGGTCCACTTTACAGAAATGTTCAAATTTACTGGCATTTCATATATTCTCTGCTATAACATTGTCCTGATTCTTTCTGTATATTCTATACTTATGTTTTTGTTTTCCTTAATCAAAGTGTGTCTTTTCAATCTTTTCAAAGAAGATTCTTTGGACTTACTAAATCACCTCAATTTTATACGTTTTCTGTTGTATTAAGTTCTGCTCATATCTTTATTTATCTTTTTTCTATGTTCTCAGGGTTTATTGTTTTGATCTTCTGATGTCAATTAAAACACTTGGTTATTCATTTTAATAAATATTTACTTATAAAGATTTGAACTTTTGAAGATTCCAGCTTACTTGTAAGTTTCTAAGGGTCAGGTCCTCTCCATTGTTGCTGGCCTAAGGTTTAGTTCACCATATAGCAATGTATATATTGACCTATTTTCCCCTCGACTCTCTGTGATTCCCTACATCTCACCTTTCTTTGCAGACAAGCCATTTGAAATACACTTAACTTATTTCACAGCCAATAAGTCATTGAAATAATGTGTATTTTTAGAGAAATCTTCTTATATAATTAGGCAGAAAATCTCACCTGCCATAGTTTTCAAAACAGCATAATTTCACTCTTCTCAATGCTTAATCTGTTGTATTACACAACCTTTGAGTATTTAGCTTTATCAATGACATGTCCTTTAAAAATGTTTTAGAGATCCTACCAGTCTTTGAAAACATCCTTGTTCCTTGTTTCAGTTCCAGTTTTATGTATATATTCTGCCTTGCACCTGATTATTCCAACAATTGATGGATGGCCTTGGGAATCTCATTCTGGTATTGATAGTCTTTACTGATTGTCTCCCCTCGTAGCTGATTACTTCATTATTGTGTAAATTTAGATCATGAGCTCATGTTTAGCTAAACAGCTGACCTTGTAAGACGCTTAGGTGTGAACGCTCGTAAGCTTACGCAGAAAGACGGCAAAGATTTATTTGTGTCCCTCCAATGAGTTGCCCACGAGGACACCGTTTTCTACAAGTGTTGGTCCAATACTCCCTCTAGAGGAAGGGGACTCCGACAGGGCTGATTGGCGGCCCCCGATCTGGGGCAGGGGCAGTGGGCAGCCTGTGGCCCGGGCAGGAGCCTCTTTGCATGTGTCCCTGGGACACATCTGCCTGCGTACTTCGGTCACCTGGCAAGAAGCTACGATGCCCAGACCTATGGTTAGCTGTGCAGCGAGGTGTACTGTGAGGACAGGTTCCACACACACTTCAAGTAAGAGGGCGGCCTGAGTGGGAAGGTGAGAGTTTGGGCAGCTGTGCAGAGAAAGAAGGCGCCCTTTGGCCTGGGCCTAAATGCTTGTGACACCCCACTGGACCTGCCGTGCTCTGAGGGCCCTGCCCTGGGCCCCATGCTCCCCTACCCTTTGTTCAGTCAAAGCAGAGATGGCCACACCCACTCCTTCAGTGAGGGCAGAGTTCCAACCACCCTCAGCCCCGCCCCCTCTCCGCAGGTTAACATGGACTACAGAGGCTGCATCCTGAGGCCAGGGCGTTCCGAGAATGCCAAGGGCAGACATGATGACCTTAAATGATTTCCTCTTGTGTCTGGTTTGGTAAACTTTAGGAGCTAGGAAATGGTCCACTTTACAGAAATGTTCAAATTTACTGGCATTTCATATATTCTCTGCTATAACATTGTCCTGATTCTTTCTGTATATTCTATACTTATGTTTTTGTTTTCCTTAATCAAAGTGTGTCTTTTCAATCTTTTCAAAGAAGATTCTTTGGACTTACTAAATCACCTCAATTTTATCCGTTTTCTGTTGTATTAAGTTCTGCTCATATCTTTATTTATCTTTTTTCTATGTTCTCAGGGTTTATTGTTTTGATTTTCTGATGTCAATTAAAACACTTGGTTATTCATTTTAATAAATATTTTACTTATAAAGATTTGAACTTTTGAAGATTCCAGCTTACTTGTAAGTTTCTAAGGGTCAGGTCCTCTCCATTGTTGCTGGCCTAAGGTTTAGTTCACCATATAGCAATGTATATATTGACCTATTTTCCCCTCGACTTTCTGTGATTCCCTACATCTCACCTTTCTTTGCAGACAAGCCATTTGAAATACCCTTAACTTATTTCACAGCCAATAAGTCATTGAAATAATGTGTATTTTTAGAGAAATCTTCTTATATAATTAGGCAGAAGATCTCACCTGCCATAGTTTTCAAAACAGCATAATTTCACTCTTCTCAATGCTTAATCTGTTGTATTACACAACCTTTGAGTATTTAGCTTTATCAATAACATGTCCTTTAAAAATGTTTTAGAGATCCTACCAGTCTTTGAAAACATCCTTGTTCCTTGTTTCAGTTCCAGTTTTATGTATATATTCTGCCTTGCACCTGATTATTCCAACAATTGATGGATGGCCTTGGGAATCTAATTCTGGTATTGATAGTCTTTACTGATTGTCTCCCCTCGTAGCTGATTTCTTCATTATTGTGTAAATTTAGATCATGAGCTCATGTTTAGCTACACAGCTGACCTTGTAAGGCGCTTAGGTGTGAACGCTCGTAAGCTTCCTCAGAAAGATGGCAAAGATTTATTTGTGTCCCTCCAATGAGTTGCCCACGAGGACACCGTTTTCTACAAGTGTTGGTCCAATACTCCCTCTAGAGGAAGGGGACTCCGACAGGGCTGATTGGCGGCCCCCGATCTGGGGCAGGGGCAGTGGGCAGCCTGTGGCCCGGGCAGGAGCCTCTTTGCATGTGTCCCTGGGACACATCTGCCTGCGAACTTCGGTCACCTGGCAGGAAGCTACGATGCCCAGACCTATGGTTAGCTGTGCAGCGAAGTGTACTGTGAGGACAGGTTCCACACACACTTCAAGTAAGAGGTCGGCCTGAGTGGAAAGGTGAGAGTTTGGGCAGCTGTGCAGACAAAGAAGGCACCCTTTGGCCTGGGCCTAAATGCTTGTGACACCCCACTGGACCTGCCGTGCTCTGAGGGCCCTGCCCTGGGCCCCCTGCTCCCCTGCCCTTTGTTCAGTCACAGCAGAGATGGCCACACCCACTCCTTCAGTGAGGGCAGAGTTCCAACCACCCTCAGCCCCGCCCCCTCTCCGCAGGTTACCATGGACTACAGAGGCTGCATCTTGAGGCCAGGGCGTTCCGAGAATGCCAAGGGCAGACATGATGACCTTAAATGATTTCCTCTTGTGTCAGGTTTGGTAAACTTTATTAGCTAGGAAATGGTCCACTTTACAGAAATGTTCAAATTTACTGGCATTTCATATATTCTCTGCTATAACATTGTCCTGATTCTTTCTGTATATTCTTTACTTATGTTTTTGTTTTCCTTAATCAAAGTGTGTCTTTTCAATCTTTTCAAAGAAGATTCTTTGGACTTACTAAATCACCTCAATTTTATCCGTTTTCTGTTGTATTAAGTTCTGCTCATATCTTTATTTATATTTTTTCTATGTTCTCAGGGTTTATTGTTTTGATCTTCTGATGTCAATTAAAACACTTGGTTATTCATTTTAATAAATATTTTACTTATAAAGATTTGAAATTTTGAAGATTCCAGCTTACTTGTAAGTTTCTAAGGGTCAGGTCCTCTCCATTGTTGCTGGCCTAAGGTTTAGTTCACCATATAGCAATGTATATATTGACCTATTTTCCCCTCGACTTTCTGTGATTCCCTACATCTCACCTTTCTTTGCAGACAAGCCATTTGAAATACACTTAAATTATTTCACAGCCAATAAGTCATTGAAATAATGTGTATTTTTAGAGAAATCTTCTTATATAATTAGGCAGAAAATCTCACCTGCCATAGTTTTCAAAACAGCATAATTTCACTCTTCTCAATGCTTAATCTGTTGTATTACACAACCTTTGAGTATTTAGCTTTATCAATGACATGTACTTTAAAAATGTTTTAGAGATCCTACCAGTCTTTGAAAACATCCTTGTTCCTTGTTTCAGTTCCAGTTTTATGTATATATTCTGCCTTGCACCTGATTATTCCAACAATTGATGGATGGCCTTGGGAATCTAATTCTGGTATTGATAGTCTTTACTGATTGTCTCCCCTCGTAGCTGATTTTTTCATTATTGTGTAAATTTAGATCATGAGCTCATGTTTAGCTAAACAGCTGACCTTGTAAGACGCTTAGGTGTGTACGCTCGTAAGCTTCCGCAGAAAGACGGCAAAGATTTATTTGTGTCCCTCCAATGAGTTGCCCACGAGGACACCGTTTTCTACAATTGTTGGTCCAAAAATCCCTCTACAGGAAGGGGACTCCGACAGGGCTGATTGGCGGCCCCCGATCTGGGGCAGGGGCAGTGGGCAGCCTGTGGCCCGGGCAGGAGCCTCTTTGCATGTGTCCCTGGGACACATCTGACTGTGAACTTCGGTCACCTGGCAGGAAGCTACGATGCCCAGACCTATGGTTAGCTGTGCAGCGAGGTGTACTGTGAGGACAGGTTCCACACACACTTCAAGTAAGAGGTCGGCCTGAGTGGAAAGGTGAGAGTTTGGGCAGCTGTGCAGACAAAGAAGGCGCCCTTTGGCCTTGGCCTAAATGCTTGTGACATCCCACTGGACCTGCCGTGCTCTGAGGTCCCTGCCCTGGGCCCCATGCTCCCCTGCCCTTTGTTCAGTCACAGCAGAGATGGCCACACCCACTCCTTCAGTGAGGCCAGAGTTCCAACCACCCTCAGCTCCACCCCCTCTCCGCAGGTTACCATGGACTACAGAGGCTGCATCCTGAGGCCAGGGCGTTCCGAGAATGCCAAGGGCAGACATGATGACCTTAAATGATTTCCTCTTGTGTCAGGTTTGGTAAACTTTAGGAGCTAGGAAATGGTCCACTTTACAGAAATGTTCAAATTTACTGGCATTTCATATATTCTCTGCTATAACATTGTCCTGATTCTTTCTGTATATTCTATACTTATGTTTTTGTTTTCCTTAATCAAAGTGTGTCTTTTCAATCTTTTCAAAGAAGATTCTTTGGACTTACTAAATCACCTGAATTTTATACGTTTTCTGTTGTATTAAGTTCTGCTCATATCTTTATTTATCTTTTTTCTATGTTCTCAGGGTTTATTGTTTTGATCTTCTGATGTCAATTAAAACACTTGGTTATTCATTTTAATAAATATTTTACTTATAAAGATTTGAACTTTTGAAGATTCCAGCTTACTTGTAAGTTTCTAAGGGTCAGGTCCTCTCCATTGTTGCTGGCCTAAGGTTTAGTTCACCATATAGCAATGTATATATTGACCTATTTTCCCCTCGACTTTCTGTGATTCCCTACATCTCACCTTTCTTTGCAGACAAGCCATTTGAAATACCCTTAACTTAGTTCACAGCCAATAAGTCATTGAAATAATGTGTATTTTTAGAGAAATCTTCTTATATAATTAGGCAGAAAATCTCACCTGCCATAGTTTTCAAAACAGCATAATTTCACTCTTCTCAATGCTTAATCTGTTGTATTACACAACCTTTGAGTATTTAGCTTTATCAATGACATGTCCTTTAAAAATGTTTTAGAGATCCTACCAGTCTTTGAAAACATCCTTGTTCCTTGTTTCAGTTCCAGTTTTATGTATATATTCTGCCTTGCACCTGATTATTCCAACAATTGATGGATGGCCTTCGGAATCTAATTCTGGTATTGATAGTCTTTACTGATTGTCTCCCCTCGTAGCTGATTTCTTCATTATTGTGTAAATTTAGATCATGAGCTCATGTTTAGCTAAACAGCTGACCTTGTAAGACGCTTAGGTGTGAACGCTCGTAAGCTTCCGCAGAAAGATGGCAAAGATTTATTTGTGTCCCTCCAATGAGTTGCCCACGAGGACACCGTTTTCTACAAATGTTGGTCCAATACTCCCTCTAGAGGAAGGGGACTCCGACAGGGCTGATTGGCGGCCCCCGATCTGGGGCAGGGGCAGTGGGCAGCCTGTGGCCCGGGCAGGAGCCTCTTTGCATGTGTCCCTGGGACACATCTGCCTGCGAACTTCGGTCACCTGGCAGGAAGCTACGATGCCCATACCTATGGTTAGCTGTGCAGCGAGGTGTACTGTGAGGACAGGTTCCACACACACTTCAAGTAAGAGGTCGGCCTGAGTGGAAAGGTGAGAGTTTGGGCAGCTGTGCAGACAAAGAAGGCACCCTTTGGCCTGGGCCTAAATGCTTGTGACACCCCACTGGACCTGCCAGGCTCTGAGGGCCCTGCCCTGGGCCCCCTGCTCCCCTGCCCTTTGTTCAGTCACAGCAGAGATGGCCACACCCACTCCTTCAGTGAGGGCAGAGTTCCAACCACCCTCAGCTCCACCCCCTCTCCGCAGGTTACCATGGACTACAGAGGCTGCATCCTGAGGCCAGGGCGTTCCGAGAATGCCAAGGGCAGACATGATGACCTTAAATGATTTCCTCTTGTGTCAGGTTTGGTAAACTTTAGGAGCTAGGAAATGGTCCACTTTACAGAAATGTTCAAATTTACTGGCATTTCATATATTCTCTGCTATAACATTGTCCTGATTCTTTCTGTATATTCTATACTTATGTTTTTGTTTTCCTTAATCAAAGTGTGTCTTTTCAATCTTTTCAAAGAAGATTCTTTGGACTTACTAAATCACCTCAATTTTATCCGTTTTCTGTTGTATTAAGTTCTGCTCATATCTTTATTTATCTTTTTTCTATGTTCTCAGGGTTTATTGTTTTGATCTTCTGATGTCAATTAAAACACTTGGTTATTCATTTTAATAAATATTTTACTTATAAAGATTTGAACTTTTGAAGATTCCAGCTTACTTGTAAGTTTCTAAGGGTCAGGTCCTCTCCATTGTTGCTGGCCTAAGGTTTAGTTCACCATATAGCAATGTATATATTGACCTATTTTCCCCTCGACTTTCTGTGATTCCCTACATCTCACCTTTCTTTGCAGACAAGCCATTTGAAATACCCTTAACTTAGTTCACAGCCAATAAGTCATTGAAATAATGTGTATTTTTAGAGAAATCTTCTTATATAATTAGGCAGAAAATCTCACCTGCCATAGTTTTCAAAACAGCATAATTTCACTCTTCTCAATGCTTAATCTGTTGTATTACACAACCTTTGAGTATTTAGCTTTATCAATGACATGTCCTTTAAAAATGTTTTAGAGATCCTACCAGTCTTTGAAAACATCCTTGTTCCTTGTTTCAGTTCCAGTTTTATGTATATATTCTGCCTTGCACCTGATTATTCCAACAATTGATGGATGGCCTTCGGAATCTAATTCTGGTATTGATAGTCTTTACTGATTGTCTCCCCTCGTAGCTGATTTCTTCATTATTGTGTAAATTTAGATCATGAGCTCATGTTTAGCTAAACAGCTGACCTTGTAAGACGCTTAGGTGTGAACGCTCGTAAGCTTCCGCAGAAAGATGGCAAAGATTTATTTGTGTCCCTCCAATGAGTTGCCCACGAGGACACCGTTTTCTACAAATGTTGGTCCAATACTCCCTCTAGAGGAAGGGGACTCCGACAGGGCTGATTGGCGGCCCCCGATCTGGGGCAGGGGCAGTGGGCAGCCTGTGGCCCGGGCAGGAGCCTCTTTGCATGTGTCCCTGGGACACATCTGCCTGCGAACTTCTGTCACCTGGCAGGAAGCTACGATGCCCATACCTATGGTTAGCTGTGCAGCGAGGTGTACTGTGAGGACAGGTTCCACACACACTTCAAGTAAGAGGTCGGCCTGAGTGGAAAGGTGAGAGTTTGGGCAGCTGTGCAGACAAAGAAGGCACCCTTTGGCCTGGGCCTAAATGCTTGTGACACCCCACTGGACCTGCCAGGCTCTGAGGGCCCTGCCCTGGGCCCCCTGCTCCCCTGCCCTTTGTTCAGTCACAGCAGAGATGGCCACACCCACTCCTTCAGTGAGGGCAGAGTTCCAACCACCCTCAGCCCCGCCCCCTCTCCGCAGGTTACCATGGACTACAGAGGCTGCATCCTGAGGCCAGGGCGTTCCGAGAATGCCAAGGGCAGACATGATGACCTTAAATGATATCCTCTTGTGTCAGCTTTGGTAAACTTTAGGAGCTAGGAAATGGTCCACTTTACAGAAATGTTCAAATTTACTGGCATTTCATATATTCTCTGCTATAACATTGTCCTGATTCTTTCTGTTTATTTTATACTTATGTTTTTGTTTTCCTTAATCAAAGTGTGTCTTTTCAATCTTTTCAAAGAAGATTCTTTGGACTTACTAAATCACCTCAATTTTATATGTTTTCTGTTGTATTAAGTTCTGCTCATATCTTTATTTATCTTTTTTCTATGTTCTCAGGGTTTATTGTTTTGATCTTCTGATGTCAATTAAAACACTTGGTTATTCATTTTAATAAATATTTTACTTATAAAGATTTGAACTTTTGAAGATTCCAGCTTACTTGTAAATTTCTAAGGGTCAGGTCCTCTCCATTGTTGCTGGCCTAAGGTTTAGTTCACCATATAGCAATGTATATATTGACCTATTTTCCCCTCGACTTTCTGTGATTCCCTACATCTCACCTTTCTTTGCAGACAAGCCATTTGAAATACCCTTAACTTAGTTCACAGCCAATAAGTCATTGAAATAATGTGTATTTTTAGAGAAATCTTCTTATATAATTAGGCAGAAAATCTCACCTGCCATAGTTTTCAAAACAGCATAATTTCACTCTTCTCAATGCTTAATCTGTTGTATTACACAACCTTTCAGTATTTAGCTTTATCAATGACATGTACTTTAAAAATGTTTTAGAGATCCTACCAGTCTTTGAAAACATCCTGGTTCCTTGTTTCAGTTCCAGTTTTATGTATATATTCTGCCTTGCACCTGATTATTCCAACAATTGCTGGATGGCCTTGGGAATCTAAATCTGGTATTGATAGTCTTTACTGATTGTCTCCCCTCGTAGCTGATTTCTTCATTATTGTGTAAATTTAGATCATGAGCTCATGTTTAGCTAAACAGCTGACCTTGTAAGACGCTTAGGTGTGAACGCTCGTAAGCTTCCGCAGAAAGACGGCAAAGATTTATTTGTGTCCCTCCAATGAGTTGCCCACGAGGACACCGTTTTCTACAAGTGTTGGTCCAATACTCCCTCTAGAGGAAGGGGACTCCGACAGGGCTGATTGGCGGCCCCCGATCTGGGGCAGGGGCAGTGGTCAGCCTGTGGCCTGGGCTGGAGCCTCTTTGCATGTGTCCCTGGGACACATCTGCCTGCGAACTTCGGTCATCTGGCAGGAAGCTACGATGCCCAGACCTATGGTTAGCTGTGCAGCGAGGTGTACTGTGAGGACAGGTTCCACACACACTTCAAGTAAGAGGTCGGCCTGAGTGGAAAGGTGAGAGTTTGGGCAGCTGTGCAGACAAAGAAGGCGCCCTTTGGCCTGGGCCTAAATTCTTGTGACACCCCACTGGACCTGCCGTGCTCTGAGGGCCCTGCACTGGGCCCCCTGCTCCCCTGCCCTTTGTTCAGTCACAGCAGAGATGGCCACACCCACTCCTCCAGTGAGGCCAGAGTTCCACCCACCCTCAGCCCCGCCCCCTCTCCGCAGTTTACCATGGACTACAGAGGCTGCATCCTGAGGCCAGGGCGTTCCGAGAATGCCAAGGGCAGACATGATGACCTTAAATGATTTCCTCTTGTGTCAGGTTTGGTAAACTTTAGGAGCTAGGAAATGGTCCACTTTACAGAAATGTTCAAATTTACTGGCATTTCATATATTCTCTGCTATAACATTGTCCTGATTCTTTCTGTATATTCTATACTTATGTTTTTGTTTTCCTTAATCAAAGTGTGTCTTTTCAATCTTTTCAAAGAAGATTCTTTGGACTTACTAAATCACCTCAATTTTATCCGTTTTCTGTTGTATTAAGTTCTGCTCATATCTTTATTTATCTTTTTTCTATGTTCTCAGGGTTTATTGTTTTGATCTTCTGATGTCAATTAAAACACTTGGTTATTCATTTTAATAAATATTTTACTTATAAAGATTTGAACTTTTGAAGATTCCAGCTTACTTGTAAGTTTCTAAGGGTCAGGTCCTCTCCATTGTTGCTTGCCTAAGGTTTAGTTCACCATATAGCAATGTATATATTGACCTATTTTCCCCTCGACTTTCTGTGATTCCCTCCATCTCACCTTTCTTTGCAGACAAGCCATTTGAAATACCCTTAACTTATTTCACAGCCAATAAGTCATTGAAATAATGTGTATTTTTAGAGAAATCTTCTTATATAATTAGGCAGAAAATCTCACCTGCCATAGTTTTCAAAACAGCATAATTTCACTCTTCTCAATGCTTAATCTGTTGTATTACACAACCTTTGAGTATTTAGCTTTATCAATGACATGTCCTTTAAAAATGTTTTAGAGATCCTACCAGTCTTTGAAAACATCCTTGTTCCTTGTTTCAGTTCCAGTTTTATGTATATATTCTGCCTTGCACCTGATTATTCCAACAATTGATGGATGGCCTTGGGAATCTCATTCTGGTATTGATAGTCTTTACTGATTGTCTCCCCTCGTAGCTGATTACTTCATTATTGTGTAAATTTAGATCATGAGCTCATGTTTAGCTAAACAGCTGACCTTGTAAGACGCTTAGGTGTGAACGCTCGTAAGCTTACGCAGAAAGACGGCAAAGATTTATTTGTGTCCCTCCAATGAGTTGCCCACGAGGACACCGTTTTCTACAAGTGTTGGTCCAATACTCCCTCTAGAGGAAGGGGACTCCGACAGGGCTGATTGGCGGCCCCCGATCTGGGGCAGGGGCAGTGGGCAGCCTGTGGCCCGGGCAGGAGCCTCTTTGCATGTGTCCCTGGGACACATCTGCCTGCGTACTTCGGTCACCTGGCAAGAAGCTACGATGCCCAGACCTATGGTTAGCTGTGCAGCGAGGTGTACTGTGAGGACAGGTTCCACACACACTTCAAGTAAGAGGGCGGCCTGAGTGGGAAGGTGAGAGTTTGGGCAGCTGTGCAGAGAAAGAAGGCGCCCTTTGGCCTGGGCCTAAATGCTTGTGACACCCCACTGGACCTGCCGTGCTCTGAGGGCCCTGCCCTGGGCCCCATGCTCCCCTACCCTTTGTTCAGTCAAAGCAGAGATGGCCACACCCACTCCTTCAGTGAGGGCAGAGTTCCAACCACCCTCAGCCCCGCCCCCTCTCCGCAGGTTAACATGGACTACAGAGGCTGCATCCTGAGGCCAGGGCGTTCCGAGAATGCCAAGGGCAGACATGATGACCTTAAATGATTTCCTCTTGTGTCTGGTTTGGTAAACTTTAGGAGCTAGGAAATGGTCCACTTTACAGAAATGTTCAAATTTACTGGCATTTCATATATTCTCTGCTATAACATTGTCCTGATTCTTTCTGTATATTCTATACTTATGTTTTTGTTTTCCTTAATCAAAGTGTGTCTTTTCAATCTTTTCAAAGAAGATTCTTTGGACTTACTAAATCACCTCAATTTTATCCGTTTTCTGTTGTATTAAGTTCTGCTCATATCTTTATTTATCTTTTTTCTATGTTCTCAGGGTTTATTGTTTTGATTTTCTGATGTCAATTAAAACACTTGGTTATTCATTTTAATAAATATTTTACTTATAAAGATTTGAACTTTTGAAGATTCCAGCTTACTTGTAAGTTTCTAAGGGTCAGGTCCTCTCCATTGTTGCTGGCCTAAGGTTTAGTTCACCATATAGCAATGTATATATTGACCTATTTTCCCCTCGACTTTCTGTGATTCCCTACATCTCACCTTTCTTTGCAGACAAGCCATTTGAAATACCCTTAACTTATTTCACAGCCAATAAGTCATTGAAATAATGTGTATTTTTAGAGAAATCTTCTTATATAATTAGGCAGAAGATCTCACCTGCCATAGTTTTCAAAACAGCATAATTTCACTCTTCTCAATGCTTAATCTGTTGTATTACACAACCTTTGAGTATTTAGCTTTATCAATAACATGTCCTTTAAAAATGTTTTAGAGATCCTACCAGTCTTTGAAAACATCCTTGTTCCTTGTTTCAGTTCCAGTTTTATGTATATATTCTGCCTTGCACCTGATTATTCCAACAATTGATGGATGGCCTTGGGAATCTAATTCTGGTATTGATAGTCTTTACTGATTGTCTCCCCTCGTAGCTGATTTCTTCATTATTGTGTAAATTTAGATCATGAGCTCATGTTTAGCTACACAGCTGACCTTGTAAGGCGCTTAGGTGTGAACGCTCGTAAGCTTCCTCAGAAAGATGGCAAAGATTTATTTGTGTCCCTCCAATGAGTTGCCCACGAGGACACCGTTTTCTACAAGTGTTGGTCCAATACTCCCTCTAGAGGAAGGGGACTCCGACAGGGCTGATTGGCGGCCCCCGATCTGGGGCAGGGGCAGTGGGCAGCCTGTGGCCCGGGCAGGAGCCTCTTTGCATGTGTCCCTGGGACACATCTGCCTGCGAACTTCGGTCACCTGGCAGGAAGCTACGATGCCCAGACCTATGGTTAGCTGTGCAGCGAAGTGTACTGTGAGGACAGGTTCCACACACACTTCAAGTAAGAGGTCGGCCTGAGTGGAAAGGTGAGAGTTTGGGCAGCTGTGCAGACAAAGAAGGCACCCTTTGGCCTGGGCCTAAATGCTTGTGACACCCCACTGGACCTGCCGTGCTCTGAGGGCCCTGCCCTGGGCCCCCTGCTCCCCTGCCCTTTGTTCAGTCACAGCAGAGATGGCCACACCCACTCCTTCAGTGAGGGCAGAGTTCCAACCACCCTCAGCCCCGCCCCCTCTCCGCAGGTTACCATGGACTACAGAGGCTGCATCTTGAGGCCAGGGCGTTCCGAGAATGCCAAGGGCAGACATGATGACCTTAAATGATTTCCTCTTGTGTCAGGTTTGGTAAACTTTATTAGCTAGGAAATGGTCCACTTTACAGAAATGTTCAAATTTACTGGCATTTCATATATTCTCTGCTATAACATTGTCCTGATTCTTTCTGTATATTCTTTACTTATGTTTTTGTTTTCCTTAATCAAAGTGTGTCTTTTCAATCTTTTCAAAGAAGATTCTTTGGACTTACTAAATCACCTCAATTTTATCCGTTTTCTGTTGTATTAAGTTCTGCTCATATCTTTATTTATATTTTTTCTATGTTCTCAGGGTTTATTGTTTTGATCTTCTGATGTCAATTAAAACACTTGGTTATTCATTTTAATAAATATTTTACTTATAAAGATTTGAAATTTTGAAGATTCCAGCTTACTTGTAAGTTTCTAAGGGTCAGGTCCTCTCCATTGTTGCTGGCCTAAGGTTTAGTTCACCATATAGCAATGTATATATTGACCTATTTTCCCCTCGACTTTCTGTGATTCCCTACATCTCACCTTTCTTTGCAGACAAGCCATTTGAAATACACTTAAATTATTTCACAGCCAATAAGTCATTGAAATAATGTGTATTTTTAGAGAAATCTTCTTATATAATTAGGCAGAAAATCTCACCTGCCATAGTTTTCAAAACAGCATAATTTCACTCTTCTCAATGCTTAATCTGTTGTATTACACAACCTTTGAGTATTTAGCTTTATCAATGACATGTACTTTAAAAATGTTTTAGAGATCCTACCAGTCTTTGAAAACATCCTTGTTCCTTGTTTCAGTTCCAGTTTTATGTATATATTCTGCCTTGCACCTGATTATTCCAACAATTGATGGATGGCCTTGGGAATCTAATTCTGGTATTGATAGTCTTTACTGATTGTCTCCCCTCGTAGCTGATTTTTTCATTATTGTGTAAATTTAGATCATGAGCTCATGTTTAGCTAAACAGCTGACCTTGTAAGACGCTTAGGTGTGTACGCTCGTAAGCTTCCGCAGAAAGACGGCAAAGATTTATTTGTGTCCCTCCAATGAGTTGCCCACGAGGACACCGTTTTCTACAATTGTTGGTCCAAAAATCCCTCTACAGGAAGGGGACTCCGACAGGGCTGATTGGCGGCCCCCGATCTGGGGCAGGGGCAGTGGGCAGCCTGTGGCCCGGGCAGGAGCCTCTTTGCATGTGTCCCTGGGACACATCTGACTGTGAACTTCGGTCACCTGGCAGGAAGCTACGATGCCCAGACCTATGGTTAGCTGTGCAGCGAGGTGTACTGTGAGGACAGGTTCCACACACACTTCAAGTAAGAGGTCGGCCTGAGTGGAAAGGTGAGAGTTTGGGCAGCTGTGCAGACAAAGAAGGCGCCCTTTGGCCTTGGCCTAAATGCTTGTGACATCCCACTGGACCTGCCGTGCTCTGAGGTCCCTGCCCTGGGCCCCATGCTCCCCTGCCCTTTGTTCAGTCACAGCAGAGATGGCCACACCCACTCCTTCAGTGAGGCCAGAGTTCCAACCACCCTCAGCTCCACCCCCTCTCCGCAGGTTACCATGGACTACAGAGGCTGCATCCTGAGGCCAGGGCGTTCCGAGAATGCCAAGGGCAGACATGATGACCTTAAATGATTTCCTCTTGTGTCAGGTTTGGTAAACTTTAGGAGCTAGGAAATGGTCCACTTTACAGAAATGTTCAAATTTACTGGCATTTCATATATTCTCTGCTATAACATTGTCCTGATTCTTTCTGTATATTCTATACTTATGTTTTTGTTTTCCTTAATCAAAGTGTGTCTTTTCAATCTTTTCAAAGAAGATTCTTTGGACTTACTAAATCACCTCAATTTTATACGTTTTCTGTTGTATTAAGTTCTGCTCATATCTTTATTTATCTTTTTTCTATGTTCTCAGGGTTTATTGTTTTGATCTTCTGATGTCAATTAAAACACTTGGTTATTCATTTTAATAAATATTTTACTTATAAAGATTTGAACTTTTGAAGATTCCAGCTTACTTGTAAGTTTCTAAGGGTCAGGTCCTCTCCATTGTTGCTGGCCTAAGGTTTAGTTCACCATATAGCAATGTATATATTGACCTATTTTCCCCTCGACTTTCTGTGATTCCCTACATCTCACCTTTCTTTGCAGACAAGCCATTTGAAATACCCTTAACTTAGTTCACAGCCAATAAGTCATTGAAATAATGTGTATTTTTAGAGAAATCTTCTTATATAATTAGGCAGAAAATCTCACCTGCCATAGTTTTCAAAACAGCATAATTTCACTCTTCTCAATGCTTAATCTGTTGTATTACACAACCTTTGAGTATTTAGCTTTATCAATGACATGTCCTTTAAAAATGTTTTAGAGATCCTACCAGTCTTTGAAAACATCCTTGTTCCTTGTTTCAGTTCCAGTTTTATGTATATATTCTGCCTTGCACCTGATTATTCCAACAATTGATGGATGGCCTTCGGAATCTAATTCTGGTATTGATAGTCTTTACTGATTGTCTCCCCTCGTAGCTGATTTCTTCATTATTGTGTAAATTTAGATCATGAGCTCATGTTTAGCTAAACAGCTGACCTTGTAAGACGCTTAGGTGTGAACGCTCGTAAGCTTCCGCAGAAAGATGGCAAAGATTTATTTGTGTCCCTCCAATGAGTTGCCCACGAGGACACCGTTTTCTACAAATGTTGGTCCAATACTCCCTCTAGAGGAAGGGGACTCCGACAGGGCTGATTGGCGGCCCCCGATCTGGGGCAGGGGCAGTGGGCAGCCTGTGGCCCGGGCAGGAGCCTCTTTGCATGTGTCCCTGGGACACATCTGCCTGCGAACTTCGGTCACCTGGCAGGAAGCTACGATGCCCATACCTATGGTTAGCTGTGCAGCGAGGTGTACTGTGAGGACAGGTTCCACACACACTTCAAGTAAGAGGTCGGCCTGAGTGGAAAGGTGAGAGTTTGGGCAGCTGTGCAGACAAAGAAGGCACCCTTTGGCCTGGGCCTAAATGCTTGTGACACCCCACTGGACCTGCCAGGCTCTGAGGGCCCTGCCCTGGGCCCCCTGCTCCCCTGCCCTTTGTTCAGTCACAGCAGAGATGGCCACACCCACTCCTTCAGTGAGGGCAGAGTTCCAACCACCCTCAGCTCCACCCCCTCTCCGCAGGTTACCATGGACTACAGAGGCTGCATCCTGAGGCCAGGGCGTTCCGAGAATGCCAAGGGCAGACATGATGACCTTAAATGATTTCCTCTTGTGTCAGGTTTGGTAAACTTTAGGAGCTAGGAAATGGTCCACTTTACAGAAATGTTCAAATTTACTGGCATTTCATATATTCTCTGCTATAACATTGTCCTGATTCTTTCTGTATATTCTATACTTATGTTTTTGTTTTCCTTAATCAAAGTGTGTCTTTTCAATCTTTTCAAAGAAGATTCTTTGGACTTACTAAATCACCTCAATTTTATCCGTTTTCTGTTGTATTAAGTTCTGCTCATATCTTTATTTATCTTTTTTCTATGTTCTCAGGGTTTATTGTTTTGATCTTCTGATGTCAATTAAAACACTTGGTTATTCATTTTAATAAATATTTTACTTATAAAGATTTGAACTTTTGAAGATTCCAGCTTACTTGTAAGTTTCTAAGGGTCAGGTCCTCTCCATTGTTGCTGGCCTAAGGTTTAGTTCACCATATAGCAATGTATATATTGACCTATTTTCCCCTCGACTTTCTGTGATTCCCTACATCTCACCTTTCTTTGCAGACAAGCCATTTGAAATACCCTTAACTTAGTTCACAGCCAATAAGTCATTGAAATAATGTGTATTTTTAGAGAAATCTTCTTATATAATTAGGCAGAAAATCTCACCTGCCATAGTTTTCAAAACAGCATAATTTCACTCTTCTCAATGCTTAATCTGTTGTATTACACAACCTTTGAGTATTTAGCTTTATCAATGACATGTCCTTTAAAAATGTTTTAGAGATCCTACCAGTCTTTGAAAACATCCTTGTTCCTTGTTTCAGTTCCAGTTTTATGTATATATTCTGCCTTGCACCTGATTATTCCAACAATTGATGGATGGCCTTCGGAATCTAATTCTGGTATTGATAGTCTTTACTGATTGTCTCCCCTCGTAGCTGATTTCTTCATTATTGTGTAAATTTAGATCATGAGCTCATGTTTAGCTAAACAGCTGACCTTGTAAGACGCTTAGGTGTGAACGCTCGTAAGCTTCCGCAGAAAGATGGCAAAGATTTATTTGTGTCCCTCCAATGAGTTGCCCACGAGGACACCGTTTTCTACAAATGTTGGTCCAATACTCCCTCTAGAGGAAGGGGACTCCGACAGGGCTGATTGGCGGCCCCCGATCTGGGGCAGGGGCAGTGGGCAGCCTGTGGCCCGGGCAGGAGCCTCTTTGCATGTGTCCCTGGGACACATCTGCCTGCGAACTTCGGTCACCTGGCAGGAAGCTACGATGCCCATACCTATGGTTAGCTGTGCAGCGAGGTGTACTGTGAGGACAGGTTCCACACACACTTCAAGTAAGAGGTCGGCCTGAGTGGAAAGGTGAGAGTTTGGGCAGCTGTGCAGACAAAGAAGGCACCCTTTGGCCTGGGCCTAAATGCTTGTGACACCCCACTGGACCTGCCAGGCTCTGAGGGCCCTGCCCTGGGCCCCCTGCTCCCCTGCCCTTTGTTCAGTCACAGCAGAGATGGCCACACCCACTCCTTCAGTGAGGGCAGAGTTCCAACCACCCTCAGCCCCGCCCCCTCTCCGCAGGTTACCATGGACTACAGAGGCTGCATCCTGAGGCCAGGGCGTTCCGAGAATGCCAAGGGCAGACATGATGACCTTAAATGATATCCTCTTGTGTCAGCTTTGGTAAACTTTAGGAGCTAGGAAATGGTCCACTTTACAGAAATGTTCAAATTTACTGGCATTTCATATATTCTCTGCTATAACATTGTCCTGATTCTTTCTGTTTATTTTATACTTATGTTTTTGTTTTCCTTAATCAAAGTGTGTCTTTTCAATCTTTTCAAAGAAGATTCTTTGGACTTACTAAATCACCTCAATTTTATATGTTTTCTGTTGTATTAAGTTCTGCTCATATCTTTATTTATCTTTTTTCTATGTTCTCAGGGTTTATTGTTTTGATCTTCTGATGTCAATTAAAACACTTGGTTATTCATTTTAATAAATATTTTACTTATAAAGATTTGAACTTTTGAAGATTCCAGCTTACTTGTAAATTTCTAAGGGTCAGGTCCTCTCCATTGTTGCTGGCCTAAGGTTTAGTTCACCATATAGCAATGTATATATTGACCTATTTTCCCCTCGACTTTCTGTGATTCCCTACATCTCACCTTTCTTTGCAGACAAGCCATTTGAAATACCCTTAACTTAGTTCACAGCCAATAAGTCATTGAAATAATGTGTATTTTTAGAGAAATCTTCTTATATAATTAGGCAGAAAATCTCACCTGCCATAGTTTTCAAAACAGCATAATTTCACTCTTCTCAATGCTTAATCTGTTGTATTACACAACCTTTCAGTATTTAGCTTTATCAATGACATGTACTTTAAAAATGTTTTAGAGATCCTACCAGTCTTTGAAAACATCCTGGTTCCTTGTTTCAGTTCCAGTTTTATGTATATATTCTGCCTTGCACCTGATTATTCCAACAATTGCTGGATGGCCTTGGGAATCTAAATCTGGTATTGATAGGCTTTACTGATTGTCTCCCCTCGTAGCTGATTTCTTCATTATTGTGTAAATTTAGATCATGAGCTCATGTTTAGCTAAACAGCTGACCTTGTAAGACGCTTAGGTGTGAACGCTCGTAAGCTTCCGCAGAAAGACGGCAAAGATTTATTTGTGTCCCTCCAATGAGTTGCCCACGAGGACACCGTTTTCTACAAGTGTTGGTCCAATACTCCCTCTAGAGGAAGGGGACTCCGACAGGGCTGATTGGCGGCCCCCGATCTGGGGCAGGGGCAGTGGTCAGCCTGTGGCCTGGGCTGGAGCCTCTTTGCATGTGTCCCTGGGACACATCTGCCTGCGAACTTCGGTCATCTGGCAGGAAGCTACGATGCCCAGACCTATGGTTAGCTGTGCAGCGAGGTGTACTGTGAGGACAGGTTCCACACACACTTCAAGTAAGAGGTCGGCCTGAGTGGAAAGGTGAGAGTTTGGGCAGCTGTGCAGACAAAGAAGGCGCCCTTTGGCCTGGGCCTAAATTCTTGTGACACCCCACTGGACCTGCCGTGCTCTGAGGGCCCTGCACTGGGCCCCCTGCTCCCCTGCCCTTTGTTCAGTCACAGCAGAGATGGCCACACCCACTCCTCCAGTGAGGCCAGAGTTCCACCCACCCTCAGCCCCGCCCCCTCTCCGCAGTTTACCATGGACTACAGAGGCTGCATCCTGAGGCCAGGGCGTTCCGAGAATGCCAAGGGCAGACATGATGACCTTAAATGATTTCCTCTTGTGTCAGGTTTGGTAAACTTTAGGAGCTAGGAAATGGTCCACTTTACAGAAATGTTCAAATTTACTGGCATTTCATATATTCTCTGCTATAACATTGTCCTGATTCTTTCTGTATATTCTATACTTATGTTTTTGTTTTCCTTAATCAAAGTGTGTCTTTTCAATCTTTTCAAAGAAGATTCTTTGGACTTACTAAATCACCTCAATTTTATCCGTTTTCTGTTGTATTAAGTTCTGCTCATATCTTTATTTATCTTTTTTCTATGTTCTCAGGGTTTATTGTTTTGATCTTCTGATGTCAATTAAAACACTTGGTTATTCATTTTAATAAATATTTTACTTATAAAGATTTGAACTTTTGAAGATTCCAGCTTACTTGTAAGTTTCTAAGGGTCAGGTCCTCTCCATTGTTGCTTGCCTAAGGTTTAGTTCACCATATAGCAATGTATATATTGACCTATTTTCCCCTCGACTTTCTGTGATTCCCTCCATCTCACCTTTCTTTGCAGACAAGCCATTTGAAATACCCTTAACTTATTTCACAGCCAATAAGTCATTGAAATAATGTGTATTTTTAGAGAAATCTTCTTATATAATTAGGCAGAAAATCTCACCTGCCATAGTTTACAAAACAGCATAATTTCACTCTTCTCAATGCTTAATCTGTTGTATTACACAACCTTTGAGTATTTAGCTTTATCAATGACATGTACTTTAAAAATGTTTTAGACATCCTACCAGTCTTTGAAAACATCCTTGTTCCTTGTTTCAGTTCCAGTTTTATGTATATATTCTGCCTTGCACCTGATTATTCCAACAATTGATGGATGGCCTTGGGAATCTAATTCTGGTATTGATAGTCTTTACTGATTGTCTCCACTCGTAGCTGATTTCTTCATTATTGTGTAAATTTAGATCATGAGCTCATGTTTAGCTAAACAGCAGACCTTGTAAGACGCTTAGGTGTGAACGCTCGTAAGCTTCCACAAAAAGACGGCAAAGATTTATTTGTGTCCCTCCAATGAGTTGCCCACGAGGACACCGTTTTATACAAGTGTTGGTCCAATACTCCCTCTAGAGGAAGGGGACTCCGACGGGGCTGATTGGCGGCCCCCGATCTGGGGCAAGGGCAGTGGGCAGCCTTTGGCCCGGGCAGGAGCCTCTTTGCATGTGTCCCTGGGACACATCTGCCTGCGAACTTCGGTCAACTGGCAGGAAGCTACGATGCCCAGACCTATGGTTAGCTGTGCAGCGAGGTGTACTGTGAGGACAGGTTCCACACACACTTCAAGTAAGAGGTCGGCCTGAGTGTAAAGGTGAGAGTTTGGGCAGCTGTGCAGACAAAGAAGGCACCCTTTGGCCTCGGCCTAAATGCTTGTGACACCCCACTGGACCTGCCGTGCTCTGAGTGCCCTGCACTGGGCCCCCTGCTCCCCTGCCCTTTGTTCAGTCACAGCAGAGATGGCCACACCCACTCCTTCAGTGAGGGCAAAGTACAAACCACCCTCAGCCCCGCCCCCTCTCCGCAGCTTACCATGGACTACAGAGGCTGCATCCTGAGGCCAGGGCTTTCCGAGAATGCCAAGGGCAGACATGATGACCTTAAATGATTTCCTCTTGTGTCAGGTTTGGTGAACTTTAGGAGCTAGGAAATGGTCCACTTTACAGAAATGTTCAAATTTACTGGCATTTCTTATATTCTCTGCTATAACATTGTCCTGATTCTTTCTGTATATTCTTTACTTATGTTTTTGTTTTCCTTAATCAAAGTGTGTCTTTTCAATCTTTTCAAAGAAGATTCTTTGGACTTACTAAATCACCTCAATTTTATACGTTTTCTGTTGTATTAAGTTCTGCTCATATCTTTATTTATCTTTTTTCTATGTTCTCAGGGTTTATTGTTTTGATCTTCTGATGTCAATTAAAACACTTGGTTATTCATTTTAATAAATATTTTACTTATAAAGATTTGAACTTTTGAAGATTCCAGCTTACTTGTAAGTTTCTAAGGGTCAGGTCCTCTCCATTGTTGCTGGCCTAAGGTTTAGTTCACCATATAGCAATGTATATATTGACCTATTTTCCCCTCGACTTTCTGTGATTCCCTACATCTCACCTTTCTTTGCAGACAAGCCATTTGAAATACCCTTAACTTAGTTCACAGCCAATAAGTCATTGAAATAATGTGTATTTTTAGAGAAATCTTCTTATATAATTAGGCAGAAAATCTCACCTGCCATAGTTTTCAAAACAGCATAATTTCACTCTTCTCAATGCTTAATCTGTTGTATTACACAACCTTTGAGTATTTAGCTTTATCAATGACATGTACTTTAAAAATGTTTTAGAGATCCTACCAGTCTTTGAAAACATCCTTGTTCCTTGTTTCAGTTCCAGTTTTATGTATATATTCTGCCTTGCACCTGATTATTCCAACAATTGATGGATGGCCTTGGGAATCTAATTCTGGTATTGATAGTCTTTACTGATTGTCTACCCTCATAGCTGATTTCTTCAATATTGTGTAAATTTACATCATGAGCTCATGTTTAGCTAAACAGCTGACCTTGTAAGACGCTTAGGTGTGAACGCTCGTAAGCTTCCGCAGAAAGACGGCAAAGATTTATTTGTGTCCCTCCAATGAGTTGCCCACGAGGACACCGTTTTCTACAAGTGTTGGTCCAATACTCCCTCTAGAGGAAGGGGACTCAGACAGGGCTGATTGGCGGCCCCCGATCTGGGGCAGGGGCAGTGGGCAGCCTGTGGCCCGGGCTGGAGCCTATTTGCATGTGTCCCTGGGACACATCTGCCTGCGAACTTCGGTCAACTGGCAGGAAGCTACGATGCCCAGACCTATGGTTAGCTGTGCAGCGAGGTGTACTGTGAGGACAGGTTCCACACACACTTCAAGTAAGAGGTCGGCCTGAGTGGAAAGGTGAGAGTTTGGGCAGCTGTGCAGACAAAGAAGGCGCCCTTTGGCCTGGGCATAAATGCTTGTGACACCCCACTGGACCTGCCGTGCTCTGAGGGCCCTGCCCTGGGCCCCCTGCTCCCCTGCCCTTTGTTCAGTCACAGCAGAGATGGCCACACCCACTCCTCCAGTGAGGCCAGAGTTCCACCCACCCTCAGCCCCGCCCCCTCTCCGCAGGTTACCATGGACTACAGAGGCTGCATCCTGAGGCCAGGGCGTTCCGAGAATGCCAAGGGCAGACATGATGACCTTAAATGATTTCCTCTTGTGTCAGGTTTGGTAAACTTTAGGAGCTAGGAAATGGTCCACTTTACAGAAATGTTCAAATTTACTGGCATTTCATATATTCTCTGCTATAACATTGTCCTGATTCTTTCTGTATATTCTATACTTATGTTTTTGTTTTCCTTAATCAAAGTGTGTCTTTTCAATCTTTTCAAAGAAGATTCTTTGGACTTACTAAATCACCTCAATTTTATACGTTTTCTGTTGTATTAAGTTCTGCTCATATCTTTATTTATCTTTTTTCTATGTTCTCAGGGTTTATTGTTTTGATCTTCTGATGTCAATTAAAACACTTGGTTATTCATTTTAATAAATAATTTACTTATAAAGATTGGACCTTTTGAAGATTCCAGCTTACTTGTAAGATTCTAAGGGTCAGGTCCTCTCCATTGTTGCTGGCCTAAGGTTTAGTTCACCATATAGCAATGTATATATTGACCTATTTTCCCCTCGACTTTCTGTGATTCCCTCCATCTCACCTTTCTTTGCAGACAAGCCATTTGAAATACCCTTAACTTATTTCACAGCCAATAAGTCATTGAAATAATGTGTATTTTTAGAGAAATCTTCTTATATAATTAGGCAGAAAATCTCACCTGCCATAGTTTTCAAAACAGCATAATTTCACTCTTCTCAATGCTTAATCTGTTGTATTACACAACCTTTGAGTATTTAGCTTTATCAATGACATGTACTTTAAAAATGTTTTAGAGATCCTACCAGTCTTTGAAAACATCCTTGTTCCTTGTTTCAGTTCCAGTTTTATGTATATATTCTGCCTTGCACCTGATTATTCCAAATATTGATGGATGGCCTTGGGAATCTAATTCTGGTATTGATAGTCTTTACTGATTGTCTCCCCTCGTAGCTGATTTATTCATTATTGTGTAAATTTAGATCATGAGCTCATGTTTAGCTAAACAGCTGTCCTTCTAAGACGCTTAGGTGTGAACGCTCGTAAGCTTCTGCAGAAAGACGGCAAAGATTTATTTGTGTCCCTCCAATGAGTTGCCCACGAGGACATCGTTTTCTACAAGTGTTGGTCCAATACTCCCTCTAGAGGAAGGGGACTCCGACAGGGCTGATTGGCGGCCCCCGATCTGGGGCAGGGGCAGTGGGCAGCCTGTGGCCCGGGCAGGAGCCTCTTTGCATGAGTCCCTGGGACACATCTGCCTGCGAACTTTGGTCACATGGCAGGAAGCTACGATGCCCAGACCTATGGTTAGCTGTGCAGCGAGGTGTACTGTGAGGACAGGTTCCACACACACTTCAAGTAAGAGGTCGGCCTGAGTGGAAAGGTGAGAGTTTGGGCAGCTGTGCAGACAAAGAAGGCGCCCTTTGGCCTGGGCCTA
Organism: Mesoplodon mirus; assembly: GCF_964341445.2. Lineage (NCBI taxonomy): Eukaryota > Metazoa > Chordata > Mammalia > Artiodactyla > Ziphiidae > Mesoplodon > Mesoplodon mirus. The sequence goes on along the minus strand of NC_138976.1, from coordinate 178,840,272 downwards.
AATGCTTGTGACACCCCACTGGACCTGCCGTGCTCTGAGGGCCCTGCCCTGGGCCCCCTGCTCCCCTGCCCTTTGTTCCGTCACAGCAGAGATGGCCACACCCACTCCTTCAGTGAGGGCAGAGTTCCAACCACCCTCAGCCCCGCCCCCTCTCCGCAGGTTACCATGGACTACAGAGGCTGCATCCTGAGGCCAGGGCGTTCCGAGAATGCCAAGGGCAGACATGATGACCTTAAATGATTTCCTCTTGTGTCAGTTTTGGTAAACTTTAGGAGCTAGGAAATGGTCCACTTTACAGAAATGTTCAAATTTACTGGCATTTCATATATTCTGTGTTATAACATTGTCCTGATTCTTTCTGTATATTCTTTCCTTATGTTTTTGTTTTCCTTAATCAAAGTGTGTCTTTTCAATCTTTTCAAAGAAGATTCTTTGGACTTACTAAATCACCTCAATTTTATACGTTTTCTGTTGTATTAAGTTCTGCTCATATCTTTATTTATCTTTTTTCTATGTTCTCAGGGTTTATTGTTTTGATCATCTGATGTCAATTAAAACACTTGGTTATTCATTTTAATAAATATTTTACTTATAAAGATTTGAACTTTTGAAGATTCCAGCTTACTTGTAAGTTTCTAAGGGTCAGGTCCTCTCCATTGTTGCTGGCCTAAGGTTTAGTTCACCATATAGCAATGTATATATTGACCTAGTTTCCCCTCGACTTTCTGTGATTCCCTACATCTCACCTTTCTTTGCAGACAAGCCATTTGAAATAACTTTAACTTATTTCACAGCCAATAAGTCATTGAAATACTGTGTATTTTTAGAGAAATCTTCTTATATAATTAGGCAGAAAATCTCACCTGCCATAGTTTTCAAAACAGCATAATTTCACTCTTCTCAATGCTTAATCTGTTGTATTACACAACCTTTGAGTATTTAGCTTTATCAATGACATGTACTTTAAAAATGTTTTAGACATCCTACCAGTCTTTGAAAACATCCTTGTTCCTTGTTTCAGTTCCAGTTTTATGTATATATTCTGCCTTGCACCTGATTATTCCAACAATTGATGGATGGCCTTGGGAATCTAATTCTGGTATTGATAGTCTTTACTGATTGTCTCCCCTCGTAGCTGATTTCTTCATTATTGTGTAAATTTAGATCATGAGCTCATGTTTAGCTAAACAGCTAACCTTGTAAGACGCTTAGGTGTGAACGCTCGTAAGCTTCCACAAAAAGACGGCAAAGATTTATTTGTGTCCCTCCAATGAGTTGCCCACGAGGACACCGTTTTCTACAAGTGTTGGTCCAATACTCCCTCTAGAGGAAGGGGACTCCGACGGGGCTGATTGGCGGCCCCCGATCTGGGGCAAGGGCAGTGGGCAGCCTGTGGCCCGGGCTGGAGCCTCTTTGCATGTGTCCCTGGGACACATCTGCCTGCGAACTTCGGTCACCTGGCAGGAAGCTACGATGCCCAGACCTATGGTTAGCTGTGCAGCGAAGTGTACTGTGAGGACAGGTTCCACACACACTTCAAGTAAGAGGTCAGCCTGAGTGGAAAGGTGAGAGTTTGGGCAGCTGTGCAGACAAAGAAGGTGCCCTTTGGCCTGGGCCTAAATGCTTGTGACACCCCACTGGACCTGCCGTGCTCTGAGGGCCCTGCCCTGGGCCCCCTGCTCCCCTGCCCTTTGTTCAGTCACAGCAGAGATGGCCACACCCACTCCCCCAGTGAGGCCAGAGTTCCACCCACCCTCAGCCCCGCCCCCTCTCCGCAGGTTACCATGGACTACAGAGGCTGCATCCTGAGGCCAGGGCGTTCCGAGAATGCCAAGGGCAGACATGATGACCTTAAATGATTTCCTCTTGTGTCAGGTTTGGTAAACTTTAGGAGCTAGGAAATGGTCCACTTTACAGAAATGTTCAAATTTACTGGCATTTCATATATTCTCTGCTATAACATTGTCCTGATTCTTTCTGTATATTCTTTACTTATGTTTTTGTTTTCCTTAATCAAAGTGTGTCTTTTCAATCTTTTCAAAGAAGATTCTTTGGACTTACTAAATCACCTCAATTTTATACGTTTTCTGTTGTATTAAGTTCTGCTCATATCTTTATTTATCTTTTTTCTATGTTCTCAGGGTTTATTGTTTTGATCTTCTGATGTCAATTAAAACACTTGGTTATTCATTTTAATAAATATTTTACTTATAAAGATTTGAACTTTTGAAGATTCCAGCTTACTTGTAAGTTTCTAAGGGTCAGGTCCTCTCCATTGTTGCTGGCCTAAGGTTTAGTTCACCATATAGCAATGTATATATTGACCTATTTTCCCCTCGACTTTCTGTGATTCCCTACATCTCACCTTTCTTTGCAGACAAGCCATTTGAAATACCCTTAACTTAGTTCACAGCCAATAAGTCATTGAAATAATGTGTATTTTTAGAGAAATCTTCTTATATAATTAGGCAGAAAATCTCACCTGCCATAGTTTTCAAAACAGCATAATTTCACTCTTCTCAATGCTTAATCTGTTGTATTACACAACCTTTGAGTATTTAGCTTTATCAATGACATGTACTTTAAAAATGTTTTAGAGATCCTACCAGTCTTTGAAAACATCCTTGTTCCTTGTTTCAGTTCCAGTTTTATGTATATATTCTGCCTTGCACCTGATTATTCCAACAATTGATGGATGGCCTTGGGAATCTAATTCTGGTATTGATAGTCTTTACTGATTGTCTCCCCTCGTAGCTGATTTCTTCATTATTGTGTAAATTTAGATCATGAGCTCATGTTTAGCTAAACAGCTGACCTTGTAAGACGCTTAGGTGTGAACGCTCGTAAGCTTCCGCAGAAAGACGGCAAAGATATATGTGTGTCCCTCCAATGAGTTGCCCACGAGGACACCGTTTACTACAAGTGTTGGTCCAATACTCCCTCTAGAGGAAGGGGACTCCGACGGGGCTGATATGCGGCCCCCGATCTGGGGAAAGGGCAGTGGGCAGCCTGTGGCCCGGGCTGGAGCCTCTTTGCATGTGTCCCTGGGACACATCTGCCTGCGAACTTCGGTCAACTGGCAGGAAGCTACGATGCCCAGACCTATTGTTAGCTGTGCAGCGAGGTGTACTGTGAGGACAGGTTCCACACACACTTCAAGTAAGAGGTCGGCCTGAGTGGAAAGGTGAGAGTTTGGGCAGCTGTGCAGACAAAGAAGGCACCCTTTGGCCTCGGCCTAAATGCTTGTGACACCACAATGGACCTGCCGTGCTCTGAGGGCCCTGCCCTGGGCCCCCTGCTCCCCTGCCCTTTGTTCAGTCACAGCAGAGATGGCCACACCCACTCCTTCAGTGAGGGCAGAGTTCCAACCACCCTCAGCCCCGCCCCCTCTCCGCAGCTTACCATGGACTACAGAGGCTGCATCCTGAGGCCAGGGCTTTCCGAGAATGCCAAGGGCAGACATGATGACCTTAAATGATTTCCTCTTGTGTCAGGTTTGGTAAACTTTAGGAGCTAGGAAATGGTCCACTTTACAGAAATGTTCAAATTTACTGGCATTTCATATATTCTCTGCTATAACATTGTCCTGATTCTTTCTGTATATTCTTTACTTATGTTTTTGTTTTCCTTAATCAAAGTGTGTCTTTTCAATCTTTTCAAAGAAGATTCTTTGGACTTACTAAATCACCTCAATTTTATACGTTTTCTGTTGTATTAAGTTCTGCTCATATCTTTATTTATCTTTTTTCTATGTTCTCAGGGTTTATTGTTTTGATCTTCTGATGTCAATTAAAACACTTGGTTATTCATTTTAATAAATATTTTACTTATAAAGATTTGAACTTTTGAAGATTCCAGCTTACTTGTAAGTTTCTAAGGGTCAGGTCCTCTCCATTGTTGCTGGCCTAAGGTTTAGTTCACCATATAGCAATGTATATATTGACCTATTTTCCCCTCGACTTTCTGTGATTCCCTACATCTCACCTTTCTTTGCAGACAAGCCATTTGAAATACCCTTAACTTAGTTCACAGCCAATAAGTCATTGAAATAATGTTTATTTTTAGAGAAATCTTCTTATATAATTAGGCAGAAAATCTCACCTGCCATAGTTTTCAAAACAGCATAATTTCACTCTTCTCAATGCTTAATCTGTTGTATTACACAACCTTTGAGTATTTAGCTTTATCAATGACATGTACTTTAAAAATGTTTTAGAGATCCTACCAGTCTTTGAAAACATCCTTGTTCCTTGTTTCAGTTCCAGTTTTATGTATATATTCTGCCTTGCACCTGATTATTCCAACAATTGATGGATGGCCTTGGGAATCTAATTCTGGTATTGATAGTCTTTACTGATTGTCTCCCCTCGTAGCTGATTTCTTCATTATTGTGTAAATTTAGATCATGAGCTCATGTTTAGCTAAACAGCTGACCTTGTAAGACGCTTAGGTGTGAACGCTCGTAAGCTTTCGCAGAAAGACGGCAAAGATTTATTTGTGTCCCTCCAATGAGTTGCCCACGAGGACACCGTTTTCTACAAGTGTTGGTCCAATACTCCCTCTAGAGGAAGGGGACTCAGACAGGGCTGATTGGCGGCCCCCGATCAGGGGCAGGGGCAGTGGGCAGCCTGTGGCCCGGGCTGGAGCCTCTTTGCATGTGTCCCTGGGACACATCTGCCTGCGAACTTCGGTCAACTGGCAGGAAGCTACGATGCCCAGACCTATGGTTAGCTGTGCAGCGAGGTGTACTGTGAGGACAGGTTCCACACACACTTCAAGTAAGAGGTCGGCCTGAGTGGAAAGGTGAGAGTTTGGGCAGCTGTGCAGACAAAGAAGGCGCCCTTTGGCCTGGGCATAAATGCTTGTGACACCCCACTGGACCTGCCGTGCTCTGAGGGCCCTGCCCTGGGCCCCCTGCTCCCCTGCCCTTTGTTCAGTCACAGCAGAGATGGCCACACCCACTCCTCCAGTGAGGCCAGAGTTCCACCCACCCTCAGCCCCGCCCCCTCTCCGCAGGTTACCATGGACTACAGAGGCTGCATCCTGAGGCCAGGGCGTTCCGAGAATGCCAAGGGCAGACATGATGACCTTAAATGATTTCCTCTTGTGTCAGGTTTGGTAAACTTTAGGAGCTAGGAAATGGTCCACTTTACAGAAATGTTCAAATTTACTGGCATTTCATATATTCTGTGTTATAACATTGTCCTGATTCTTTCTGTATATTCTATACTTATGTTTTTGTTTTCCTTAATCAAAGTGTGTCTTTTCATCTTTTCAAAGAAGATTCTTTGGACTTACTAAATCACCTCAATTTTATACGTTTTCTGTTGTATTAAGTTCTGCTCATATCTTTATTTATCTTTTTTCTATGTTCTCAGGGTTTATTGTTTTGATCTTCTGATGTCAATTAAAACACTTGGTTATTCATTTTAATAAATATTTTACTTATAAAGATTGGACCTTTTGAAGATTCCAGCTTACTTGTAAGATTCTAAGGGTCAGGTCCTCTCCATTGTTGCTGGCCTAAGGTTTAGTTCACCATATAGCAATGTATATATTGACCTATTTTCCCCTCGACTTTCTGTGATTCCCTCCATCTCACCTTTCTTTGCAGACAAGCCATTTGAAATACCCTTAACTTATTTCACAGCCAATAAGTCATTGAAATAATGTGTATTTTTAGAGAAATCTTCTTATATAATTAGGCAGAAAATCTCACGTGCCATAGTTTTCAAAACAGCATAATTTCACTCTTCTCAATGCTTAATCTGTTGTATTACACAACCTTTGAGTATTTAGCTTTATCAATGACATGTACTTTAAAAATGTTTTAGAGATCCTACCAGTCTTTGAAAACATCCTTGTTCCTTGTTTCAGTTCCAGTTTTATGTATATATTCTGCCTTGCACCTGATTATTCCAACAATTGATGGATGGCCTTGGGAATCTAATTCTGGTATTGATAGTCTTTACTGATTGTCTCCCCTCGTAGCTGATTTCTTCATTATTGTGTAAATTTAGATCATGAGCTCATGTTTAGCTAAACAGCTGACCTTGTAAGACGCTTAGCTGTGAACGCTCGTAAGCTTCCGCAGAAAGACGGCAAAGATTTATTTGTGTCCCTCCAATGAGTTGCCCACGAGGACACCGTTTTCTACAAGTGTTGGTCCAATACTCCCTCTAGAGGAAGGGGACTCCGACAGGGCTGATTGGCGGCCCCCGATCTGGGGCAGGGGCAGTGGGCAGCCTGTGGCCCGGGCTGGAGCCTCTTTGCATGTGTCCCTGGGACACATCTGCCTGCGAACTTTGGTCACCTGGCAGGAAGCTACGATGCCCAGACGTATGGTTAGCTGTGCAGCGAGGTGTACTGTGAGGACAGGTTCCACACACACTTCAAGTAAGAGGTCGGACTGAGTGGAAAGGTGAGAGTTTGGGCAGCTGTGCAGACAAAGAAGGCGCCCTTTGGCCTGGGCCTAAATGCTTGTGACAGACCAGTGGACCTGCCGTGCTCTGAGGGCCCTGCCCTGGGCCCCCTGCTCCCCTGCCCTATGTTCAGTCACAGCAGAGATGGCCACACCCACTCCTTCATTGAGGGCAGAGTTCCAACCAACCTCAGCTCGGCCCCCTCTCCGCATGTTACCATGGACTACAGAGGCTGCATCCTGAGGCCAGGGCGTTCCGTGAATGCCAAGGGCAGACATGATGACCTTAAATGATGTCCTCTTGTGTCAGCTTTGGTAAACTTTAGGAGCTAGGAAATGGTCCAATTTACAGAAATGTTCAAATTTACTGGCATTTCATATATTCTCTGCTATAACATTGTCCTGATACTTTCTGTATATTCTATACATATGTTTTTGTTTTCCTTAATCAAAGTGTGTCTTTTCAATCTTTTCAAAGAAGATTCTTTGGACTTACTAAATCACCTCAATTTTATACGTTTTCTGTTGTATTAAGTTCTGCTCATATCTTTATTTATCTTTTTTCTATGTTCTCAGGGTTTATTGTTTTGATCTTCTGATGTCAATTAAAACACTTCGTTATTCATTTTAATAAATATTTTACTTATAAAGATTTGAACTTTTGAAGATTCCAGCTTACTTGTAAGTTTCTAAGGGTCAGGTCCTCTCCATTGTTGCTAGCCTAAGGTTTAGTTCACCATATAGCGATGTACATATTGACCTATTTTCCCCTCGACTTTCTGTGATTCCCTACATCTCCCCTTTCTTTGCAGACAAGCCATTTGAAATACCCTTAACTTATTTCACAGCCAATAAGTCATTGAAATAATGTGTATTTTTTAGAGAAATCTTCTTATATAATTAGGCAGAAAATCTCACCTGCCATAGTTTTCAAAACAGCATAATTTCACTCTTCTCAATGCTTAATCTGTTGTATTACACAACCTTTGAGTATTTAGCTTAATCAATGACATGTACTTTAAAAATGTTTGAGAGATCCTACCAGTCTTTGAAAACATCCTTGTTCCTTGTTTCAGTTCCAGTTTTATGTATATATTCTGCCTTGCACCTGATTATTCCAACAATTGATGGATGGCCTTGGGAATCTAATTCTGGTATTGATAGTCTTTACTGATTGTCTCCCCTCGTAGCTGATTTCTTCATTATTGTGTAAATTTAGATCATGAGCTCATGTTTAGCTAAACAGCTGACCATGTAAGACGCTTAGGTGTGAACGCTCGTAAGCTTCAGGAGAAAGTCGGCAAAATTTATTTGTGTCCCTCCAATGAGTTGCCCACGAGGACACCGTTTTCTACAAGTGTTGGTCCAATACTCCCTCTAGAGGAAGGGGACTCCGACAGGGCTGATTGGCGGCCCCCGATCTGGGGCAGGGTCAGTGGGCAGCCTGTGGCCCGGGCTGGAGCCTCTTTGCATGTGTCCCTGGCACACATGTGCCTGCGAACTTCGGTCACCGGGCAGGAAGATACGATGCCCAGACCTATGGTTAGCTGTGCAGCGAGGTGTACTGTGAGGACAGGTTCCACACACACTTCAAGTAAGAGGTCGGCCTGAGTGGAAAGGTGAGAGTTTGGGCAGCTGTGCAGACAAAGAAGGCGCCCTTTGGCCTGGGCCTAAATGCTTGTGACACCCCACTGGACCTGCCGTGCTCTGAGGGCCCTGCCCTGGGCCCCCTGCTCCCCTGCCCTTTGTTCAGTCACAGCAGAGATGGCCACACCCACTCCTTCAGTGAGGGCAGAGTTCCAACCACCCTCAGCCCCGACCCTCTCCGCAGGTTACCATGGACTACAGAGGCTGCATCCTGAGGCCATGGCGTTCCGAGAATGCCAAGGGCAGACATGATGACCTTAAATGATTTCCTCTTGTGTCAGCTTTGGTAAACTTTAGGAGCTAGGAAATGGTCCACTTACAGAAATGTTCAAATTTACTGGCATTTCATATATTATCTGCTATAACATTGTCCTGATTCTTTCTGTATATTCTTTACTTATGTTTTTGTTTTCCTTAATCAAAGTGTGTCTTTTCAATCTTTTCAAAGAAGATTCTTTGGACTTACTAAATCACCTGAATTTTATACGTTTTCTGTTGTATTAAGTTCTGCTCATATCTTTATTTATCTTTTTTCTATGTTCTCAGGGTTTATTGTTTTGGTCTTCTGATGTCAATTAAAATACTTGGTTATTCATTTTAATAAATATTTTACTTAAAAAGATTTGAACTTTTGAAGATTCCAGCTTACTTGTAAGTTTCTAAGGGTCAGGTCCTCTCCATTGTTGCTGGCCTAAGGTTTAGTTCACCATATAGCAATGTATATATTGACCTATTTTCCCCTCGACTTTCTGTGATTCCCTACATCTCAACTTTCTTTACAGACAAGCCATTTGAAATACCCTTAACTTATTTCACAGCCAATAAGCCATTGAATTAATGTGTATTTTTAGAGAAATCTTCTTATATAATTAGGCAGAAAATCTCACCTGCCATAGTTTTCAAGACAGCATAATTTGACTCTTCTCAATGCTTAATCTGTTGTATTACACAACCTTTGAGTATTTAGCTTTATCAATGACATGTACTTTAAAAATGTTTGAGAGATCCTACCAGTCTTTGAAAACATCCTTGTTCCTTGTTTCAGTTCCAGTTTTATGTATATATTCTGCCTTGCACCTGATTATTCCAACAATTGATGGATGGCCTTGGGAATCTAATTCTGGTATTGATACTCTTTACTGATTTTCTCCCCTCGTAGCTGATTTTTTTAATTATTGTGTAAATTTAGATCACGATCTCATGTTTAGCTAAACAGCTGACCTTGTAAGACGCTTAGATGTGTACGATCGCAAGCTTCAGGAGAAAGTCGGCAAATTTTATTTGTGTCCCTCCAATGAGTTGCCCACGAGGACACCGTTTTCTACAAGTGTTGGTCCAATACGCCCTCTAGAGGCAGGGGACTCCAACACGGCTGTTTGGCGGCCCCCGATCTGGGGCAGGGGCATTGGGCAGCCTGTGGCCCGGGCTGGAGCCTCTTTGCATGTGTCCCTGGGACACATCTGCCTGCGAACTTCGGTCACCTGGCAGGAAGCTACGATGCCAGGACGTATGGTTAGCTGTGCAGCGAGGTGTACTGTGAGGACAGGTTCCACACACACTTCAAGTAAGAGGTCGGCCTGAGGGAAAGGTGAGAGTTTGGGCTGCTGTGCAGACAAAGAAGGCGCCCTTTGGCCTGGGCCTAAATGCTTGTGACACCCCACTGGACCTGCCGTGCTCTGAGGGCCCTGCCCTGGGCCCCCTGCTCCCCTGCCCTTTGTTCAGTCACAGCAGAGATGGCCACACCCACTCCTTCAGTGAGGGCAGAGTTCCAACCACCCTCAGCTCCTCCCCCTCTCCGCAGGTTACCATGGACTACAGAGGCTGCATCCTGAGGCCAGGGCGTTCCGAGAATGCCAAGGGCAGACATGATGACCTTAAATGATTTCCTCTTGTGTCAGGTTTGATAAACTTTAGGAGCTAGGAAATGGTCCACTTACAGAAATGTTCAAATTTACTGGCATTTCATATATTATCTGCTATAACATTGTCCTGATTCTTTCTGTATATTCTTTACTTATGTTTTTGTTTTCCTTAATCAAAGTGTGTCTTTTCAATCTTTTCAAAGAAGATTCTTTGGACTTACTAAATCACCTGAATTTTATACGATTTCTGTTGTATTAAGTTCTGCTCATATCTTTATTTATCTTTTTTCTATGTTCTCAGGGTTTATTGTTTTGATCTTCTGATGTCAATTAAAACACTTGGTTATTCATTTTAATAAATATTTTACTTATAAAGATTGGAACATTTGAAGATTCCAGCTTACTTGTAAGTTTCTAAGGGTCAGGTCCTCTCCATTGTTGCTGGCCTAAGGTTTAGTTCATCATATAGCAATGTATATATTGACCTATTTTCCCCTGGACTTTCTGTGATTCCCTACATCTCAACTTTCTTTACAGACAAGCCATTTGAAATACCCTTAACTTATTTCACAGCCAATAAGTCATTGAATTAATGTGTATTTTTAGAGAAATCTTCTTATATAATTAGGCAGAAAATCTCACCTGCCATAGTTTTCAAGACAGCATAATTTGACTCTTCTCAATGCTTAATCTGTTGTATTACACAACCTTTGAGTATTTAGCTTTATCAATGACATGTACTTTAAAAATGTTTTAGATATCCTACCAGTCTTTGAAAACATCCTTGTTCCTTGTTTCAGTTCCAGTTTTATGTATATATTCTGCCTTGCACCTGATTATTCCAACAATTGATGGATGGCCTTGGGAATCTAATTCTGGTATTGATAGTCTTTACTGATTGTCTCCCCTCGTAGCTGATTTCTTCATTATTGTGTAAATTTAGATCATGAGCTCATGTTTAGCTAAACAGCTGACCTTGTAAGACGCTTAGGTGTGTACGCTCGTAAGCTTCCGCAGAAAGACGGCAAAGATTTATTTGTGTCCCTCCAATGAGTTGCCCACGAGGACACCGTTTTCTACAAGTGTTGGTCCAATACTCCCTCTAGAGGAAGGGGACTCCGACAGGGCTGATTGGCGGCCCCCGATCTGGGGCAGGGGCAGTGGGCAGCCTGTGGCCCGGGCTGGAGCCTCTTTGCATGTGTCCCTGGGACACATCTGCCTGCGAACTTCGGTCACCTGGCAGGAAGCTACGATGCCCAGACCTATGGTTAGCTGTGCAGCGAGGTGTACTGTGAGGACAGGTTCCACACACACTTCAAGTAAGAGGTCGGCCTGAGTGGAAAGGTGAGAGTTTGGGCAGCTGTGCAGACAAAGAAGGCGCCCTTTGGCCTGGGCCTAAATGCTTGTGACACCCCACTGGACCTGCCGTGCTCTGAGGGCCATGCCCTGGGCCCCCTGCTCCCCTGCCCTATGTTCAGTCACAGCAGAGATGGCCACACCCACTCCTTCATTGAGGGCAGAGTTCCAACCAACCTCAGCTCTGCCCCCTCTCCGCAGATTACCATGGACTACAGAGGCTGCATCCTGAGGCCAGGGCGTTCCGAGAATGCCAAGGGCAGACATGATGACCTTAAATGATTTCCTCTTGTGTCAGCTTTGGTAAACTTTAGGAGCTAGGAAATGGTCCACTTTACAGAAATGTTCAAATTTACTGGCATTTCATATATTCTCTGCTATAACATTGTCCTGATACTTTCTGTATATTCTATACTTATGTTTTTGTTTTCCTTAATCAAAGTGTGTCTTTTCAATCTTATCAAAGAAGATTCTTTGGACTTACTAAATCACCTGAATTTTATACGTTTTCTGTTGTATTAAGTTCTGCTCATATCTTTATTTATCTTTTTTCTATGTTCTCAGGGTTTATTGTTTTGATCTTCTGATGTCAATTAAAACACTTGGTTATTCATTTTAATAAATATTTTACTTATAAAGATTTGAACTTTTGAAGATTCCAGCTTACTTGTAAGTTTCTAAGGGTCAGGTCCTCTCCATTGTTGCTGGCCTAAGGTTTAGTTCACCATATAGCGATGTACATATTGACCTATTTTCCCCTCGACTTTCTGTGATTCCCTACATCTCACCTTTCTTTGCAGACAAGCCATTTGAAATACCCTTAACTTATTTCACAGCCAATAAGTCATTGAAATAATGTATATTTTTTAGAGAAATCTTCTTATATAATTAGGCAGAAAATCTCACCTGCCATAGTTTTCAAAACAGCATAATTTCACTCTTCTCAATGCTTAATCTGTTGTATTACACAACCTTTGAGTATTTAGCTTAATCAATGACATGTACTTTAAAAATGTTTGAGAGATCCTACCAGTCTTTGAAAACATCCTTGTTCCTTGTTTCAGTTCCAGTTTTATGTATATATTCTGCCTTGCACCTGATTATTCCAACAATTGATGGATGGCCTTGGGAATCTAATTCTGGTATTGATAGTCTTTACTGACTGTCTCCCCTCGTAGCTGATTTCTTCATTATTGTGTAAATTTAGATCATGAGCTCATGTTTAGCTAAACAGCTGACCATGTAAGACGCTTAGGTGTGAACGCTCGTAGGCTTCAGGAGAAAGTCGGCAAAATTTATTTGTGTCCCTCCAATGAGTTGCCCACGAGGACACCGTTTTCTACAAGTGTTGGTCCAATACTCCCTCTAGAGGAAGGGGACTCCGACAGGGCTGATTGGCGGCCCCCGATCTGGGGCAGGGGCAGTGGGCAGCCTGTGGCCCGGGCTGGAGCCTCTTTGCATGTGTCCCTGGCACACATGTGCCTGCGAACTTCGGTCACCGGGCAGGAAGCTACGATGCCAAGACCTATGGTTAGCTGTGCAGCGAGGTGTACTGTGAGGACAGGTTCCACACACACTTCAAGTAAGAGGTCGGCCTGAGTGGAAAGGTGAGAGTTTGGGCAGCTGTGCAGACAAAGAAGGCGCCCTTTGGCCTGGGCCTAAATGCTTGTGACACCCGACTGGACCTGCCGTGCTCTGAGGGCCCTGCCCTGGGCCCCTTGCTCCCCTGCCCTTTGTTCAGTCACAGCAGAAATGGCCACACCCACTCCTTCAGTGAGGGCAGAGTTCCAACCAACCTCAGCTCCTCCCCCTCTCCGCAGGTTACCATGGACTACAGAGGCTGCATCCTGAGGCCAGGGCGTTCCGAGAATGCCAAGGGCAGACATGATGACCTTAAATGATTTCCTCTTGTGTCAGGTTTGGTAAACTTTAGGAGCTAGGAAATGGTCCACTTACAGAAATGTTCAAATTTACTGGCATTTCATATATTATCTGCTATAACATTGTCCTGATTCTTTCTGTATATTCTTTACTTATGTTTTTGTTTTCCTTAATGAAAGTGTGTCTTTTCAATCTTTTCAAAGAAGATTTTTGGACTTACTACATCACCTGAATTTTATATGTTTTCTGTTGTATTAAGTTCTGCTCATATCTTTATTTATCTTTTTTCTATGTTCTCAGGGTTTATTTTTTTGATCTTCTGATGTCAATTAAAATACTTGGTTATTCATTTTAATAAATATTTTACTTATAAAGATTTGAACTTTTGAAGATTCCAGCTTACTTGTAAGTTTCTAAGGGTCAGGTCCTCTCCATTGTTGCTGGCCTAAGGTTTAGTTCACCATATAGCAATGTATATATTGACCTATTTTCCCCTGGATTTTCTGTGATTCCCTACATCTCAACTTTCTTACAGACAAGCCATTTGAAATACCCTTAACTTATTTCACAGTCAATAAGTCATTGAATTAATGTGTATTTTTAGAGAAATCTTCTTATATAATTAGGCAGAAAATCTCACCTGCCATAGTTTTCAAGACAGCATAATTTGACTCTTCTCAATGCTTAATCAGTTGTATTACACAACCTTTGAGTATTTAGCTTTATCAATGACATGTACTTTAAAAATGTTTTAGAGATCCTACCAGTCTTTGAAAACATCCTTGTTCCTTGTTTCAGTTCCAGTTTTATGTATATATTCTGCCTTGCACCTGATTATTCCAACAATTGATGGATGGCCTTGGGAATCTAATTCTGGTATTGATACTCTTTACTGATTGTCTCCCCTCGTAGCTGTTTTTTTTAATTATTGTGTAAATATAGATCATGATCTCATGTTTAGCTAAACAGCTGACCTTGTAAGACGCTTAGATGTGTACGATCGCAAGCTTCAGGAGAAAGTCGGCAAATCTTATTTGTGTCCCTCCAATGAGTTGCCCACGAGGACACCGTTTTCTACAAGTGTTGGTCCAATACTCCCTCTAGAGGCAGGGGACTCCGACACGGCTGTTTGGCAGCCCCCGAACTGGGGCAGGGGCAGTGGGCAGCCTGTGGCCCGGGCTGGAGTCTCTTTGCATGTGTCCCTGGGACACATCTGCCTGCGAACTTCGGTCACCTGGCAGGAAGCTACGATGCCCAGACCTATGGTTAGCTGTGCAGCGAGGTGTACTGTGAGGACAGGTTCCACACACACTTCAAGTAAGAGGTCGGCCTGAGTGGAAAGGTGAGAGTTTGGGCAGCTGTGCAGACAAAGAAGGCGCCCTTTGGCCTGGGCCTAAATGCTTGTGACAGCCCACTGGACCTGCCATGCTCTGAGGGCCCTGCCCTGGGCCCCCTGCTCCCCTGCCCTTTGTTCAGTCACAGCAGAGATGGCCACACCCACTCCTTCAGTGAGGGCAGAGTTCCAACCAACCTCAGCTCCTCCCCCTCTCCGCAGGTTACCATGGACTACAGAGGCTGCATCCTGAGGCCAGGGCGTTCCGAGAATGCCAAGGGCAGACATGATGACCTTAAATGATTTCCTCTTGTGTCAGGTTTGGTAAACTTTAGGAGCTAGGAAATGGTCCACTTACAGAAATGTTCAAATTTACTGGCATTTCATATATTCTCTGCTATAACATTGTCCTGATTCTTTCTGTATATTCTTTACTTATGTTTTTCTTTTCCTTAATCAAAGTGTGTCTTTTCAATCTTTTCAAAGAAGATTCTTTGGACTTACTAAATCACCTGAATTTTATACGATTTCTGTTGTATTAAGTTCTGCTCATATCTTTATTTATCTTTTTTCTATGTTCTCAGGGTTTATTGTTTTGATCTTCTGATGTCAATTAAAACACTTGGTTATTCATTTTAATAAATATTTTACTTATAAAGATTGGAACATTTGAAGATTCCAGCTTACTTGTAAGTTTCTAAGGGTCAGGTCCTCTCCATTGTTGCTGGCCTATGGTTTAGTTCACCATATAGCAATGTATATATTGACCTATTTTCCCCTCGACTTTCTGTGATTCCCTACATCTCACCTTTCTTTGCAGACAAGCCATTTGAAATACCCTTAACTTATTTCACAGCCAATAAGTCATTGAAATAATGTGTATTTTTAGAGAAATCTTCTTATATAATTAGGCAGAAAATCTCACCTGCCATAGTTTTCAAAACAGCATAATTTCACTCTTCTCAATGCTTAATCTGTTGTATTACACAACCTTTGAGTATTTAGCTTTATCAATGACATGTACTTTAAAAATGTTTTAGAGATCCTACCAGTCTTTGAAAACATCCTTGTTCCTTGTTTCAGTTCCAGTTTTATGTATATATTCTGCCTTGCACCTGATTATTCCAACAATTGATGGATGGCCTTGGGAATCTAATTCTGGTATTGATAGTCTTTACTGATTGTCTCCCCTCGTAGCTGATTTTTTCATTATTGTGTAAATTTAGATCATGAGCTCATGTTTAGCTAAACAGCTGACCTTGTAAGACGCTTAGGTGTGAACGCTCGTAAGCTTCAGGAGAAAGTCGGCAAAATTTATTTGTGTCCCTCCAATGAGTTGCCCACGAGGACACCGTTTTCTACAAGTGTTGGTCCAATACTCCCTCTAGAGGAAGGGGACTCCGACAGGGCTGATTGGCGGCCCCCGATCTGGGGCAGGGGCAGTGGGCAGCCTGTGGACCGGGCTGGAGCCTCTTTGCATGTGTCCCTGGGACACATCTGCCTGCGAACTTCGGTCACCTGGCAGGAAGCTACGATGCCCAGACCTATGGTTAGCTGTGCAGCGAGGTGTACTGTGAGGACAGGTTCCACACACACTTCAAGTAAGAGGTCGGCCTGAGTGGAAAGGTGAGAGTTTGGGCAGCTGTGCAGACAAAGAAGGCGCCCTTTGGCCTGGGCCTAAATGCTTGTGGCACCCCACTGGACCTGCCGTGCTCTGAGGGCCCTGCCCTGGGCCCCCTGCTCCCCTGCCCTTTGTTCAGTCACAGCAGAGATGGCCACACCCACTCCTTCAGTGAGGGCAGAGTTCCAACCACCCTCAGCCCCGACCCTCTCCGCAGGTTACCATGGACTACAGAGGCTGCATCCTGAGGCCAGGGCGTTCCGAGAATGCCAAGGGCAGACATGATGACCTTAAATGATTTCCTCGTGTTTCAGGTTTGGTAAACTTTAGGAGCTAGGAAATGGTCCACTTACAGAAATGTTCAAATTTACTGGCATTTCATATATTATCTGCTATAACATTGTCCTGATTCTTTCTGTATATTCTTTACTTATGTTTTTGTTTTCCTTAATCAAAGTGTGTCTTTTCAATCTTTTCAAAGAAGATTCTTTGGACTTACTAAATCACCTGAATTTTATACGATTTCTGTTGTATTAAGTTCTGCTCATATCTTTATTTATCTTTTTTCTATGTTCTCAGGGTTTATTGTTTTGATCTTCTGATGTCAATTAAAACACTTGGTTATTCATTTTAATAAATATTTTACTTATAAAGATTGGAACTTTTGAAGATTCCAGCTTACTTGTAAGTTTCTAAGGGTCAGGTCCTCTCCATTGTTGCTGGCCTATGGTTTAGTTCACCATATAGCAATGTATATATTGACCTATTTTCCCCTCGACTTTCTGTGATTCCCTACATCTCACCTTTCTTTGCAGACAAGCCATTTGAAATACCCTTAACTTATTTCACAGCCAATAAGTCATTGAAATAATGTGTATTTTTAGAGAAATCTTCTTATATAATTAGGCAGAAAATCTCACCTGCCATAGTTTTCAAAACAGCATAATTTCACTCTTCTCAATGCTTAATCTGTTGTATTACACAACCTTTGAGTATTTAGCTTTATCAATGACATGTACTTTAAAAATGTTTTAGAGATCCTACCAGTCTTTGAAAACATCCTTGTTCCTTGTTTCAGTTCCAGTTTTATGTATATATTCTGCCTTGCACCTGATTATTCCAACAATTGATGGATGGCCTTGGGAATCTAATTCTGGTATTGATAGTCTTTACTGATTGTCTCCCCTCGTAGCTGATTTTTTCATTATTGTGTAAATTTAGATCATGAGCTCATGTTTAGCTAAACAGCTGACCTTGTAAGACGCTTAGGTGTGAACGCTCGTAAGCTTCAGGAGAAAGTCGGCAAAATTTATTTGTGTCCCTCCAATGAGTTGCCCACGAGGACACCGTTTTCTACAAGTGTTGGTCCAATACTCCCTCTAGAGGAAGGGGACTCCGACAGGGCTGATTGGCGGCCCCCGATCTGGGGCAGGGGCAGTGGGCAGCCTGTGGACCGGGCTGGAGCCTCTTTGCATGTGTCCCTGGGACACATCTGCCTGCGAACTTCGGTCACCTGGCAGGAAGCTACGATGCCCAGACCTATGGTTAGCTGTGCAGCGAGGTGTACTGTGAGGACAGGTTCCACACACACTTCAAGTAAGAGGTCGGCCTGAGTGGAAAGGTGAGAGTTTGGGCAGCTGTGCAGACAAAGAAGGCGCCCTTTGGCCTGGGCCTAAATGCTTGTGACACCCCACTGGACCTGCCGTGCTCTGAGGGCCCTGCCCTGGGCCCCCTGCTCCCCTGCCCTTTGTTCAGTCACAGCAGAGATGGCCACACCCACTCCTTCAGTGAGGGCAGAGTTCCAACCACCCTCAGCCCCGACCCTCTCCGCAGGTTACCATGGACTACAGAGGCTGCATCCTGAGGCCAGGGCGTTCCGAGAATGCCAAGGGCAGACATGATGACCTTAAATGATTTCCTCGTGTGTCAGGTTTGGTAAACTTTAGGAGCTAGGAAATGGTCCACTTTACAGAAATGTTCAAATTTACTGGCATTTCATATATTCTCTGCTATAACATTGTCCTGATTCTTTCTGTATATTCTATACTTATGTTTTTGTTTTCCTTAATCAAAGTGTGTCTTTTCAATCTTTTCAAACAAGATTCTTTGGACTTACAAAATCACCTGAATTTTATACGTTTTCTGTTGTATTAAGTTCTGCTCATATCTTTATTTATCTTTTTTCTATGTTCTCAGGGTTTATTGTTTTGGTCTTCTGATGTCAATTAAAACACTTGGTTATTCATTTTGATAAATATTTTACTTATAAAGATTTGAACTTTTGAAGATTCCAGCTTACTTGTAAGTTTCTAAGGGTCAGGTCTTCTCCATTGTTGCTGGCCTAAGGTTTAGTTCACCATATAGCAATGTATATATTGACCTATTTTCCCCTCGACTTTCTGTGATTCCCTACATCTCACCTTTCTTTGCAGACAAGCCATTTGAAATACCCTTAACTTATTTCACAGCCAATAAGTCATTGAAATAATATGTATTTTTAGAGAAATCTTCTTATATAATTAGGCAGAAAATCTCACCTGCCATAGTTTTCAAAACAGCATAATTTCACTCTTCTCAATGCTTAATCTGTTGTATTACACAACCTTTGAGTATTTAGCTTAATCAATGACATGTACT
Organism: Mesoplodon mirus; assembly: GCF_964341445.2. Lineage (NCBI taxonomy): Eukaryota > Metazoa > Chordata > Mammalia > Artiodactyla > Ziphiidae > Mesoplodon > Mesoplodon mirus. The sequence continues at coordinate 178,821,514 of NC_138976.1, read as the reverse complement.
TTAAAAATGTTTTAGAGATCCTACCAGTCTTTGAAAACATCCTTGTTCCTTGTTTCACGTCCAGTTTTATGTATATATTCTGCCTTGCACCTGATTATTCCAACAATTGATGGATGGCCTTGGGAATCTAATTCTGGTATTGATAGTCTTTACTGATTGTCTCCCCTCGTAGCTGATTTCTTCATTATTGTGTAAATTTAGATCATGAGCTCATGTTTAGCTAAACAGCTGACCTTGTAAGGCGCTTAAGTGTGAACGCTCGTAAGCTTCCGCAGAAAGACGGCAAAGATTTACTTGTGTCCCTCCAATGAGTTGCCCACGAGGACACCGTTTTCTACAAGTGTTGGTCCAATACTCCCTCTAGAGAAAGGGGACTCCAACAGGGCTGATTGGCGGCCCCCGATCTGGGGCAGGGGCAGTGGGCAGCCTGTGGCCCGGGCAGGAGCCTCTTTGCATGTGTCCCTGGGACACATGTGCCTGTGAACTTCGGTCAACTGGCAGGAAGCTACGATGCCCAGACCTATGGTTAGCTGTGCAGCGAGGTGTACTGTGAGGACAGGTTCCACACACACTTCAAGTAAGAGGTCGGCCTGAGTGGAAAGGTGAGAGTTTGGGCAGCTGTGCAGACAAAGAAGGCGCCCTTTGGCCTGGGCCTAAATGCTTGTGACAGCCCACTGGACCTGCCGTGCTCTGAGGGCCCTGCCCTGGGCCCCCTGCTCCCCTGCCCTTTGTTCTGTCACAGCAGAGATGGCCACACCCACTCCTTCAGTGAGGGCAGAGTTCCAAGCAACCTCAGCCCCGTCCCCTCTCCGCAGGTTACCATGGGCTACAGAGGCTGCATCCTGAGGCCAGGGCGTTCCGAGAATGCCAAGGGCAGACATGATGACCTTAAATGATTTCCTCTTGTGTCAGGTTTGGTAAACTTTAGGAGCTAGGTAATGGTCCACTTTACAGAAATGTTCAAATTTACTGGCATTTCATATATTCTCTGCTATAACATTGTCCTGATTCTTTCTGTATATTCTTTACTTATGTTTTTGTTTTCCTTAATCAAAGTGTGTCTTTTCAATCTTTTCAAAGAAGATTCTTTGGACTTACTAAATCACCTGAATTTTATACGTTTTCTGTTGTATTAAGTTCTGCTCATATCTTTATTTATCTTTTTTCTATGTTCTCAGTGTTTATTGTTTTGATCATCTGATGTCAATTAAAACACTTGGTTATTCATTTTAATAAATATTTTACTTATAAAGATTTGAACTTTTGAAGATTCCAGCTTACTTGTAAGTTTCTAAGGGTCAGGTCCTCTCCATTGTTGCTGGCCTAATGTTTAGTTCAACATATAGCAATGTATATATTGACCTATTTTCCCCTCGACTTTCTGTGATTCCCTACATCTCACCTTTCTTTGCAGACAAGCCATTTGAAATACCCTTAACTTATTTCACAGCCAATAAGTCATTGAAATAATGTGTATTTTTAGAGAAATCTTCTTATATAATTAGGCAGAAAATCTCACCTGCCATAGTTTTCAAAACAGCATAATTTCACTCTTCTCAATGCTTAATCTGTTGTATTACACAACCTTTGAGTATTTAGCTTTATCAGTGACATGTACTTTAAAAATGTTTTAGAGATCCTACCAGTCTTTGAAAACATCCTTGTTCCTTGTTTCAGTTCCAGTTTTATGTATATATTCTGCCTTGCACCTGATTATTCCAACAATTGATGGATGGCCTTGGGAATCTAATTCTGGTATTGATACCCTTACTGATTGGCTCCCCTCGTAGCTGATTTTTTCATTATTGTGTAAATTTAGATCATGAGCTCATGTTTAGCTAAACAGCTGACCTTGTAAGACGCTTAGGTGTGTACGCTCGCAAGCTTCAGGAGAAAGTCGGCAAAATTTATTTGTGTCCCTCCAATGAGTTGCCCACGAGGACACCGTTTTCTACAAGTGTTGGTCCAATACTCCCTCTAGAGACAGGGGACTCCGACACGGCTGATTGGCGGCCCCCGATCTGGGGCAGCGGCATTGGGCAGCCTGTGGCCCGGGCAGGAGCCTCTTTGCATGTGTCCCTGGGAAACATCTGCCTGCGAACTTCGGTCACCTGGCAGGAATCTACGATGCCCAGACCTATGGTTAGCTATGCAGCGAGGTGTACTGTGAGGACAGGTTCCACACACACTTCAAGTAAGAGGTCGGCCTGAGTGGAAAGGTGAGAGTTTGGGCAGCTGTGCAGACAAAGAAGGCGCCCTTTGGCCTGGGCCTAAATGCTTGTGACAGCCCACTGGACCTGCCTTGCTCTGAGGGCCCTGCCCAGGGCCCCCTGCTCCCCTGCCTTTTGTTCAGTCTCAGCAGAGATGGCCACACCCACTCCTTCAGTGAGGGCAGTGTTCCAACCAACCTCAGCCCCGTCCCCTCTCCGCAGGTTACCATGGACTACAGAGGCTGCATCCTGAGGCCAGGGCGTTCCAAGAATGCCAAGGGCAGACATGAGGACCTTAAATGATTTCCTCTTGTGTCAGGTTTGGTAAACTTTAGGAGCTAGGAAATGGTCCACTTTACAGAAATGTTCAAATTTACTGGCATTTCATATATTCTCTGCTATAACATTGTCCTGATTCTTTCTGTATATTCTTTACTTATATTTTTGTTTTCCTTAATCAAAGTGTGTCTTTTCAATCTTTTCAAAGAAGATTCTTTGGACTTACTAAATCACCTGAATTTTATACTTTTTCTGTTGTATTAACTTCTGCTGATATCTTTATTTATCTTTTTTCTATGTTCTCAGGGTTTATTGTTTTGATCTTCTGATGTCAATTAAAACACTTGGTTATTCATTTTAATAAATATTTTACTTATAAAGATTGGAACTTTTGAAGATTCCAGCTTACTTGTAAGTTTCTAAGGGTCAGGTCCTCTCCATTGTTGCTGGCCTAAGGTTTAGTTCACCATATACCAATGTATATATTGACATATTTTCCCCTCGACTTTCTGTGATTCCCTACATCTCACCTTTCTTTGCAGACAAGCCATTTGAAATACCCTTCACTTATTTCACAGCCAATAAGTCATTGAAATAATGTGTAGTTTTTAGAGAAATCTTCTTATATAATTAGGCAGAAAATCTCACCTGCCATAGTTTTCAAAACAGCATAATTTCACTCTTCTCAATGCTTAATCTGTTGTATTACACAACCTTTGAGTATTTAGCTTTATCAATGACAAGTCCTTTAAAAATGTTTTAGAGATCCTACCAGTCTTTGAAAACATCCTTGTTCCTTGTTTCAGTTCCAGTTTTATGTATATATTCTGCCTTGCACCTGATTATTCCAACAATTGATGGATGGCCTTGGGAATATAATTCTGGTATTGATAGTCTTTACTGATTGTCTCCCCTCGTAGCTGATTTTTTCATTATTGTGTAAATTTAGATCATGAGCTCATGTTTAGCTAAACAGCTGACCTTGTAAGACGCTTAGGTGTGAATGCTCGTAAGCTTCAGTAGAAAGTCGGCAAAATTTATTTGTGTCCCTCCAATGAGTTGCCCACGAGGACACCGTTTTCTACAAGTGTTGGTCCAATACTCCCTCTAGAGGAAGGGGAATCCGACAGGGCTGATTGGCGGCCCCCGATCTGGGGCAGGGGCAGTGGGCAGCCTGTGGCCCGGGCTGGAGCCTCTTTGCATGTGTCCCTGGGACACATCTGCCTGCAAACTTCGGTCACCTGGCAGGAAGCTACGATGCCCAGACCTATGGTTATCTGTGCAGCGAGGTGTACTGTGAGGACAGGTTCCACACACACTTCAAGTAAGAGGTCGGCCTGAGTGGAAAGGTGAGAGTTTGGGCAGCTGTGCAGACAAAGAAGGCGCCCTTTGGCCTGGGCCTAAATGCTTGTGACAGCCCACTGGACCTGCCTTGCTCTGAGGGCCATGCCCTGGGCCCCCTGCTCCCCTGCCCTTTGTTCAGTCACAGCAGAAATGGCCACACCCACTCCTTCAGTGAGGGCAGAGTTCCAACCAACCTCAGCTCCGCCACCTCTCCGCAGGTTACCATGGACTACAGAGGCTGCATCCTGAGGCCAGGGCGTTCCGAGAATGCCAAGGGCAGACATGATGACCTTAAATGATTTCCTCTTGTGTCAGGTTTGGTAAACTTTAGGAGCTAGGTAATGGTCCACTTACAGAAATGTTCAAATTTACTGGCATTTCATATATTCTCTGCTATAACATTGTCCTGATTCTTTCTGTATATTCTTTACTTATATTTTTGTTTTCCTTAATCAAAGTGTGTCTTTTCAATCTTTTCAAAGAAGATTCTTTGGACTTACTAAATCACCTGAATTTTATACTTTTTCTGTTGTATTAACTTCTGCTGATATCTTTATTTATCTTTTTTCTATGTTCTCAGGGTTTATTGTTTTGATCTTCTGATGTCAATTAAAACACTTGGTTATTCATTTTAATAAATATTTTACTTATAAAGATTGGAACTTTTGAAGATTCCAGCTTACTTGTAAGTTTCTAAGGGTCAGGTCCTCTCCATTGTTGCTGGCCTAAGGTTTAGTTCACCATATACCAATGTATATATTGACATATTTTCCCCTCGACTTTCTGTGATTCCCTACATCTCACCTTTCTTTGCAGACAAGCCATTTGAAATACCCTTAACTTATTTCACAGCCAATAATTCATTGAAATAATGTGTAGTTTTTAGAGAAATCTTCTTATATAATTAGGCAGAAAATCTCACCTGCCATAGTTTTCAAAACAGCATAATTTCACTCTTCTCAATGCTTAATCTGTTGTATTACACAACCTTTGAGTATTTAGCTTTATCAATGACAAGTCCTTTAAAAATGTTTTAGAGATCCTACCAGTCTTTGAAAACATCCTTGTTCCTTGTTTCAGTTCCAGTTTTATGTATATATTCTGCCTTGCACCTGATTATTCCAACAATTGATGGATGGCCTTGGGAATATAATTCTGGTATTGATAGTCTTTACTGATTGTCTCCCCTCGTAGCTGATTTTTTCATTATTGTGTAAATTTAGATCATGAGCTCATGTTTAGCTAAACAGCTGACCTTGTAAGACGCTTAGGTGTGAATGCTCGTAAGCTTCAGTAGAAAGTCGGCAAAATTTATTTGTGTCCCTCCAATGAGTTGCCCACGAGGACACCGTTTTCTACAAGTGTTGGTCCAATACTCCCTCTAGAGGAAGGGGAATCCGACAGGGCTGATTGGCGGCCCCCGATCTGGGGCAGGGGCAGTGGGCAGCCTGTGGCCCGGGCTGGAGCCTCTTTGCATGTGTCCCTGGGACACATCTGCCTGCAAACTTCGGTCACCTGGCAGGAAGCTACGATGCCCAGACCTATGGTTATCTGTGCAGCGAGGTGTACTGTGAGGACAGGTTCCACACACACTTCAAGTAAGAGGTCGGCCTGAGTGGAAAGGTGAGAGTTTGGGCAGCTGTGCAGACAAAGAAGGCGCCCTTTGGCCTGGGCCTAAATGCTTGTGACAGCCCACTGGACCTGCCTTGCTCTGAGGGCCATGCCCTGGGCCCCCTGCTCCCCTGCCCTTTGTTCAGTCACAGCAGAAATGGCCACACCCACTCCTTCAGTGAGGGCAGAGTTCCAACCAACCTCAGCTCCGCCACCTCTCCGCAGGTTACCATGGACTACAGAGGCTGCATCCTGAGGCCAGGGCGTTCCGAGAATGCCAAGGGCAGACATGATGACCTTAAATGATTTCCTCTTGTGTCAGGTTTGGTAAACTTTAGGAGCTAGGTAATTGTCCACTTACAGAAATGTTCAAATTTACTGGCATTTCATATATTCTCTGCTATAACATTGTCCTGATTCTTTCTGTATATTCTTTACTTATGTTTTTGTTTTCCTTAATCAAAGTGTGTCTTTTCAATCTTTTCAAAGAAGATTCTTTGGACTTACTAAATCACCTGAATTTTATACGTTTTCTGTTGTATTAAGTTCTGCTCATATCTTTATTTATCTTTTTTCTATGTTCTCAGTGTTTATTGTTTTGATCATCTGATGTCGATTAAAACACTTGGTTATTCATTTTAATAAATATTTTACTTATAAAGATTTGAACTTTTGAAGATTCCAGCTTACTTGTAAGTTTCTAAGGGTCAGGTCCTCTCCATTGTTGCTGGCCTAATGTTTAGTTCACCATATAGCAATGTATATATTGACCTATTTTCCCCTCGACTTTCTCTGATTCCCTACATCTCACCTTTCTTTGCAGACAAGCCATTTGAAATACCCTTAACTTATTTCACAGCCAATAAGTCATTGAAATAATGTGTATTTTTAGAGAAATCTTCTTATATAATTAGGCAGAAAATCTCACCTGCCATAGTTATCAAAACAGCATAATTTCACTCTTCTCAATGCTTAATCTTTTGTATTACACAACCTTTGAGTATTTAGCTTTATCAGTGACATGTACTTTAAAAATATTTTAGAGATCCTACCAGTTTTTGAAAACATCCTTGTTCCTTGTTTCAGTTCCAGTTTTATGTATATATTCTGCCTTGCACCTGATTATTCCAACAATTGATGGATGGCCTTGGGAATCTAATTCTGGTATTGATACCCTTACTGATTGTCTCCCCTCGTAGCTGATTTTTTCATTATTGTGTAAATTTAGATCATGAGCTCATGTTTAGCTAAACAGCTGACCTTGTAAGACGCTTAGGTTTGTACGCTCGCAAGCTTCAGGAGAAAGTCGGCAAAATTTATTTGTGTCCCTCCAATGAGTTGCCCACGAGGACACCGTTTTCTACAAGTGTTGGTCCAATACTCCCTCTAGAGACAGGGGACTCCGACACGGCTGATTGGCGGCCCCCGATCTGGGGCAGCGGCAGTGGGCAGCCTGTGGCCCGGGCTGGAGCCTCTTTGCATGTGTCCCTGGGACACATCTGCCTGCGAACTTCGGTCACCTGGCAGGAAGCTACGATGCCCAGACCTATGGTTAGCTGTGCAGCGAGGTGTACTGTGAGGACAGGTTCCACACACACTTCAAGTAAGAGGTCGGCCTGAGTGGAAAGGTGAGAGTTTGGGCAGCTGTGCAGACAAAGAAGGCGCCCTTTGGCCTGGGCCTAAATGCTTGTGACACCCCACTGGACCTGCCGTGCTCTGAGGGCCCTGCCCTGGGCCCCCTGCTCCCCTGCCCTTTGTTCAGTCACAGCAGAGATGGCCACACCCACTCCTCCAGTGAGGCCAGAGTTCCACCCACCCTCAGCCCCGCCCCCTCTCCGCAGGTTACCATGGACTACAGAGGCTGCATCCTGAGGCCAGGGCGTTCAGAGAATGCCAAGGGCAGACATGATGACCTTAAATGATTTCCTCTTGTGTCAGGTTTGGTAAACTTTAGGAGCTAGGAAATGGTCCACTTTACAGAAATGTTCAAATTTACTGGCATTTCATATATTCTCTGCTATAACATTGTCCTGATTCTTTCTGTATATTCTATACTTATGTTTTTGTTTTCCTTAATCAAAGTGTGTCTTTTCAATCTTTTCAAAGAAGATTCTTTGGACTTACTAAATCACCTGAATTTTATACGTTTTCTGTTGTATTAAGTTCTGCTCATATCTTTATTTATCTTTTTTCTATGTTCTCAGGGTTTATTGTTTTGATCTTCTGATGTCAATTAAAACACTTGGTTATTCATTTTAATAAATATTTTACTTATAAAGATTTGAACTTTTGAAGATTCCAGCTTACTTGTAAGTTTCTAAGGGTCAGGTCCTCTCCATTGTTGCTGGCCTAAGGTTTAGTTCACCATATAGCAATGTATATATTGACCTATTTTCCCCTCGACTTTCTGTGATTCCCTACATCTCACCTTTCTTTGCAGACAAGCCATTTGAAATACCCTTAACTTATTTCACAGCCAATAAGTCATTGAAATAATGTGTATTTTTAGAGAAATCTTCTTATATAATTAGGCAGAAAATCTCACCTGCCATAGTTTTCAAAACAGCATAATTTCACTCTTCTCAATGCTTAATCTGTTGTATTACACAACCTTTGAGTATTTAGCTTTATCAGTGACATGTACTTTAAAAATGTTTTAGAGATCCTACCAGTCTTTGAAAACATCCTTGTTCCTTGTTTCAGTTCCAGTTTTATGTATATATTCTGCCTTGCACCTGATTATTCCAACAATTGATGGATGGCCTTGGGAATCTAATTCTGGTATTGATAGTCCTTACTGATTGTCTCCCCTCGTAGCTGATTTTTTCATTATTGTGTAAATTTAGATCATGAGCTCATGTTTAGCTAAACAGCTGACCTTGTAAGACGCTTAGGTGTGAATGCTCGTAAACTTCAGCAGAAAGTCGGCAAAATTTATTTGTGTCCCTCCAATGAGTTGCCCACGAGGACACCGTTTTCTACAAGTGTTGGTCCAATACTCCCTCTAGAGGAAGGGGACTCCGACAGGGCTGATTGGCGGCCCCCGATCTGGGGCAGGGGCAGTGGGCAGCCTGTGGCCCGGGCTGGAGCCTCTTTGCATGTGTCCCTGGGACACATCTGCCTGCAAACTTCGGTAAACTGGCAGGAAGATACGATGCCCAGACCTATGGTTAGCTGTGCAGCGAGGTGTACTGTGAGGACAGGTTCCACACACACTTCAAGTAAGAGGTCGGCCTGAGTGGAAAGGTGAGAGTTTGGGCAGCTGTGCAGACAAAGAAGGCGCCCTTTGGCCTGGGCCTAAATGCTTGTGACACCCCACTGGACCTGCCGGGCTCTGAGGGCCCTGCCCTGGGCCCCCTGCTCCCCTGCCCTTTGTTCAGTCACAGCAGAGATGGCCACACTCACTCCTTCAGTGAGGGCAGAGTTCCAACCAACCTCAGCTCCGCCAACTCTCCGCAGGTTACCATGGACTACAGATGATGCATCCTGAGGCCAGGGCGTTCCGAGAATGCCAAGGGCAGACATGATGACCTTAAATGATTTCCTCTTGTGTCAGGTTTGGTAAACTTTAGGAGCTACGTAATGGTCCACTTACAGAAATGTTCAAATTTACTGGCATTTCATATATTCTCTGCTATAACATTGTCCTGATTCTTTCTGTATATTCTTTACTTATGTTTTTGTTTTCCTTAATCAAAGTGTGTCTTTTCAATCTTTTCAAAGAAGATTCTTTGGACTTATTAAATCACCTGAATTTTATACGTTTTCTGTTGTATTAATTTCTGCTCATATCTTTATTTATCTTTTTTCTATGTTCTCAGTGTTTATTGTTTTGATCATCTGATGTCAATTAAAACACTTGGTTATTCATTTTAATAAATATTTTACTTATAAAGATTTGAACTTTTGAAGATTCCAGCTTACTTGTAAGTTTCTAAGGGTCAGGTCCTCTCCATTGTTGCTGGCCTAAGGTTTAGTTCACCATATAGCAATGTATATATTGACCTATTTTCCCCTCGACTTTCTGTGATTCCCTACATCTCACCTTTCTTTGCAGACAAGCCATTTGAAATACCCTTAACTTAGTTCACAGCCAATAAGTCATTGAAATAATGTGTATTTTTAGAGAAATCTTCTTATATAATTAGGCAGAAAATCTCACCTGCCATAGTTTTCAAAACAGCATAATTTCACTCTTCTCAATGCTTAATCTGTTGTATTACACAACCTTTGAGTATTTAGCTTTATCAATGACATGTACTTTAAAAATGTTTTAGAGATCCTACCAGTCTTTGAAAACATCCTTGTTCCTTGTTTCAGTCCCAGTTTTTTGTATATATTCTGCCTTGCACCTGATTATTCCAACAATTGATGGATGGCCTTGGGAATCTAATTCTGGTATTGATACTCTTTACTGATTGTCTCCCCTCGTAGATGATTTTTTCATTATTGTGTAAATTTAGATCATGATCTCAAGTTTAGCTAAACAGCTGACCTTGTAAGATGCTTAGGTGTGTACGCTCGCAATCTTCAGGAGAAAGTCGGCAAAATTTATTTGTGTCCCTCCAATGAGTTGCCCACGAGGACACCGTTTTCTACAAGTGTTGGTCCAATACTCCCTCTAGAGACAGGGGACTCCGACACGGCTGATTGGCGGCCCCCGATCTGGGGCAGGGGCAGTGGGCAGCCTGTGGCCCGGGCAGGAGCCTCTTTGCATGTGTCCCTGGGACACATCTGCCTGCGAACTTCGGTCACCTGGCAGGAAGCTACGATGCCCAGACCTATGGTTAGCTGTGCAGCGAGGTGTACTGTGAGGACAGGTTCCACACACACTTCAAGTAAGAGGTCGGCCTGAGTGGAAAGGTGAGAGTTTGGGCAGCTGTGCAGACAAAGAAGGCGCCCTTTGGCCTGGGCCTAAATGCTTGTGACACCCCACTGGACCTGCCGTGCTCTGAGGGCCCTGCCCTGGGCACCCTGCTCCCCTGCCCTTTGTTCAGTCACAGCAGAGATGGCCACACCCACTCCTTCAGTGAGGGCAGAGTTCCAACCAACCTCAGCTCCGCCACCTCTCCACAGGTTACCATGGACTACAGAGGCTGCATTCTGAGGCCAGGGCGTTCCGAGAATGCCAAGGGCAGACATGATGACCTTAAATGATTTCCTCTTGTGTCAGGTTTGGTAAACTTTAGGAGCTAGGTAATGGTCCACTTACAGAAATGTTCAAATTTACTGGCATTTCATATATTCTCTGCTATAACATTGTCCTGATTCTTTCTGTATATTCTTTACTTATGTTTTTGTTTTCCTTAATCAAAGTGTGTCTTTTCAATCTTTTCAAAGAAGATTCTTTGGACTTACTAAATCACCTGAATTTTATACGTTTTCTGTTGTATTAAGTTCTGCTCATATCTTTATTTATCTTTTTTCTATGTTCTCAGGGTTTATTGTTTTGATCATCTGATGTCAATTAAAACACTTGGTTATTCATTTTAATAAATATTTTACTTATAAAGATTTGAACTTTTGAAGATTCCAGCTTACTTGTAAGTTTCTAAGGGTCAGGTCCTCTCCATTGTTGCTGGCCTAATGTTTAGTTCAACATATAGCAATGTATATATTGACCTATTTTCCCCTCGACTTTCTCTGATTCCCTACATCTCACCTTTCTTTGCAGACAAGCCATTTGAAATACCCTTAACTTATTTCACAGCCAATAAGTCATTGAAATAATGTGTATTTTTAGAGAAATCTTCTTATATAATTAGGCAGAAAATCTCACCTGCCATAGTTTTCAAAACAGCATAATTTCACTCTTCTCAATGCTTAATCTGTTGTATTACACAACCTTTGAGTATTTAGCTTTATCAGTGACATGTACTTTAAAAATGTTTGAGAGATCCTACCAGTCTTTGAAAACATCCTTGTTCCTTGTTTCAGTTCCAGTTTTATGTATATATTCTGCCTTGCACCTGATTATTCCAACAATTGATGGATGGCCTTGGGAATCTAATTCTGGTATTGATACCCTTACTGATTGTCTCCCCTCGTAGCTGATTTTTTCATTATTGTGTAAATTTAGATCATGAGCTCATGTTTAGCTAAACAGCTGACCTTGTAAGACGCTTAGGTGTGTACGCTCGCAAGCTTCAGGAGAAAGTCGGCAAAATTTATTTGTGTCCCTCCAATGAGTTGCCCACGAGGACACCGTTTTCTACAAGTGTTGGTCCAATACTCCCTCTAGAGACAGGGGACTCCGACACGGCTGATTGGCGGCCCCCGATCTGGGGCAGCGGCAGTGGGCAGCCTGTGGCCCGGGCAGGAGCCTCTTTGCATGTGTCCCTGGGACACATCTGCCTGCGAACTTCGGTCACCTGGCAGGAAGCTACGATGCCCAGACCTATTGTTAGCTGTGCAGCGAGGTGTACTGTGAGGACAGGTTCCACACACACTTCAAGTAAGAGGTCGGCCTGAGTGGAAAGGTGAGAGTTTGGGCAGCTGTGCAGACAAAGAAGGCGCCCTTTCGCCTGGGCCTAAATGCTTGTGACACCCCACTGGACCTGCCGTGCTCTGAGGGCCCTGCCCTGGGCCCCCTGCTCCCCTGCCCTTTGTTCAGTCACAGCAGAGATGGCCACACCCACTCCTACAGTGAGGCCAGAGTTCCACCCACCCTCAGCCCTGCCCCCTCTCCGCAGGTTACCATGGACTACAGAGGCTGCATCCTGAGGCCAGGGCGTTCCGAGAATGCCAAGGGCAGACATGATGACCTTAAATGATTTCCTCTTGTGTCAGGTTTGGTAAACTTTAGGAGCTAGGAAATGGTCCACTTTACAGAAATGTTCAAATTTACTGGCATTTCATATATTCTCTGCTATAACATTGTCCTGATTCTTTCTGTATATTCTATACTTATGTTTTTGTTTTCCTTAATCAAAGTGTGTCTTTTCAATCTTTTCAAAGAAGATTCTTTGGACTTACTAAATCACCTGAATTTTATACGTTTTCTGTTGTATTAAGTTCTGCTCATATCTTTATTTATCTTTTTTCTATGTTCTCAGGGTTTATTGTTTTGATCTTCTGATGTCAATTAAAACACTTGGTTATTCATTTTAATAAATATTTTACTTATAAAGATTTGAACTTTTGAAGATTCCAGCTTACTTGTAAGTTTCTAAGGGTCAGGTCCTCTCCATTGTTGCTGGCCTAAGGTTTAGTTCACCATATAGCAATGTATATATTGACCTATTTTCCCCTCGACTTTCTGTGATTCCCTACATCTCACCTTTCTTTGCAGACAAGCCATTTGAAATACCCTTAACTTATTTCACAGCCAATAAGTCATTGAAATAATGTGTATTTTTAGAGAAATCTTCTTATATAATTAGGCAGAAAATCTCACCTGCCATAGTTTTCAAAACAGCATAATTTCACTCTTCTCAATGCTTAATCTGTTGTATTACACAACCTTTGAGTATTTAGCTTTATCAGTGACATGTACTTTAAAAATGTTTTACAGATCCTACCAGTCTTTGAAAACATCCTTGTTCCTTGTTTCAGTTCCAGTTTTATGTATATATTCTGCCTTGCACCTGATTATTCCAACAATTGATGGATGGCCTTGGGAATCTAATTCTGGTATTGATAGTCCTTACTGATTGTCTCCCCTCGTAGCTGATTTTTTCATTATTGTGTAAATTTAGATCATGAGCTCATGTTTAGCTAAACAGCTGACCTTGTAAGACGCTTAGGTGTGTACGCTCGCAAGCTTCAGGAGAAAGTCGGCAAAATTTATTTGTGTCCCTCCAATGAGTTGCCCACGAGGACACAGTTTTCTACAAGTGTTGGTCCAATACTCCCTCTAGAGACAGGGGACTCCGACACGGCTGATTGGCGGCCCCCGATCTGGGGCAGCGGCAGTGGGCAGCCTGTGGCCCGGGCAGGAGCCTCTTTGCATGTGTCCCTGGGACACATCTGCCTGCGAACTTCGGTCACCTGGCAGGAAGCTACGATGCCCAGACCTATTGTTAGCTGTGCAGCGAGGTGTACTGTGAGGACAGGTTCCACACACACTTCAAGTAAGAGGTCGGCCTGAGTGGAAAGGTGAGAGTTTGGGCCGCTGTGCAGACAAAGAAGGCGCCCTTTCGCCTGGGCCTAAATGCTTGTGACACCCCACTGGACCTGCCGTGCTCTGAGGGCCCTGCCCTGGGCCCCCTGCTCCCCTGCCCTTTGTTCAGTCACAGCAGAGATGGCCACACCCACTCCTACAGTGAGGCCAGAGTTCCACCCACCCTCAGCCCTGCCCCCTCTCCGCAGGTTACCATGGACTACAGAGGCTGCATCCTGAGGCCAGGGCGTTCCGAGAATGCCAAGGGCAGACATGATGACCTTAAATGATTTCCTCTTGTGTCAGGTTTGGTAAACTTTAGGAGCTAGGAAATGGTCCACTTTACAGAAATGTTCAAATTTACTGGCATTTCATATATTCTCTGCTATAACATTGTCCTGATTCTTTCTGTATATTCTATACTTATGTTTTTGTTTTCCTTAATCAAAGTGTGTCTTTTCAATCTTTTCAAAGAAGATTCTTTGGACTTACTAAATCACCTGAATTTTATACGTTTTCTGTTGTATTAAGTTCTGCTCATATCTTTATTTATCTTTTTTCTATGTTCTCAGGGTTTATTGTTTTGATCTTCTGATGTCAATTAAAACACTTGGTTATTCATTTTAATAAATATTTTACTTATAAAGATTTGAACTTTTGAAGATTCCAGCTTACTTGTAAGTTTCTAAGGGTCAGGTCCTCTCCATTGTTGCTGGCCTAAGGTTTAGTTCACCATATAGCAATGTATATATTGACCTATTTTCCCCTCGACTTTCTGTGATTCCCTACATCTCACCTTTCTTTGCAGACAAGCCATTTGAAATACCCTTAACTTATTTCACAGCCAATAAGTCATTGAAATAATGTGTATTTTTAGAGAAATCTTCTTATATAATTAGGCAGAAAATCTCACCTGCCATAGTTTTCAAAACAGCATAATTTCACTCTTCTCAATGCTTAATCTGTTGTATTACACAACCTTTGAGTATTTAGCTTTATCAGTGACATGTACTTTAAAAATGTTTTAGAGATCCTACCAGTCTTTGAAAACATCCTTGTTCCTTGTTTCAGTTCCAGTTTTATGTATATATTCTGCCTTGCACCTGATTATTCCAACAATTGATGGATGGCCTTGGGAATCTAATTCTGGTATTGATAGTCCTTACTGATTGTCTCCCCTCGTAGCTGATTTTTTCATTATTGTGTAAATTTAGATCATGAGCTCATGTTTAGCTAAACAGCTGACCTTGTAAGACGCTTAGGTGTGATTGCTTGTAAGCTTCAGGAGAAAGTCGGCAAAATTTATTTGTGTCCCTCCAATGAGTTGCCCACGAGGACACCGTTTTCTACAAGTGTTGGTCCAATACTCCCTCTAGAGGAAGGGGACTCCGACAGGGCTGATTGGCGGCCCCCGATCTGGGGCAGGGGCAGTGGGAAGCCTGTGGCCCGGGCTGGAACCTCTTTGCATGTGTCCCTGGGACACATCTGCCTGCAAACTTTGGTCACCTGGCAGGAAGCTACGATGCCCAGACCTATGGTTAGCTGTGCAGCGAGGTGTACTGTGAGGACAGGTTCCACACACACTTCAAGTAAGAGGTCGGCCTGAGTGGAAAGGTGAGAGTTTGGGCAGCTGTGCAGACAAAGAAGGCTCCCTTTGGCCTGGGCCTAAATGCTTGTGACAGCCCACTGGACGTGCCTTGCTCTGAGGGCCATGCGCTGGGCCCCCTGCTCCCCTGCCCTTTGTTCAGTCACAGCAGAAATGGCCACACCCACTCCTTCAGTGAGGGCAGAGTTCCAACCAACCTCAGCTCCGCCACCTCTCCGCAGGTTACCATGGACTACAGAGGCTGCATCCTGAGGCCAGGGCGTTCCGAGAATGCCAAGGGCAGACATGATGACCTTAAATGATTTCCTCTTGTGTCAGGTTTGGTAAACTTTAGGAGCTAGGTAATGGTCCACTTACAGAAATGTTCAAATTTACTGGCATTTCATATATTCTCTGCTATAACATTGTCCTGATTCTTTCTGTATATTCTTTACTTATGTTTTTGTTTTCCTTAATCAAAGTGTGTCTTTTCAATCTTTTCAAAGAAGATTCTTTGGACTTACTAAATCACCTGAATTTTATACGTTTTCTGTTGTATTAAGTTCTGCTCATATCTTTATTTATCTTTTTTCTATGTTCTCAGTGTTTATTGTTTTGATCATCTGATGTCAATTAAAACACTTGGTTTTTCATTTTAATAAATATTTTACTTATAAAGATTTGAACTTTTGAAGATTCCAGCTTACTTGTAAGTTTCTAAGGGTCAGGTCCTCTCCATTGTTGCTGGCCTAATGTTTAGTTCAACATATAGCAATGTATATATTGACCTATTTTCCCCTCGACTTTCTGTGATTCCCTACATCTCACCTTTCTTTGCAGAAAAGCCATTTGAAATACCCTTAACTTATTTCACAGCCAATAAGTCATTGAAATAATGTGTATTTTTAGAGAAATCTTCTTATATAATTAGGCAGAAAATCTCACCTGCCATAGTTTTCAAAACAGCATAATTTCACTCTTCTCAATGCTTAATCTGTTGTATTACACAACCTTTGAGTATTTAGCTTTATCAGTGACATGTACTTTAAAAATGTTTTAGAGATCCTACCAGTCTTTGAAAACATCCTTGTTCCTTGTTTCAGGTCCAGTTTTATGTATATATTCTGCCTTGCACCTGATTATTCCAACAATTGATGGATGGCCTTGGGAATCTAATTCTGGTATTGATACCCTTACTGATTGTCTCCCCTCGTAGCTGATTTTTTCATTATTGTGTAAATTTAGATCATGAGCTCATGTTTAGCTAAACAGCTGACCTTGTAAGACGCTTAGGTGTGTACACTCGCAAGCTTCAGGAGAAAGTCGGCAAAATTTATTTGTGTCCCTCCAATGAGTTGCCCACGAGGACACCGTTTTCTACAAGTGTTGGTCCAATACTCCCTCTAGAGACAGGGGACTCCGACACGGCAGATTGGCGGCCCCCGATCTGGGGCAGCGGCAGTGGGCAGCCTGTGGCCCGGGCAGGAGCCTCTTTGCATGTGTCCCTGGGACAAATCTGCCTGCGAACTTCGGTCACCTGGCAGGAAGCTACGATGCCCAGACCTATTGTTAGCTGTGCAGCGAGGTGTACTGTGAGGACAGGTTCCACACACACTTCAAGTAAGAGGTCGGCCTGAGTGGAAAGGTGAGAGTTTGGGCAGCTGTGCAGACAAAGAAGGCGCCCTTTGGCTTGGGCCTAAATGCTTGTGACACCCCACTGGACCTGCCGTGCTCTGAGGGCCCTGCCCTGG
Source organism: Mesoplodon mirus (assembly GCF_964341445.2). Classification (NCBI taxonomy): domain Eukaryota; kingdom Metazoa; phylum Chordata; class Mammalia; order Artiodactyla; family Ziphiidae; genus Mesoplodon; species Mesoplodon mirus. The sequence goes on along the minus strand of NC_138976.1, from coordinate 178,804,633 downwards.
GCCCCCTGCTCCCCTGCCCTTTGTTCAGTCACAGCAGAGATGGCCACACCCACTCCTCCAGTGAGGCCAGAGTTCCACCCACCCTCAGCCCCGCCCCCTCTCCGCAGGTTACCATGGACTACAGAGGCTGCATCCTGAGGCCAGGGCGTTCCGAGAATGCCAAGGGCAGACATGATGACCTTAAATGATTTCCTCTTGTGTCAGGTTTGGTAAACTTTAGGAGCTAGGAAATGGTCCACTTTACAGAAATGTTCAAATTTACTGGCATTTCATATATTCTCTGCTATAACATTGTCCTGATTCTTTCTGTATATTCTATACTTATGTTTTTGTTTTCCTTAATCAAAGTGTGTCTTTTCAATCTTTTCAAAGAAGATTCTTTGGACTTACTAAATCACCTGAATTTTATACGTTTTCTGTTGTATTAAGTTCTGCTCATATCTTTATTTATCTTTTTTCTATGTTCTCAGGGTTTATTGTTTTGATCTTCTGATGTCTATTAAAACACTTGGTTATTCATTTTAATAAATATTTTACTTATAAAGATTTGAACTTTTGAAGATTCCAGCTTACTTGTAAGTTTCTATGGGTCAGGTCCTCTCCATTGTTGCTGGCCTAAGGTTTAGTTCACCATATAGCAATGTATATATTGACCTATTTTCCCCTCGACTTTCTGTGATTCCCTACATCTCACCTTTCTTTGCAGACAAGCCATTTGAAATACCCTTAACTTATTTCACAGCCAATAAGTCATTGAAATAATGTGTATTTTTAGAGAAATCTTCTTATATAATTAGGCAGAAAATCTCACCTGCCATAGTTTTCAAAACAGCATAATTTCACTCTTCTCAATGCTTAATCTGTTGTATTACACAACCTTTGAGTATTTAGCTTTATCAGTGACATGTACTTTAAAAATGTTTTAGAGATCCTACCAGTCTTTGAAAACATCCTTGTTCCTTGTTTCAGTTCCAGTTTTATGTATATATTCTGCCTTGCACCTGATTATTCCAACAATTGATGGATGGCCTTGGGAATCTAATTCTGGTATTGATACTCTTTACTGATTGTCTCCCCTCGTAGCTGATTTTTTCATTATTGTGTAAATTTAGATCATGAGCTCATGTTTAGCTAAACAGCTGACCTTGTAAGACGCTTAGGTTTGTACGCTCGCAAGCTTCAGGAGAAAGTCGGCAAAATTTATTTGTGTCCCTCCAATGAGTTGCCCACGAGGACACCGTTTTCTACAAGTGTTGGTCCAATACTCCCTCTAGAGACAGGGGACTCCGACACGGCTGATTGGCGGCCCCCGATCTGGGGCAGCGGCAGTGGGCAGCCTGTGGCCCGGGCTGGAGCCTCTTTGCATGTGTCCCTGGGACACATCTGCCTGCGAACTTCGGTCACCTGGCAGGAAGCTACGATGCCCAGACCTATGGTTAGCTGTGCAGCGAGGTGTACTGTGAGGACAGGTTCCACACACACTTCAAGTAAGAGGTCGGCCTGAGTGGAAAGGTGAGAGTTTGGGCAGCTGTGCAGACAAAGAAGGCGCCCTTTGGCCTGGGCCTAAATGCTTGTGACACCCCACTGGACCTGCCGTGCTCTGAGGGCCCTGCCCTGGGCCCCCTGCTCCCCTGCCCTTTGTTCAGTCACAGCAGAGATGGCCACACCCACTCCTCCAGTGAGGCCAGAGTTCCACCCACCCTCAGCCCCGCCCCCTCTCCGCAGGTTACCATGGACTACAGAGGCTGCATCCTGAGGCCAGGGCGTTCAGAGAATGCCAAGGGCAGACATGATGACCTTAAATGATTTCCTCTTGTGTCAGGTTTGGTAAACTTTAGGAGCTAGGAAATGGTCCACTTTACAGAAATGTTCAAATTTACTGGCATTTCATATATTCTCTGCTATAACATTGTCCTGATTCTTTCTGTATATTCTATACTTATGTTTTTGTTTTCCTTAATCAAAGTGTGTCTTTTCAATCTTTTCAAAGAAGATTCTTTGGACTTACTAAATCACCTGAATTTTATACGTTTTCTGTTGTATTAAGTTCTGCTCATATCTTTATTTATCTTTTTTCTATGTTCTCAGGGTTTATTGTTTTGATCTTCTGATGTCAATTAAAACACTTGGTTATTCATTTTAATAAATATTTTACTTATAAAGATTTGAACTTTTGAAGATTCCAGCTTACTTGTAAGTTTCTAAGGGTCAGGTCCTCTCCATTGTTGCTGGCCTAAGGTTTAGTTCACCATATAGCAATGTATATATTGACCTATTTTCCCCTCGACTTTCTGTGATTCCCTACATCTCACCTTTCTTTGCAGACAAGCCATTTGAAATACCCTTAACTTATTTCACAGCCAATAAGTCATTGAAATAATGTGTATTTTTAGAGAAATCTTCTTATATAATTAGGCAGAAAATCTCACCTGCCATAGTTTTCAAAACAGCATAATTTCACTCTTCTCAATGCTTAATCTGTTGTATTACACAACCTTTGAGTATTTAGCTTTATCAGTGACATGTACTTTAAAAATGTTTTAGAGATCCTACCAGTCTTTGAAAACATCCTTGTTCCTTGTTTCAGTTCCAGTTTTATGTATATATTCTGCCTTGCACCTGATTATTCCAACAATTGATGGATGGCCTTGGGAATCTAATTCTGGTATTGATAGTCCTTACTGATTGTCTCCCCTCGTAGCTGATTTTTTCATTATTGTGTAAATTTAGATCATGAGCTCATGTTTAGCTAAACAGCTGACCTTGTAAGACGCTTAGGTGTGAATGCTCGTAAACTTCAGCAGAAAGTCGGCAAAATTTATTTGTGTCCCTCCAATGAGTTGCCCACGAGGACACCGTTTTCTACAAGTGTTGGTCCAATACTCCCTCTAGAGGAAGGGGACTCCGACAGGGCTGATTGGCGGCCCCCGATCTGGGGCAGGGGCAGTGGGCAGCCTGTGGCCCGGGCTGGAGCCTCTTTGCATGTGTCCCTGGGACACATCTGCCTGCAAACTTCGGTAAACTGGCAGGAAGATACGATGCCCAGACCTATGGTTAGCTGTGCAGCGAGGTGTACTGTGAGGACAGGTTCCACACACACTTCAAGTAAGAGGTCGGCCTGAGTGGAAAGGTGAGAGTTTGGGCAGCTGTGCAGACAAAGAAGGCGCCCTTTGGCCTGGGCCTAAATGCTTGTGACACCCCACTGGACCTGCCGGGCTCTGAGGGCCCTGCCCTGGGCCCCCTGCTCCCCTGCCCTTTGTTCAGTCACAGCAGAGATGGCCACACTCACTCCTTCAGTGAGGGCAGAGTTCCAACCAACCTCAGCTCCGCCAACTCTCCGCAGGTTACCATGGACTACAGATGATGCATCCTGAGGCCAGGGCGTTCCGAGAATGCCAAGGGCAGACATGATGACCTTAAATGATTTCCTCTTGTGTCAGGTTTGGTAAACTTTAGGAGCTACGTAATGGTCCACTTACAGAAATGTTCAAATTTACTGGCATTTCATATATTCTCTGCTATAACATTGTCCTGATTCTTTCTGTATATTCTTTACTTATGTTTTTGTTTTCCTTAATCAAAGTGTGTCTTTTCAATCTTTTCAAAGAAGATTCTTTGGACTTATTAAATCACCTGAATTTTATACGTTTTCTGTTGTATTAATTTCTGCTCATATCTTTATTTATCTTTTTTCTATGTTCTCAGTGTTTATTGTTTTGATCATCTGATGTCAATTAAAACACTTGGTTATTCATTTTAATAAATATTTTACTTATAAAGATTTGAACTTTTGAAGATTCCAGCTTACTTGTAAGTTTCTAAGGGTCAGGTCCTCTCCATTGTTGCTGGCCTAAGGTTTAGTTCACCATATAGCAATGTATATATTGACCTATTTTCCCCTCGACTTTCTGTGATTCCCTACATCTCACCTTTCTTTGCAGACAAGCCATTTGAAATACCCTTAACTTAGTTCACAGCCAATAAGTCATTGAAATAATGTGTATTTTTAGAGAAATCTTCTTATATAATTAGGCAGAAAATCTCACCTGCCATAGTTTTCAAAACAGCATAATTTCACTCTTCTCAATGCTTAATCTGTTGTATTACACAACCTTTGAGTATTTAGCTTTATCAATGACATGTACTTTAAAAATGTTTTAGAGATCCTACCAGTCTTTGAAAACATCCTTGTTCCTTGTTTCAGTCCCAGTTTTTTGTATATATTCTGCCTTGCACCTGATTATTCCAACAATTGATGGATGGCCTTGGGAATCTAATTCTGGTATTGATACTCTTTACTGATTGTCTCCCCTCGTAGATGATTTTTTCATTATTGTGTAAATTTAGATCATGATCTCAAGTTTAGCTAAACAGCTGACCTTGTAAGATGCTTAGGTGTGTACGCTCGCAATCTTCAGGAGAAAGTCGGCAAAATTTATTTGTGTCCCTCCAATGAGTTGCCCACGAGGACACCGTTTTCTACAAGTGTTGGTCCAATACTCCCTCTAGAGACAGGGGACTCCGACACGGCTGATTGGCGGCCCCCGATCTGGGGCAGGGGCAGTGGGCAGCCTGTGGCCCGGGCAGGAGCCTCTTTGCATGTGTCCCTGGGACACATCTGCCTGCGAACTTCGGTCACCTGGCAGGAAGCTACGATGCCCAGACCTATGGTTAGCTGTGCAGCGAGGTGTACTGTGAGGACAGGTTCCACACACACTTCAAGTAAGAGGTCGGCCTGAGTGGAAAGGTGAGAGTTTGGGCAGCTGTGCAGACAAAGAAGGCGCCCTTTGGCCTGGGCCTAAATGCTTGTGACACCCCACTGGACCTGCCGTGCTCTGAGGGCCCTGCCCTGGGCACCCTGCTCCCCTGCCCTTTGTTCAGTCACAGCAGAGATGGCCACACCCACTCCTTCAGTGAGGGCAGAGTTCCAACCAACCTCAGCTCCGCCACCTCTCCACAGGTTACCATGGACTACAGAGGCTGCATTCTGAGGCCAGGGCGTTCCGAGAATGCCAAGGGCAGACATGATGACCTTAAATGATTTCCTCTTGTGTCAGGTTTGGTAAACTTTAGGAGCTAGGTAATGGTCCACTTACAGAAATGTTCAAATTTACTGGCATTTCATATATTCTCTGCTATAACATTGTCCTGATTCTTTCTGTATATTCTTTACTTATGTTTTTGTTTTCCTTAATCAAAGTGTGTCTTTTCAATCTTTTCAAAGAAGATTCTTTGGACTTACTAAATCACCTGAATTTTATACGTTTTCTGTTGTATTAAGTTCTGCTCATATCTTTATTTATCTTTTTTCTATGTTCTCAGGGTTTATTGTTTTGATCATCTGATGTCAATTAAAACACTTGGTTATTCATTTTAATAAATATTTTACTTATAAAGATTTGAACTTTTGAAGATTCCAGCTTACTTGTAAGTTTCTAAGGGTCAGGTCCTCTCCATTGTTGCTGGCCTAATGTTTAGTTCAACATATAGCAATGTATATATTGACCTATTTTCCCCTCGACTTTCTCTGATTCCCTACATCTCACCTTTCTTTGCAGACAAGCCATTTGAAATACCCTTAACTTATTTCACAGCCAATAAGTCATTGAAATAATGTGTATTTTTAGAGAAATCTTCTTATATAATTAGGCAGAAAATCTCACCTGCCATAGTTTTCAAAACAGCATAATTTCACTCTTCTCAATGCTTAATCTGTTGTATTACACAACCTTTGAGTATTTAGCTTTATCAGTGACATGTACTTTAAAAATGTTTGAGAGATCCTACCAGTCTTTGAAAACATCCTTGTTCCTTGTTTCAGTTCCAGTTTTATGTATATATTCTGCCTTGCACCTGATTATTCCAACAATTGATGGATGGCCTTGGGAATCTAATTCTGGTATTGATACCCTTACTGATTGTCTCCCCTCGTAGCTGATTTTTTCATTATTGTGTAAATTTAGATCATGAGCTCATGTTTAGCTAAACAGCTGACCTTGTAAGACGCTTAGGTGTGTACGCTCGCAAGCTTCAGGAGAAAGTCGGCAAAATTTATTTGTGTCCCTCCAATGAGTTGCCCACGAGGACACCGTTTTCTACAAGTGTTGGTCCAATACTCCCTCTAGAGACAGGGGACTCCGACACGGCTGATTGGCGGCCCCCGATCTGGGGCAGCGGCAGTGGGCAGCCTGTGGCCCGGGCAGGAGCCTCTTTGCATGTGTCCCTGGGACACATCTGCCTGCGAACTTCGGTCACCTGGCAGGAAGCTACGATGCCCAGACCTATTGTTAGCTGTGCAGCGAGGTGTACTGTGAGGACAGGTTCCACACACACTTCAAGTAAGAGGTCGGCCTGAGTGGAAAGGTGAGAGTTTGGGCAGCTGTGCAGACAAAGAAGGCGCCCTTTCGCCTGGGCCTAAATGCTTGTGACACCCCACTGGACCTGCCGTGCTCTGAGGGCCCTGCCCTGGGCCCCCTGCTCCCCTGCCCTTTGTTCAGTCACAGCAGAGATGGCCACACCCACTCCTACAGTGAGGCCAGAGTTCCACCCACCCTCAGCCCTGCCCCCTCTCCGCAGGTTACCATGGACTACAGAGGCTGCATCCTGAGGCCAGGGCGTTCCGAGAATGCCAAGGGCAGACATGATGACCTTAAATGATTTCCTCTTGTGTCAGGTTTGGTAAACTTTAGGAGCTAGGAAATGGTCCACTTTACAGAAATGTTCAAATTTACTGGCATTTCATATATTCTCTGCTATAACATTGTCCTGATTCTTTCTGTATATTCTATACTTATGTTTTTGTTTTCCTTAATCAAAGTGTGTCTTTTCAATCTTTTCAAAGAAGATTCTTTGGACTTACTAAATCACCTGAATTTTATACGTTTTCTGTTGTATTAAGTTCTGCTCATATCTTTATTTATCTTTTTTCTATGTTCTCAGGGTTTATTGTTTTGATCTTCTGATGTCAATTAAAACACTTGGTTATTCATTTTAATAAATATTTTACTTATAAAGATTTGAACTTTTGAAGATTCCAGCTTACTTGTAAGTTTCTAAGGGTCAGGTCCTCTCCATTGTTGCTGGCCTAAGGTTTAGTTCACCATATAGCAATGTATATATTGACCTATTTTCCCCTCGACTTTCTGTGATTCCCTACATCTCACCTTTCTTTGCAGACAAGCCATTTGAAATACCCTTAACTTATTTCACAGCCAATAAGTCATTGAAATAATGTGTATTTTTAGAGAAATCTTCTTATATAATTAGGCAGAAAATCTCACCTGCCATAGTTTTCAAAACAGCATAATTTCACTCTTCTCAATGCTTAATCTGTTGTATTACACAACCTTTGAGTATTTAGCTTTATCAGTGACATGTACTTTAAAAATGTTTTACAGATCCTACCAGTCTTTGAAAACATCCTTGTTCCTTGTTTCAGTTCCAGTTTTATGTATATATTCTGCCTTGCACCTGATTATTCCAACAATTGATGGATGGCCTTGGGAATCTAATTCTGGTATTGATAGTCCTTACTGATTGTCTCCCCTCGTAGCTGATTTTTTCATTATTGTGTAAATTTAGATCATGAGCTCATGTTTAGCTAAACAGCTGACCTTGTAAGACGCTTAGGTGTGTACGCTCGCAAGCTTCAGGAGAAAGTCGGCAAAATTTATTTGTGTCCCTCCAATGAGTTGCCCACGAGGACACAGTTTTCTACAAGTGTTGGTCCAATACTCCCTCTAGAGACAGGGGACTCCGACACGGCTGATTGGCGGCCCCCGATCTGGGGCAGCGGCAGTGGGCAGCCTGTGGCCCGGGCAGGAGCCTCTTTGCATGTGTCCCTGGGACACATCTGCCTGCGAACTTCGGTCACCTGGCAGGAAGCTACGATGCCCAGACCTATTGTTAGCTGTGCAGCGAGGTGTACTGTGAGGACAGGTTCCACACACACTTCAAGTAAGAGGTCGGCCTGAGTGGAAAGGTGAGAGTTTGGGCCGCTGTGCAGACAAAGAAGGCGCCCTTTCGCCTGGGCCTAAATGCTTGTGACACCCCACTGGACCTGCCGTGCTCTGAGGGCCCTGCCCTGGGCCCCCTGCTCCCCTGCCCTTTGTTCAGTCACAGCAGAGATGGCCACACCCACTCCTACAGTGAGGCCAGAGTTCCACCCACCCTCAGCCCTGCCCCCTCTCCGCAGGTTACCATGGACTACAGAGGCTGCATCCTGAGGCCAGGGCGTTCCGAGAATGCCAAGGGCAGACATGATGACCTTAAATGATTTCCTCTTGTGTCAGGTTTGGTAAACTTTAGGAGCTAGGAAATGGTCCACTTTACAGAAATGTTCAAATTTACTGGCATTTCATATATTCTCTGCTATAACATTGTCCTGATTCTTTCTGTATATTCTATACTTATGTTTTTGTTTTCCTTAATCAAAGTGTGTCTTTTCAATCTTTTCAAAGAAGATTCTTTGGACTTACTAAATCACCTGAATTTTATACGTTTTCTGTTGTATTAAGTTCTGCTCATATCTTTATTTATCTTTTTTCTATGTTCTCAGGGTTTATTGTTTTGATCTTCTGATGTCAATTAAAACACTTGGTTATTCATTTTAATAAATATTTTACTTATAAAGATTTGAACTTTTGAAGATTCCAGCTTACTTGTAAGTTTCTAAGGGTCAGGTCCTCTCCATTGTTGCTGGCCTAAGGTTTAGTTCACCATATAGCAATGTATATATTGACCTATTTTCCCCTCGACTTTCTGTGATTCCCTACATCTCACCTTTCTTTGCAGACAAGCCATTTGAAATACCCTTAACTTATTTCACAGCCAATAAGTCATTGAAATAATGTGTATTTTTAGAGAAATCTTCTTATATAATTAGGCAGAAAATCTCACCTGCCATAGTTTTCAAAACAGCATAATTTCACTCTTCTCAATGCTTAATCTGTTGTATTACACAACCTTTGAGTATTTAGCTTTATCAGTGACATGTACTTTAAAAATGTTTTAGAGATCCTACCAGTCTTTGAAAACATCCTTGTTCCTTGTTTCAGTTCCAGTTTTATGTATATATTCTGCCTTGCACCTGATTATTCCAACAATTGATGGATGGCCTTGGGAATCTAATTCTGGTATTGATAGTCCTTACTGATTGTCTCCCCTCGTAGCTGATTTTTTCATTATTGTGTAAATTTAGATCATGAGCTCATGTTTAGCTAAACAGCTGACCTTGTAAGACGCTTAGGTGTGATTGCTTGTAAGCTTCAGGAGAAAGTCGGCAAAATTTATTTGTGTCCCTCCAATGAGTTGCCCACGAGGACACCGTTTTCTACAAGTGTTGGTCCAATACTCCCTCTAGAGGAAGGGGACTCCGACAGGGCTGATTGGCGGCCCCCGATCTGGGGCAGGGGCAGTGGGAAGCCTGTGGCCCGGGCTGGAACCTCTTTGCATGTGTCCCTGGGACACATCTGCCTGCAAACTTTGGTCACCTGGCAGGAAGCTACGATGCCCAGACCTATGGTTAGCTGTGCAGCGAGGTGTACTGTGAGGACAGGTTCCACACACACTTCAAGTAAGAGGTCGGCCTGAGTGGAAAGGTGAGAGTTTGGGCAGCTGTGCAGACAAAGAAGGCTCCCTTTGGCCTGGGCCTAAATGCTTGTGACAGCCCACTGGACGTGCCTTGCTCTGAGGGCCATGCGCTGGGCCCCCTGCTCCCCTGCCCTTTGTTCAGTCACAGCAGAAATGGCCACACCCACTCCTTCAGTGAGGGCAGAGTTCCAACCAACCTCAGCTCCGCCACCTCTCCGCAGGTTACCATGGACTACAGAGGCTGCATCCTGAGGCCAGGGCGTTCCGAGAATGCCAAGGGCAGACATGATGACCTTAAATGATTTCCTCTTGTGTCAGGTTTGGTAAACTTTAGGAGCTAGGTAATGGTCCACTTACAGAAATGTTCAAATTTACTGGCATTTCATATATTCTCTGCTATAACATTGTCCTGATTCTTTCTGTATATTCTTTACTTATGTTTTTGTTTTCCTTAATCAAAGTGTGTCTTTTCAATCTTTTCAAAGAAGATTCTTTGGACTTACTAAATCACCTGAATTTTATACGTTTTCTGTTGTATTAAGTTCTGCTCATATCTTTATTTATCTTTTTTCTATGTTCTCAGTGTTTATTGTTTTGATCATCTGATGTCAATTAAAACACTTGGTTTTTCATTTTAATAAATATTTTACTTATAAAGATTTGAACTTTTGAAGATTCCAGCTTACTTGTAAGTTTCTAAGGGTCAGGTCCTCTCCATTGTTGCTGGCCTAATGTTTAGTTCAACATATAGCAATGTATATATTGACCTATTTTCCCCTCGACTTTCTGTGATTCCCTACATCTCACCTTTCTTTGCAGAAAAGCCATTTGAAATACCCTTAACTTATTTCACAGCCAATAAGTCATTGAAATAATGTGTATTTTTAGAGAAATCTTCTTATATAATTAGGCAGAAAATCTCACCTGCCATAGTTTTCAAAACAGCATAATTTCACTCTTCTCAATGCTTAATCTGTTGTATTACACAACCTTTGAGTATTTAGCTTTATCAGTGACATGTACTTTAAAAATGTTTTAGAGATCCTACCAGTCTTTGAAAACATCCTTGTTCCTTGTTTCAGGTCCAGTTTTATGTATATATTCTGCCTTGCACCTGATTATTCCAACAATTGATGGATGGCCTTGGGAATCTAATTCTGGTATTGATACCCTTACTGATTGTCTCCCCTCGTAGCTGATTTTTTCATTATTGTGTAAATTTAGATCATGAGCTCATGTTTAGCTAAACAGCTGACCTTGTAAGACGCTTAGGTGTGTACACTCGCAAGCTTCAGGAGAAAGTCGGCAAAATTTATTTGTGTCCCTCCAATGAGTTGCCCACGAGGACACCGTTTTCTACAAGTGTTGGTCCAATACTCCCTCTAGAGACAGGGGACTCCGACACGGCAGATTGGCGGCCCCCGATCTGGGGCAGCGGCAGTGGGCAGCCTGTGGCCCGGGCAGGAGCCTCTTTGCATGTGTCCCTGGGACAAATCTGCCTGCGAACTTCGGTCACCTGGCAGGAAGCTACGATGCCCAGACCTATTGTTAGCTGTGCAGCGAGGTGTACTGTGAGGACAGGTTCCACACACACTTCAAGTAAGAGGTCGGCCTGAGTGGAAAGGTGAGAGTTTGGGCAGCTGTGCAGACAAAGAAGGCGCCCTTTGGCTTGGGCCTAAATGCTTGTGACACCCCACTGGACCTGCCGTGCTCTGAGGGCCCTGCCCTGGGCCCCCTGCTCCCCTGCCCTTTGTTCAGTCACAGCAGAGATGGCCACACCCACTCCTCCAGTGAGGCCAGAGTTCCACCCACCCTCAGCCCCGCCCCCTCTCCGCAGGTTACCATGGACTACAGAGGCTGCATCCTGAGGCCAGGGCGTTCCGAGAATGCCAAGGGCAGACATGATGACCTTAAATGATTTCCTCTTGTGTCAGGTTTGGTAAACTTTAGGAGCTAGGAAATGGTCCACTTTACAGAAATGTTCAAATTTACTGGCATTTCATATATTCTCTGCTATAACATTGTCCTGATTCTTTCTGTATATTCTATACTTATGTTTTTGTTTTCCTTAATCAAAGTGTGTCTTTTCAATCTTTTCAAAGAAGATTCTTTGGACTTACTAAATCACCTGAATTTTATACGTTTTCTGTTGTATTAAGTTCTGCTCATATCTTTATTTATCTTTTTTCTATGTTCTCAGGGTTTATTGTTTTGATCTTCTGATGTCTATTAAAACACTTGGTTATTCATTTTAATAAATATTTTACTTATAAAGATTTGAACTTTTGAAGATTCCAGCTTACTTGTAAGTTTCTATGGGTCAGGTCCTCTCCATTGTTGCTGGCCTAAGGTTTAGTTCACCATATAGCAATGTATATATTGACCTATTTTCCCCTCGACTTTCTGTGATTCCCTACATCTCACCTTTCTTTGCAGACAAGCCATTTGAAATACCCTTAACTTATTTCACAGCCAATAAGTCATTGAAATAATGTGTATTTTTAGAGAAATCTTCTTATATAATTAGGCAGAAAATCTCACCTGCCATAGTTTTCAAAACAGCATAATTTCACTCTTCTCAATGCTTAATCTGTTGTATTACACAACCTTTGAGTATTTAGCTTTATCAGTGACATGTACTTTAAAAATGTTTTAGAGATCCTACCAGTCTTTGAAAACATCCTTGTTCCTTGTTTCAGTTCCAGTTTTATGTATATATTCTGCCTTGCACCTGATTATTCCAACAATTGATGGATGGCCTTGGGAATCTAATTCTGGTATTGATACTCTTTACTGATTGTCTCCCCTCGTAGCTGATTTTTTCATTATTGTGTAAATTTAGATCATGATCTCATGTTTAGCTAAACAGCTGACCTTGTAAGATGCTTAGGTGTGTACGCTCGCAAACTTAAGGAGAAAGTCGGCAAAATTTATTTGTGTCCCTCCAATGAGTTGCCCACGAGGACACCGTTTTCTACAAGTGTTGGTCCAATACTCCCTCTAGAGACAGGGGACTCCGACACGGCTGATTGGCGGCCCCCGATCTGGGGCAGGGGCTGTGGGCAGCCTGTGGCCCGGGCAGGAGCCTCTTTGCATGTGTCCCTGGGACACATCTGCCTGCGAACTTCGGTCACCTGGCAGGAAGCTACGATGCCCAGACCTATGGTTAGCTGTGCAGCGAGGTGTACTGTGAGGACAGGTTCCACACACACTTCAAGTAAGAGGTCGGCCTGAGTGGAAAGGTGAGAGTTTGGGCAGCTGTTCAGACAAAGAAGGCGCCCTTTGGCCTGGGCCTAAATGCTTGTGACAGCCCACTGGACCTGCCGTGCTCTGAGGGCCCTGCCCTGGGCCCCCTGCTCCCCTGCCCTTTGTTCAGTCACAGCAGAGATGGCCACACCCACTCCTTCAGTGAGGGCAGAGTTCCAACCACCCTCAGCCCCGCCCCCTCTCCGCAGGTTACCATGGACTACAGAGGCTGCATCCTGAGGCCAGGGCGTTCCGAGAATGCCAAGGGCAGACATGATGACCTTAAATGATTTCCTCTTGTGTCAGGTTTGGTAAACTTTAGGAGCTAGGAAATGGTCCACTTTACAGAAATGTTCAAATTTACTGGCATTTCATATATTCTCTGCTATAACATTGTCCTGATTCTTTCTGTATATTCTATACTTATGTTTTTGTTTTCCTTAATCAAAGTGTGTCTTTTCAATCTTTTCAAAGAAGATTTTTTGGACTTCCTATATCACCTGAATTTTATACGTTTTCTGTTGTATTAAGTTCTGCTCATATCTTTATTTATCTTTTTTCTATGTTCTCAGGGTTTATTGTTTTGATCTTCTGATGTCAATTAAAACACTTGGTTATTCATTTTAATAAATATTTTACTTATAAAGATTTGAACTTTTGAAGATTCCAGCTTACTTGTAAGTTTCTAAGGGTCAGGTCCTCTCCATTGTTGCTGGCCTAAGGTTTAGTTCACCATATAGCAATGTATATATTGACCTATTTTCCCCTCGACTTTCTGTGATTCCCTACATCTCACCTTTCTTTGCAGACAAGCCATTTGAAATACCCCTAACTTATTTCACAGCCAATAAGTCATTGAAATAATGTGTATTTTTTAGAGAAAACTTCTTATATAATTAGGCAGAAAATCTCACCTGCCATAGTTTTCAAAACAGCATAATTTCACTCTTCTCAATGCTTAATCTGTTGTATTACACAACCTTTGAGTATTTAGCTTTATCAATTACATGTCCTTTAAAAATGTTTTAGAGATCCTACCAGTCTTTGAAAACATCCTTGTTCCTTGTTTCAGTTCCAGTTTTATGTATATATTCTGCCTTGCACCTGATTATTCCAACAATTGATGGATGGCCTTGGGAATCTAATTCTGGTATTGATAGTCTTTACTGATTGTCTCCCCTCGTAGCTGATTTTTTCATTATTGTGTAAATTTAGATCATGAGCTCATGTTTAGCTAAACAGCTGACCTTGTAAGACGCTTAGGTGTGAATGCTCGTAAGCTTCAGGAGAAAGTCGGCAAAATTTATTTGTGTCCCTCCAATGAGTTGCCCACGAGGACACCGTTTTCTACAAGTGTTGGTCCAATACTCCCTCTAGAGGAAGGGGACTCCGACAGGGCTGATTGGCGGCCCCCGATCTGGGGCAGGGGCAGTGGGCAGCCTGTGGCCCGGGCTGGAGCCTCTTTGCATGTGTCCCTGGGACACATCTGCCTGCGAACTTCGGTCACCTGGCAGGAAGCTACGATGCCCAGACCTATGGTTAGCTGTGCAGCGAGGTGTACTGTGAGGACAGGTTCCACACACACTTCAAGTAAGAGGTCGGCCTGAGTGGAAAGGTGAGAGTTTGGGCAGCTGTTCAGACAAAGAAGGCGCCCTTTGGCCTTGGCCTAAATGCTTGTGACAGCCCACTGGACCTGCCGTGCTCTGAGGGCCCTGCCCTGGGCCCCCTGCTCCCCTGCCCTTTGTTCAGTCACAGCAGAGATGGCCACACCCACTCCTTCAGTGAGGCCAGAGTTCCAACCACCCTCAGCCCCGCCCCCTCTCCGCAGGTTACCATGGACTACAGAGGCTGCATCCTGAGGCCAGGGCGTTCCGAGAATGCCAAGGGCAGACATGATGACCTTAAATGATTTCCTCTTGTGTCAGGTTTGGTAAACTTTAGGAGCTAGGAAATGGTCCACTTTACAGAAATGTTCAAATTTACTGGCATTTCATATATTCTCTGCTATAACATTGTCCTGATTCTTTCTGTATATTCTTTACTTATGTTTTTGTTTTCCTTAATCAAAGTGTGTCTTTTCAATCTTTTCAAAGAAGATTCTTTGGACTTACTAAATCACCTGAATTTTATACGTTTTCTGTTGTATTAAGTTCTGCTCATATCTTTATTTATCTTTTTTCTATGTTCTCAGGGTTTATTGTTTTGATCTTCTGATGTCAATTAAAACACTTGGTTATTCATTTTAATAAATATTTTACTTATAAAGATTTGAACTTTTGAAGATTCCAGCTTACTTGTAAGTTTCTAAGGGTCAGGTCCTCTCCATTGTTGCTGGCCTAATGTTTAGTTCAACATATAGCAATGTATATATTGACCTATTTTCCCCTCGACTTTCTGTGATTCCCTACATCTCACCTTTCTTTGCAGACAAGCCATTTGAAATACCCTTAACATATTTCACAGCCAATAAGGCATTGAAATAATGTGTATTTTTAGAGAAATCTTCTTATATAATTAGGCAGAAAATCTCACCTGCCATAGTTTTCAAAACAGCATAATTTCACTCTTCTCAATGCTTAATCTGTTGTATTACACAACCTTTGAGTATTTAGCTTTATCAGTGACATGTACTTTAAAAATGTTTTAGAGATCCTACCAGTCTTTGAAAACATCCTTGTTCCTTGTTTCAGTTCCAGTTTTATGTATATATTCTGCCTTGCACCTGATTATTCCAACAATTGATGGATGGCCTTGGGAATCTAATTCTGGTATTGATACTCTTTACTGATTGTCTCCCCTCGTAGCTGATTTTTTCATTATTGTGTAAATTTAGATCATGATCTCATGTTTAGCTAAACAGCTGACCTTGTAAGATGCTTAGGTGTGTACGCTCGCAAACTTAAGGAGAAAGTCGGCAAAATTTATTTGTGTCCCTCCAATGAGTTGCCCACGAGGACACCGTTTTCTACAAGTGTTGGTCCAATACTCCCTCTAGAGACAGGGGACTCCGACACGGCTGATTGGCGGCCCCCGATCTGGGGCAGGGGCTGTGGGCAGCCTGTGGCCCGGGCAGGAGCCTCTTTGCATGTGTCCCTGGGACACATCTGCCTGCGAACTTCGGTCACCTGGCAGGAAGCTACGATGCCCAGACCTATGGTTAGCTGTGCAGCGAGGTGTACTGTGAGGACAGGTTCCACACACACTTCAAGTAAGAGGTCGGCCTGAGTGGAAAGGTGAGAGTTTGGGCAGCTGTTCAGACAAAGAAGGCGCCCTTTGGCCTGGGCCTAAATGCTTGTGACAGCCCACTGGACCTGCCGTGCTCTGAGGGCCCTGCCCTGGGCCCCCTGCTCCCCTGCCCTTTGTTCAGTCACAGCAGAGATGGCCACACCCACTCCTTCAGTGAGGCCAGAGTTCCAACCACCCTCAGCCCCGCCCCCTCTCCGCAGGTTACCATGGACTACAGAGGCTGCATCCTGAGGCCAGGGCGTTCCGAGAATGCCAAGGGCAGACATGATGACCTTAAATGATTTCCTCTTGTGTCAGGTTTGGTAAACTTTAGGAGCTAGGAAATGGTCCACTTTACAGAAATGTTCAAATTTACTGGCATTTCATATATTGTCTGCTATAACATTGTCCTGATTCTTTCTGTATATTCTATACTTATGTTTTTGTTTTCCTTAATCAAAGTGTGTCTTTTCAATCTTTTCAAAGAAGATTCTTTGGACTTACTATATCACCTGAATTTTGTACGTTTTCTGTTGTATTAAGTTCTGCTCATATCTTTATTTATCTTTTTTCTATGTTCTCAGGGTTTATTGTTTTGATCTTCTGATGTCAATTAAAACACTTGGTTATTCATTTTAATAAATATTTTACTTATAAAGATTTGAACTTTTGAAGATTCCAGCTTACTTGTAAGTTTCTAAGGGTCAGGTCCTCTCCATTGTTGCTGGCCTAAGGTTTAGTTCACCATATAGCAATGTATATATTGACCTATTTTCCCCTCGACTTTCTGTGATTCCCTACATCTCACCTTTCTTTGCAGACAAGCCATTTGAAATACCCCTAACTTATTTCACAGCCAATAAGTCATTGAAATAATGTGTATTTTTTAGAGAAAACTTCTTATATAATTAGGCAGAAAATCTCACCTGCCATAGTTTTCAAAACAGCATAATTTCACTCTTCTCAATGCTTAATCTGTTGTATTACACAACCTTTGAGTATTTAGCTTTATCAATGACATGTCCTTTAAAAATGTTTTAGAGATCCTACCAGTCTTTGAAAACATCCTTGTTCCTTGTTTCAGTTCCAGTTTTATGTATATATTCTGCCTTGCACCTGATTATTCCAACAATTGATGGATGGCCTTGGGAATCTAATTCTGGTATTGATAGTCTTTACTGATTGTCTCCCCTCGTAGCTGATTTTTTCATTATTGTGTAAATTTAGATCATGAGCTCATGTTTAGCTAAACAGCTGACCTTGTAAGACGCTTAGGTGTGAATGCTCGTAAGCTTCAGGAGAAAGTCGGCAAAATTTATTTGTGTCCCTCCAATGAGTTGCCCACGAGGACACCGTTTTCTACAAGTGTTGGTCCAATACTCCCTCTAGAGGAAGGGGACTCCGACAGGGCTGATTGGCGGCCCCCGATCTGGGGCAGGGGCAGTGGGCAGCCTGTGGCCCGGGCTGGAGCCTCTTTGCATGTGTCCCTGGGACACATCTGCCTGCGAACTTCGGTCACCTGGCAGGAAGCTACGATGCCCAGACCTATGGTTAGCTGTGCAGCGAGGTGTACTGTGAGGACAGGTTCCACACACACTTCAAGTAAGAGGTCGGCCTGAGTGGAAAGGTGAGAGTTTGGGCAGCTGTTCAGACAAAGAAGGCGCCCTTTGGCCTTGGCCTAAATGCTTGTGACAGCCCACTGGACCTGCCGTGCTCTGAGGGCCCTGCCCTGGGCCCCCTGCTCCCCTGCCCTTTGTTCAGTCACAGCAGAGATGGCCACACCCACTCCTTCAGTGAGGCCAGAGTTCCAACCACCCTCAGCCCCGCCCCCTCTCCGCAGGTTACCATGGACTACAGAGGCTGCATCCTGAGGCCAGGGCGTTCCGAGAATGCCAAGGGCAGACATGATGACCTTAAATGATTTCCTCTTGTGTCAGGTTTGGTAAACTTTAGGAGCTAGGAAATGGTCCACTTTACAGAAATGTTCAAATTTACTGGCATTTCATATATTCTCTGCTATAACATTGTCCTGATTCTTTCTGTATATTCTTTACTTATGTTTTTGTTTTCCTTAATCAAAGTGTGTCTTTTCAATCTTTCAAAGAAGATTCTTTGGACTTACTAAATCACCTGAATTTTATACGTTTTCTGTTGTATTAAGTTCTGCTCATATCTTTATTTATCTTTTTTCTATGTTCTCAGGGTTTATTGTTTTGATCTTCTGATGTCAATTAAAACACTTGGTTATTCATTTTAATAAATATTTTACTTATAAAGATTTGAACTTTTGAAGATTCCAGCTTACTTGTAAGTTTCTAAGGGTCAGGTCCTCTCCATTGTTGCTGGCCTAATGTTTAGTTCAAAATATAGCAATGTATATATTGACCTATTTTCCCCTCGACTTTCTGTGATTCCCTACATCTCACCTTTCTTTGCAGACAAGCCATTTGAAATACCCTTAACATATTTCACAGCCAATAAGGCATTGAAATAATGTGTATTTTTAGAGAAATCTTCTTATATAATTAGGCAGAAAATCTCACCTGCCATAGTTTTCAAAACAGCATAATTTCACTCTTCTCAATGCTTAATCTGTTGTATTACACAACCTTTGAGTATTTAGCTTTATCAGTGACATGTACTTTAAAAATGTTTTAGAGATCCTACCAGTCTTTGAAAACATCCTTGTTCCTTGTTTCAGTTCCAGTTTTATGTATATATTCTGCCTTGCACCTGATTATTCCAACAATTGATGGATGGCCTTGGGAATCTAATTCTGGTATTGATACTCTTTACTGATTGTCTCCCCTCGTAGCTGATTTTTTCATTATTGTGTAAATTTAGATCATGATCTCATGTTTAGCTAAACAGCTGACCTTGTAAGATGCTTAGGTGTGTACGCTCGCAAACTTAAGGAGAAAGTCGGCAAAATTTATTTGTGTCCCTCCAATGAGTTGCCCACGAGGACACCGTTTTCTACAAGTGTTGGTCCAATACTCCCTCTAGAGACAGGGGACTCCGACACGGCTGATTGGCGGCCCCCGATCTGGGGCAGGGGCTGTGGGCAGCCTGTGGCCCGGGCAGGAGCCTCTTTGCATGTGTCCCTGGGACACATCTGCCTGCGAACTTCGGTCACCTGGCAGGAAGCTACGATGCCCAGACCTATGGTTAGCTGTGCAGCGAGGTGTACTGTGAGGACAGGTTCCACACACACTTCAAGTAAGAGGTCGGCCTGAGTGGAAAGGTGAGAGTTTGGGCAGCTGTTCAGACAAAGAAGGCGCCCTTTGGCCTGGGCCTAAATGCTTGTGACAGCCCACTGGACATGCCGTGCTCTGAGGGCCCTGCCCTGGGCCCCCTGCTCCCCTGCCCTTTGTTCAGTCACAGCAGAGATGGCCACACCCACTCCTTCAGTGAGGCCAGAGTTTCAACCACCCTCAGCCCCGCCCCCTCTCCGCAGGTTACCATGGACTACAGAGGCTGCATCCTGAGGCCAGGGCGTTCCGAGAATGCCAAGGGCAGACATGATGACCTTAAATGATTTCCTCTTGTGTCAGGTTTGGTAAACTTTAGGAGCTAGGAAATGGTCCACTTTACAGAAATGTTCAAATTTACTGGCATTTCATATATTCTCTGCTATAACATTGTCCTGATTCTTTCTGTATATTCTTTACTTATGTTTTTGTTTTCCTTAATCAAAGTGTGTCTTTTCAATCTTTTCAAAGAAGATTCTTTGGACTTACTAAATCACCTGAATTTTATACGTTTTCTGTTGTATTAAGTTCTGCTCATATCTTTATTTATCTTTTTTCTATGTTCTCAGGGTTTATTGTTTTGATCTTCTGATGTCAATTAAAACACTTGGTTATTCATTTTAATAAATATTTTACTTATAAAGATTTGAACTTTTGAAGATTCCAGCTTACTTGTAAGTTTCTAAGGGTCAGGTCCTCTCCATTGTTGCTGGCCTAAGGTTTAGTTCACCATATAGCAATGTATATATTGACCTATTTTCCCCTCGACTTTCTGTGATTCCCTACATCTCACCTTTCTTTGCAGACAAGCCATTTGAAATACCCCTAACTTATTTCACAGCCAATAAGTCATTGAAATAATGTGTATTTTTTAGAGAAAACTTCTTATATAATTAGGCAGAAAATCTCACCTGCCATAGTTTTCAAAACAGCATAATTTCACTCTTCTCAATGCTTAATCTGTTGTATTACACAACCTTTGAGTATTTAGCTTTATCAATGACATGTAGTTTAAAAATGTTTTAGAGATCCTACCAGTCTTTGAAAACATCCTTGTTCCTTGTTTCAGTTCCAGTTTTATGTATATATTCTGCCTTGCACCTGATTATTCCAACAATTGATGGATGGCCTTGGGAATCTAATTCTGGTATTGATAGTCTTTACTGATTGTCTCCCCTCGTAGCTGATTTTTTCATTATTGTGTAAATTTAGATCATGAGCTCATGTTTAGCTAAACAGCTGACCTTGTAAGACGCTTAGGTGTGAATGCTCGTAAGCTTCAGGAGAAAGTCGGCAAAATTTATTTGTGTCCCTCCAATGAGTTGCCCACGAGGACACCGTTTTCTACAAGTGTTGGTCCAATACTCCCTGTAGAGGAAGGGGACTCCGACAGGGCTGATTGGCGTCCCCCGATCTGGGGCAGGGGCAGTGGGCAGCCTGTGGCCCGGGCTGGAGCCTCTTTGCATGTGTCCCTGGGACACATCTGCCTGCAAACTTTGGTCACCTGGCAGGAAGCTACGATGCCCAGACCTATGGTTAGCTGTGCAGCGAGGTGTACTGTGAGGACAGGTTCCACACACACTTCAAGTAAGAGGTCGGCCTGAGTGGAAAGGTGAGAGTTTGGGCAGCTGTTCAGACAAAGAAGGCGCCCTTTGGCCTGGGCCTAAATGCTTGTGACAGCCCACTGGACCTGCCGTGCTCTGAGGGCCCTGCCCTGGGCCCCCTGCTCCCCTGCCCTTTGTTCAGTCACAGCAGAGATGGCCACACCCACTCCTTCAGTGAGGCCAGAGTTCCAACCACCCTCAGCCCCGCCCCCTCTCCGCAGGTTACCATGGACTACAGAGGCTGCATCCTGAGGCCATGGCGTTCCGAGAATGCCAAGGGCAGACATGATGACTTTAAATGATTTCTTCTTGTGTCAGGTTTGGTAAACTTTAGGAGCTAGGAAATGGTCCACTTACAGAAATGTTCAAATTTACTGGCATTTCATACATTCTCTGCTATAACATTGTCCTGATTCTTTCTGTATATTCTTTCCTTATGTTTTTGTTTTCCTTAATCAAAGTGTGTCTTTTCAATCTTTTCAAAGAAGATTCTTTGGACTTACTAAATCACCTGAATTTTATACGTTTTCTGTTGTATTAAGTTCTGCTCATATCTTTATTTATCTTTTTTCTATGTTCTCAGGGTTTATTGTTTTGATCTTCTGATGTCAATTAAAACACTTGGTTATTCATTTTAATAAATAATTTACTTATAAAGATTGGACCTTTTGAAGATTCCAGCTTACTTGTAAGATTCTAAGGGTCAGGTCCTCTCCATTGTTGCTGGCCTAAGGTTTAGTTCACCATATAGCAATGTATATATTGACCTATTTTCCCCTCGACTATCTGTGATTCCCTCCATCTCACCTTTCTTTGCAGACAAGCCATTTGAAATACCCTTAACTTATTTCACAGCCAATAAGTCATTGAAATAATGTGTAGTTTTTAGAGAAATCTTCTTATATAATTAGGCAGAAAATCTCACCTGCCATAGTTTTCAAAACAGCATAATTTCACTCTTCTCAATTCTTAATCTGTTGTATTACACAACCTTTGAGTATTTAGCTTTATCAATGACATGTACTTTAAAAATGTTTTAGAGATCCTACCAGTCTTTGAAAACATCCTTGTTCCTTGTTTCAGTTCCAGTTTTATGTATATATTCTGCCTTGCACCTGATTATTCCAACAATTGATGGATGGCCTTGGGAATCTAATTCTGGTATTGATAGTCTTTAATGATTGTCTCCCCTCGTAGCTGATTTTTTCATTATGGTGTAAATTTAGATCATGATCTCATGTTTAGATAAACAGCTGACCTTGTAAGACGATTAGGTGTGTACGCTAGTAAGCTTCAGGAGAAAGTCCGCAAAATTTATTTGTGTCCCTCCAATGAGTTGCCCACGAGGACACCGTTTTCTCCAAGTGTTGGTCCAATACTCCCTCTAGAGGAAGGGGATTCCGACAGGGCTGATTGGCGGCCCCCGATCTCTGGCAGGGGCTGTGGGCAGCCTGTGGCCCGGGCTGGAGCCTCTTTGCATGTGTCCCTGGGACACATCTGCCTGCGAACTTCGGTCACCTGGCAGGAAGCTACGATGCCCAGACCTATGGTTAGCTGTGCAGCGAGGTGTACTGTGAGGACAGGTTCCACACACACTTCAAGTAAGAGGTCGGCCTGAGTGGAAAGATGAGAGTTTGGGCAGCTGTGCAGACAAAGAAGGCGCCCTTTGGCCTGGGCCTAAATGCTTGTGACAGCCCACTGGACCTGCCATGCTCTGAGGGCCCTGCCCTGGGCCCCCTGCTCCCCTGCCCTTTGTTCAGTCACAGCAGAGATGGCCACACCCACTCCTTCAGTGAGGGCAGAGTTCCAAGCAACCTCAGCCCCGTCCCCTCTCCGCAGGTTACCATGGACTACAGAGGCTGCATCCTGAGGCCAGGGCGTTCCGAGAATGCCAGGGGCAGACATGATGACCTTAAATGATTTCCTCTTGTGTCAGGTTTGGTAATCTTTAGGAGCTAGGAAATGGTCCACTTTACAGAAATGTTCAAATTTACTGGCATTTCATATATTCTCTGCTATAACATTGTCCTGATTCTTTCTGTATATTCTTTCCTTTTGTTTTTGTTTTCCTTAATCAAACTGTGTCTTTTCAATCTTTTCAAAGAAGATTCTTTGGACTTACTAAATCACCTGAATTTTATACGTTTTCTGTTGTATTAAGTTCTGCTCATATCTTTATTTATCTTTTTTTCTATGTTCTCAGGGTTTATTGTTTTGATCTTCTGATGTCAATTAAAACACTTGGTTATTCATTTTAATAAATATTTTACTTATAAAGATTTGAACTTTTGAAGATTCCAGCTTACTTGTAAGTTTCTAAGGGTCAGGTCCTCTCCATTGTTGCTGGCCTAAGGTTTAGTTCACCATATAGCAATGTATATATTGACCTATTTTCCCCTCGACTTTCTGTGGTTCCCTACATCTCACCTTTCTTTGCAGACAAGCCATTTGAAATACCCTTAACTTAGTTCACAGCCAATAAGTCATTGAAATAATGTGTATTTTTTAGAGAAATCTACTTATATAATTATGCAGAAAATCTCACATGCCATAGTTTTCAAAAGAGCATAATTTCACTCTTCTCAATGCTTAATCTGTTGTATTACACAACCTTTGAGTATTTAGCTTTATCAATGACATGTATAGATCCTACCAGTCTTTGAAAACATCCTTGTTCCTTGTTTCAGGTCCAGTTTTATATATATATTCTGCCTTGCACCTGATTATTCCAACAATTGATGGATGGCCTTGGGAATCTAATTCTGGTATTGATAGTCTTTACTGATTGTCTCCCCTCGTAGCTGATTTCTTCATTATTGTGTAAATTTAGATCATGAGCTCATGTTTAGCTAAACATCTGACCTTGTAAGACGCTTAGGTGTGAACGCTCGTAAGCTTCAGCAGAAAGACGGCAAAGATTTATTTGTGTCCCGCCAATGAGTTGCCCACGAGGACACCGTTTTCTACAAGTGTTGGTCCAATACTCCCTCTAGAGGAAGGGGACTCCGACAGGGCTGATTGGCGGGCCCAGATCTGGGGCAGGGGCAGTGGGCAGCCTGTGGCCCGGGCTGGAGCCTCTTTGCATGTGTCCCTGGGACACATCTGCCTGCGAACTTCGGTCACCTGGCAGGAAGCTATGATGCCCAGACCTATGGTTAGCTGTGCAGCGAAGTGTACCGTGAGGACAGGTTCCACACACACTTCAAGTAAGATGTCGGCCTGAGTGGGAAGGTGAGAGTTTGGGCAGCTGTGCAGACAAAGAAGGCGCCCTTTGGCCTGGGCCTAAATGCTTGTGACACCCCACTGGACCTGCCGTGCTCTGAGGGCCCAGCCCTGGGCCCCCTGCTCCCCTGCCCTTTGTTCAGTCACAGCAGAGATGGCCACACCCACTCCTTCAGTGAGGGCAGAGTTCCAACCACCCTCAGCTCCGCCCCCTCTCCGCAGGTTACCATGGACTACAGAGGCTGCATCCTGAGGCCAGGGCGTTCCGAGAATGCCAAGGGCAGACATGATGACCTTAAATGATTTCTTCTTCTGTCAGGTTTGGTAAACTTTAGGAGCTAGGAAATGGTCCACTTTACAGAAATGTTCAAATTTACTGGCATTTCATATATTCTCTGCTATAACATTGTCCTGATTCTTTCTGTATATTCTTTACTTATGTTTTTGTTTTCCTTAATCAACGGGTGTCTTTTCAATCTTTTCAAAGAAGATTCTTTGGACTTACTAAATCACCTCAATTTTATACGTTTTCTGTTGTATTAAGTTCTGCTCATATCTTTATTTATCTTTTTTCTATGTTCTAAGGGTTTATTGTTTTGATCTTCTGATGTCAATTAAAACACTTGGTTATTCATTTTAATAAATATTTTACTTATAAAGATTTGAACTTTTGAAGATTCCAGCTTACTTGTAAGTTTCTAAGGGTCAGGTCCTCTCCATTGTTGCTGGCCTAAGGTTTAGTTCACCATATAGCAATGTATATATTGACCTATTTTCCCCTCGACTTTCTGTGATTCCCTACATCTCACCTTTCTTTGCAGACAAGCCATTTGAAATACCCTTCACTTATTTCACAGCCAATAAGTCATTGAAATAATGTGTAGTTTTTAGAGAAATCTTCTTATATAATTAGGCAGAAAATCTCACCTGCCATAGTTTTCAAAACAGCATAATTTCACTCTTCTCAATGCTTAATCTGTTGTATTACACAACATTTGAGTATTTAGCTTTATCAATGACATGTCTTTAAAAATGTTTTAGAGATCCTACCAGTCTTTGAAAACATCCTTGTTCCTTGGTTCAGTTCCAGTTTTATGTATATATTCTGCCTTGCACATGATTATTCCAACAATTGATGGATGGCCTTGGGAATCTAATTCTGGTATTGATAGTCTTTACTGATTGTCTCCCCTCATAGCTGATTTATTCATTATTGTGTAAATTTAGATCATGAGCTCATGTTTAGCTAAACAGCTGACCTTGTAAGACGCTTAGGTGTGTACGCTCATAACCTTCAGGAGAAAGTCGGCAAAATTTATTTGTGTCCCTCCAATGAGTTGCCCACGAGGAAACCGTTTTCTACAAGTGTTGGTCCAATACTCCCTCTAGAGGAAGGGGACTCCGACAGGGCTGATTGGCGGCACCCGATCTGGGGCAGGGGCAGTGGGCAGCCTGTGGCCCGGGCTGGAGCGTCTTTGCATGTGTCCCTGGGACACATCTGCCTGCGAACTTCGGTCACCTGGCAGGAAGCTACGATGCCCAGACCTATGGTTAGCTGTGCAGCGAAGTGTACTGTGAGGACAGGATCCACACATACTTCAAGTAAGAGGTCGGCCTGAGTGGGAAGGTGAGAGTTTGGGCAGCTGTGCAGACAAAGAAGGCGCCCTTTGGCCTGGGCCTGAATGCTTGTGACAGCCCACTGGACCTGCCATGCATTGAGGGCCCTGCCCTGGGCCCCTGCTCCCCTGCCCTTTGTTCAGTCACAGCAGAGATGGCCACACCCACTCCTTCAGTGAGGGAAGAGTTCCAACCACCCTCAGCCCCGCCCCCTCTCCGCAGGTTACCATGGACTACAGAGGCTGCATCCTGAGGCCAGGGCGTTCCGAGAATGCCAAGGGCAGACATGATGACCTTAAATGATTTCCTCTTCTCTCAGGTTTGGTAAACTTTAGGAGCTAGGAAATGGTCCACTTTACAGAAATGTTCAAATTTACTGGCATTTCATATATTCTCTGCTATAACATTGTCCTGATTCTTTCTGTATATTCTTTACTTATGGTTTTGTTTTCCTTAATCAAAATGTGTCTTTTCAATCTTTTCAAAGAAGATTCTTTGGACTTACTAAATCACCTCAATTTTATACGTTTTCTGTTGTATTAAGTTCTGCTCATATCTTTATTTATCTTTTTTCTATGTTCTCAGGGTTTATTGTTTTGATCTTCTGATGTCAATTAAAACACTTGGTTATTCATTTTAATAAATATTTTACTTATAAAGATTTGAACTTTTGAAGATTCCAGCTTACTTGTAAGTTTCTAAGGGTCAGGTACTCTCCAATGTTGCTGGCGTAAGGTTTAGTTCACCATATAGCAATGTATATATTGACCTATTTTCCCCTCGACTTTCTGTGATTCCCTACATCTCACCTTTCTTTGCAGACAAGCCATTTGAAATACCCTTAACTTAGTTCACAGCCAATAAGTCATTGAAATAATGTGTATTTTTTAGAGAAATCTTCTTATATAATTAGGCAGAAAATCTCACCTGCCATAGTTTTCAAAACAGCATAATTTCACTCTTCTCAATGCTTAATCTGTTGTATTACACAACCTTTGAGTATTTAGCTTTATCAATGACATGTACTTTAAAAACGTTTTAGAGATCCTACCAGTCTTTGAAAACATCCTTGTTCCTTGTTTCAGTTCCAGATTTATGTATATATTCTGCCTTGCACCTGATTATTCCAACAATTGATGGATGGCCTTGGGAATCTAATTCTGGTATTGATAGTCTTTACTGATTGTCTCCCCTCGTAGCTGATTTCTTCATTATTGTGTAAATTTAGATCATGAGCTCATGTTTAGCTAAACAGCTGACCTTGTAAGACGCATAGGTGTGAACGCTCGTAAGCTTCAGCTGAAAGACGGCAAAGATTTATTTGTGTCCCTCCAATGAGTTGCCCACGAGGACACCGTTTTCTACAAGTGTTGGTCCAATACTCACTCTAGAGGCAGGGGACTATGATAGGGCTGATTGGTGGCCCCCGATCTGGGGCAGGGGCAGTGGGCAGCCTGTGGCCCGGGCAGGAGCCTCTTTGCATGTGTCCCTGGGACACATCTGCCTGCGAACTTCGGTCACCTGGCAGGAAGCTACGATGCCCAGACCTATGGTTAGCTGTGCAGCGAGGTGTACTGTGAGGACAGGTTCCACACACACTTCAAGTAAGAGGTCGGCCTGAGTGGAAAGGTGAGAGTTTGGGCAGCTGTGCAGACAAAGAAGGCGCCCTTTGGCCTGGGCCTAAATGCTTGTGACAGCCCACTGGACCTGCCGTGCTCTGAGGGCCCTGCCCTGGGCCCCGTGCTCCCCTGCCCTTTGTTCAGTCACAGCAGAGATGGCCACACCCACTCCTTCAGTGAGGGCAGAGTTCCAACCACCCTCAGCCCCGCCCCCTCTCCGCAGGTTACCATGGACTACAGAGGCTGCATCCTGAGGCCAGGGCGTTCCGAGAATGCCAAGGGCAGACATGATGACCTTAAATGATTTCCTCTTGTGTCAGGTTTGGTAAACTTTAGGAGCTAGGTAATGGTCCACTTTACAGAAATGTTCAAATTTACTGGCATTTCATATATTCTCTGCTATAACATTGTCCTGATTCTTTCTGTATATTCTATACTTATGTTTTTGTTTTCCTTAATCAAAGTGTGTCTTTTCAATCTTTTCAAAGAAGATTCTTTGGACTTACTAAATCACCTCAATTTTATACGTTTTCTGTTGTATTAAGTTCTGCTCATATCTTTATTTATCTTTTTTCTATGTTCTCAGGGTTTATTGTTTTGATCTTCTGATGTCAATTAAAACACTTGGTTATTCATTTTAATAAATATTTTACTTATAAAGATTTGAACTTTTGAAGATTCCAGCTTACTTG
Source organism: Mesoplodon mirus (assembly GCF_964341445.2). Taxonomy (NCBI): domain Eukaryota; kingdom Metazoa; phylum Chordata; class Mammalia; order Artiodactyla; family Ziphiidae; genus Mesoplodon; species Mesoplodon mirus. Next base: position 178,776,566 of record NC_138976.1, on the reverse strand, counting down.
TAAGTTTCTAAGGGTCAGGTCCTCTCCATTGTTGCTGGCCTAAGGTTTAGTTCACCATATAGCAATGTATATATTGACCTATTTTCCCCTCGACTTTCTGTGATTCCCTACATCTCACCTTTCTTTGCAGACAAGCCATTTGAAATACCCTTCACTTATTTCACAGCCAATAAGTCATTGAAATAATGTGTACTTTTTAGAGAAATCTTCTTATATAATTAGGCAGAAAATCTCACCTGCCATAGTTTTCAAAACAGCATAATTTCACTCTTCTCAATGCTTAATCTGTTGTATTACACAACCTTTGAGTATTTAGCTTTATCAATGACATGTCCTTTAAAAATGTTTTAGAGATCCTACCAGTCTTTGAAAACATCCTTGTTCCTTGTTTCAGTTCCAGTTTTATGTATATATTCTGCCTTGCACCTAATTATTCCAACAATTGATGGATGGCATTGGGAATCTAATTCTGGTATTGATAGTCTTTACTGATTGTCTCCCCTCATAGCTGATTTCTTCATTATTGTGTAAATTTAGATCATGAGCTCATGTTTAGCTAAACAGCTGACCTTGTACGACGCTTATGTGTGAACGCTCGTAAGCTTCAGCAGAAAGTCGGCAAAGATTTATTTGTGTCCCTCCAATGAGTTGCCCACGAGGACACCGTTTTCTACAAGTGTTGTTCCAATACTCCCTCTAGAGGCAGGGGACTCCGACAGGGCTGATTGGCGGCCCCCGATCTGGGGCAGGGGCCGTGGGCAGCCTGTGGCCCGGGCTGGAGCCTCTTTGCATGTGTCCCTGGGACACATCTGCCTGCGAACTTCGGTCACCTGGCAGGAAGCTACGATGCCCAGACCTATGGTTAGCTGTGCAGCGAGGTGTACTGTGAGGACAGGTTCCACACACACTTCAAGTAAGACGTCGGCCTGAGTGGAAAGGTGAGAGTTTGGGCAGCTGTGCAGACAAAGAAGGCGCCCTTTGGCCTGGGCCTAAATGCTTGTGACACCCCACTGGACCTGCCGTGCTCTGAGGGCCCTGCCCTGGGCCCACTGCTCCCCTGCCCTTTGTTCAGTCACAGCAGAGATGGCCACACCCACTCCTTCAGTGAGGGCAGAGTTCCAACCACCCTCAGCCCCGCCCCCTCTCCGCAGGTTACCATGGACTACAGAGGCTGCATCCTGAGGCCAGGGCGTTCCGAGAATGCCAAGGGCAGACAGGATGACCTTAAATGATTTCCTCTTGTGTCAGGTTTGGTAAACTTTAGGAGCTAGGAAATGGTCCACTTTACAGAAATGTTCAAATTTACTGGCATTTCATATATTCTCTGCTATAACATTGTCCTGATTCTTTCTGTATATTCTTTACTTATGTTTTTGTTTTCCTTAATCAAAGTGTGTCTTTTCAATCTTTTCAAAGAAGATTCTTTGGACTTACTAAATCACCTCAAGTTTATACGTTTTCTGTTGTATTAAGTTCTGCTCATATCTTTATTTATCTTTTTTCTATGTTCTCAGGGTTTATTGTTTTGATCTTCTGATGTCAATTAAAACACTTGTTTATTCAGTTTAATAAATATTTTACGTATAAAGATTTGAACTTTTGAATTTTCCAGCTTACTTGTAAGTTTCTAAGGGTCAGGTCCTCTCCATTGTTGCTGGCCTAAGGTTTAGTTCACCATATAGCAATGTATATATTGACCTATTTTCCCCTCGACTTTCTGTGATTCCCTACATCTCACCTTTCTTTGCAGACAAGCCATTTGAAATACCCTTCACTTATTTCACAGCCAATAAGTCATTGAAATAATGTGTAGTTTTTAGAGAAATCTTCTTATATAATTAGGCAGAAAATCTCACCTGCCATAGTTTTCAAAACAGCATAATTTCACTCTTCTCAATGCTTAATCTGTTGTATTACACAACCTTTGAGTATTTAGCTTTATCAATGACATGTACTTTAAAAATGTTTGAGAGATCCTACCAGTCTTTGAAAACATCCTTGTTCCTTGTTTCAGTTCCAGTTTTATGTATATATTCTGCCTTGCACCTGATTATTCCAACAATTGATGGATGGCCTTGGGAATCTAATTCTGGTATTGATAGTCTTTACTGATTGTCTCCCCTCGTAGCTGATTTCTTCATTATTGTGTAAATTTAGATCATGAGCTCATGTTTAGCTAAACAGCTGACCTTGTAAGACGCTTAGGTGTGAACGCTCGTAAGCTTCAGCAGAAAGACGGCAAAGATTTATTTGTGTCCCTCCAATGAGTTGCCCACGAGGACACCGTTTTCTACAAGTGTTGGTCCAATACTCCCTCTAGAGGCAGGGGACTCCGACAGGGCTGATTGGCGGCCCACGATCTGGGGCAGGGGCAGTGGGCAGCCTGTGCCCCGGGCAGGAGCCTCTTTGCATGTGTCCCTGGGACACATCTGCCTGCGAACTTCGGTCACCTGGCAGGAAGCTACGATGCCCAGACCTATGGTTAGCTGTGCAGCGAGGTGTACTGTGAGGACAGGTTCCACACACACTTCAAGTAAGAGGTCGGCCTGAGTGGAAAGGTGAGAGTTTGGGCAGCTGTGCAGACAAAGAAGGCGCCCTTTGGCCTGGGCCTAAATGCTTGTGACACCCCACTGGACATGCCGTGCTCTGAGGGCCCTGCCCTGGGCCCCCTGCTCCCCTGCCCTTTGTTCAGTCACAGCAGAGATGGCCACACCCACTCCTTCAGTGAGGGCAGAGTTCCAACCACCCTCAGCCCCGCCCCCTCTCCGCAGGTTACCATGGACTACAGAGGCTGCATCCTGAGGCCAGGGCGTTCCGAGAATGCCAAGGGCAGACATGATGACCTTAAATGATTTCCTCTTGTGTCAGGTTTGGTAAACTTTAGGAGCTAGGAAATGGTCCACTTTACAGAAATGTTCAAATTTACTGGCATTTCATATATTCTCTGATATAACATTGTCCTGATTCTTTCTGTATATTCTTTACTTATGTTTTTGTTTTCCTTAATCAAAGTGTGTCTTTTCAATCTTTTCAAAGAAGATTCTTTGGACTTACTAAATCACCTCAATTTTATACGTTTTCTGTTGTATTAAGTTCTGCTCATATCTTTATTTATCTTTTTTCTATGTTCTCAGGGTTTATTGTTTTCAACTTCTGATGTCAATTAAAACACTTGGTTATTCATTTTAATAAATATTTTACTTATAAAGATTTGAACTTTTGAATTTTCCAGCTTACTTGTAAGTTTCTAAGGGTCAGGTCCTCTCCATTGTTGCTGGCCTAAGGTTTAGTTCACCATATAGCAATGTATATATTGACCTATTTTCCCCTCGACTTTCTGTGATTCCCTACATCTCACCTTTCTTTGCAGACAAGCCATTTGAAATACCCTTAACTTATTTCACAGCCAATAAGTCATTGAAATAATGTGTAGTTATTAGAGAAATCTTCTTATATAAATAGGCAGAAAATCTCACCTGCCATAGTTTTCAAAACAGCATAATTTCACTCTTCTCAATGCTTAATCTGTTGTATTACACAACCTTTGAGTATTTAGCTTTATCAATGACATGTCCTTTAAAAATGTTTTAGGGCCTCCCTGGTGGCGCAGTGGTTGAGAGTCCGCCTGCCGATGCAGGGGATACGGGTTCGTGCCCCGGTCTGGGAGGATCCCATGTGCCGCGGAGCGCCTGGGCCCGTGAGCCATGGCCGCTGGGCCTGCGCGTCCGGAGCCTGTGCTCCGCAACGGGAGAGGCCACAGCAGTGAGAGGCCCGCGTACGGAAAAAAAAAAAAATAAATAAATAAATAAATAAATAAATAAATAAATAAAAATGTTTTAGAGATCCTACCAGTCTTTGAAAACATCCTTTTTCCTTGTTTCAGTTCCAGTTTTATGTATATATTCTGCCTTGCACCTGATTATTCCAACAATTGATGGATGGCCTTCGGAATCTAATTCTGGTATTGATAGTCTTTACTGATTGTCTCCCCTCGTAGCTGATTTCTTCATTATTGTGTAAATTTAGATCATGAGCTCATGTTTAGCTAAACAGCTGACCTTGTAAGACGCTTAGGTGTGAACGCTCATAAGCTTCAGGAGAAAGTCGGCAAAATTTATTTGTGTCCCTCCAATGAGTTGCCCACGAGGACACCGTTTTCTACAAGTGTTGGTCCAATACTCCCTCTAGAGGAACGGGACTCCGACATGGCTGATTGGTGGCCCCGATCTGGGGCAGGGGCAGTGGGCAGCCTGTGCCCCGGGCAGGAGCCTCTTTGCATGTGTCCCTGGGACACATCTGCCTGCGAACTTCGGTCACCTGGCAGGAAGCTACGATGCCCAGACCTATGGTTAGCTGTGCAGCGAGGTGTACTGTGAGGACAGGTTCCACACACACTTCAAGTAAGAGGTCGGCCTGAGTGGAAAGGTGAGAGTTTGGGCAGCTGTGCAGACAAAGAAGGCGCACTTTGGCCTGGGCCTAAATGCTTGTGACACCCCACTGGACCTGCCGTGCTCTGAGGGCCCTGCCCTGGGCCCAATGCTCCCCTGCCCTTTGTTCAGTCACAGCAGAGATGGCCACACCCACTCCTTCAGTGAGGGCAGAGTTCCAACCACCCTCAGCCCCGCCCCCTCTCCTCAGGTTACCATGGACTACAGAGGCTGCATCCTGAGGCCAGGGCGTTCCGAGAATGCCAAGGGCAGACATGATGACCTTAAATGATTTCCTCTTGTGTCAGGTTTGGTAAACTTTAGGAGCTAGGAAATGGTCCACTTTACAGAAATGTTCAAATTTACTGGCATTTCATATATTCTCTGCTATAACTTTGTCCTGATTCTTTCTGTATATTCTTTACTTATGTTTTTGTTTTCCTTAATCAAAGTGTGTCTTTTCAATCTTTTCAAAGAAGATTCTTTGGACTTACTAAATCACCTCAATTTTATACGTTTTCTGTTGTATTAAGTTCTGCTCATATCTTTATTTATCTTTTTTCTATGTTCTCAGGGTTTATTGTTTTGATCTTCTGATGTCAATTAAAACACTTGTTTATTCATTTTAATAAATATTTTATTTATAAAGATTTGAGCTTTTGAAGATTCCAGCTTACTTGTAAGTTTCTAAGGGTCAGGTCTTCTCCATTGTTGCTGGCCTAAGGTTTAGTTCACCATATAGCAATGTATATATTGACCTATTTTCCCCTCGACTTTCTGTGATTCCTTACATCTCACCTTTCTTTGCAGACAAGCCATTTGAAATACCCTTAACTTATTTCACAGCCAATAAGTCATTGAAATAATGTGTATTTTTTAGAGAAATCTTCTTATATACTTAGGCAGAAAATCTCACCTGCCATAGTTTTCAAAACAGCATAATTTAACTCTTCTCAATGCTTAATCTGTTGTATTACACAACCTTTGAGTATTTAGCTTTGTCAATGACATGTCCTTTAAAAATGTTTTAGAGATCCTACCAGTCTTTGAAAACATCCTTGTTCCTTGTTTCAGTTCCAGTTTTATGTATATTTTCTGCCTTGCACCTGATTATTCCAACAATTGATGGATGGCCTTGGGAATCTAATTCTGGTATTGAAAGTCTTTACTCTTTGTCTCCCCTCGTAGCTGATTTCTTCATTATTGTGTAAATTTAGATCATGAGCTCATGTTTAGCTAAACAGCTGACCTTGTAAGACGCTTAGGTGTGAACGCTCGTAAGCTTCAGCAGAAAGTCGGCAAAGATTTATCTGTGTCCCTCCAATGAGTTGCCCACGAGGACACCGTTTTCTACAAGTGTTGGTCCAATACTCCCTCTAGAGGCAGGGGACTCCGACAGGGCTGATTGGCGGCACCCGATCTGGGGCAGGGCCAGTGGGCAGCCTGTGGCCCGGGCAGGAGCCTCTTTGCATGTGTCCCTGGGACACATCTGCCTGTGAACTTCGGTCACCTGGCAGGAAGCTACGATGCCCAGACCTATGGTTAGCTGTGCAGCGAGGTGTACTGTGAGGACAGGTTCCACACACACTTCAAGTAAGAGGTCGGCCTGAGTGGAAAGGTGAGAGTTTGGGCAGCTGTGCAGACAAAGAAGGCGCCCTTTGTCCTGGGCCTAAATGCTTGTGACACCCCACTGGACCTGCCGTGCTCTGAGGGCCCTGCCCTGGGCCCCCTGCTCCCCTGCCCTTTGTTCAGTCACAGCAGAGATGGCCACACCCACTCCCTCATTGAGGGCAGAGTTCCAACCACCCTCAGCCCCGCCCCCTCTCCGCAGTTTACCATGGACTACAGAGGCTGCATCCTGAGGCCAGTGCGTTGCGAGAATGCCAAGGGCAGACATGATGACCTTAAATGATTTCCTCTTGTGTCAGTGTTGGTAAACTTTAGGAGCTAGTAAATGGTCCACTTTAGAGAAATGTTCAAATTTACTGGCATTTCATATATTCTCTGCTATAACATTGTCCTGATTCTTTCTCTATATTCTTTACTTATGTTTTTGTTTTCCTTAATCAAAGTGTGTCTTTTCAATCTTTTCAAAGAAGATTCTTTGGACTTAACTAAATCACCTCAATTTTATACGTTTTCTGTTGTATTAAGTTCTGCTCATATCTTTATCTTTTTTCTATGTTCTCAGGGTTTATTGTTTTGATCTTCTGATGTCAATTAAAACACTTGGTTACTCATTTTAATTAATATTTTACTTATAAAGATTTGAACTTTTGAAGATTCCAGCTTACTTGTTAGTTTCTAAGGGTCAGGTCCTCTCCATTGTTGCTGGCGTAAGGTTTAGTTCACTATATAGCAATGTATATATTGACCTATTTTCCCCTCGACTTTCTGTGATTCCCTACATCTCACCTTTCTTTGCAGACAAGCCATTTGAAATACCCTTAACTTATTTCACAGCCAATAAGTCATTGAAATAATGTGTAGTTATTAGAGAAATCTTCTTATATAAATAGGCAGAAAATCTCACCTGCCATAGTTTTCAAAACAGCATAATTTCACTCTTCTCAATGCTTAATCTGTTGTATTACACAACCTTTGAGTATTTAGCTTTATCAATGACATGTCCTTTAAAAATGTTTTAGAGATCCTACCAGTCTTTGAAAACATCCTTGTTCCTTGTTTCAGTTCCAGTTTTATGTATATATTCTGCCTTGCACCTGATTATTCCAACAATTGATGGATGGCCTTGGGAATCTAATTCTGGTATTGATAGTCTTTACTGATTGTCTCCCCTCGTAGCTGATTTATTCATTATTGTGTAAATTTAGATCATGAGCTCATGTTTAGCTAAACAGCTGACCTTGTAAGACGCTTAGGTGTGAATGCTCATAAGCTTCAGGAGAAAGTCGGCAAAATTTATTTGTGTCCCTCCAATGAGTTGCCCACGAGGACACCGTTTTCTACAAGTGTTGGTCCAATACTCCCTCTAGAGGAATGGGACTCCGACATGGCTGATTGGTGGCCCCGATCTGGGGCAGGGGCAGTGGGCAGCCTGTGGCCCGGGCTGGAGCCTCTTTGCATGTGTCCCTTGGACACATCTGTCTGCGAACTTCGGTCACATGGCAGGAAGCTACGATGCCCAGACCTATGGTTAGCTGTGCAGCGAGGTGTACTGTGAGGACAGGTTCCACACACACTTCAAGTAAGAGGTCGGCCTGAGTGGAAAGGTGAGAGTTTGGGCAGCTGTGCAGACAAAGAAGGCGCCCTTTGTCCTGGGCCTAAATGCTTGTGACACCCCACTGGACCTGCCGTGCTCTGAGGGCCCTGCCCTGGGCCCCCTGCTCCCCTGCCCTTTGTTCAGTCACAGCAGAGATTGCCACACCCACTCCCCCAGTGAGGGCAGAGTTCCAACCACCCTCAGCCCCGCCCCCTCTCCGCAGGTTACCATGGACTACAGAGGCTGCATCCTGAGGCCAGGGCGTTCCGAGAATGCCAAGGTCAGACATGATGACCTTAAATGATTTCCTCTTGTGTCAGGTTTGGTAAACTTTAGGACCTAGGAAATGTTCCACTTACAGAAATGTTCAAATTTACTGGCATTTCATATATTCTGTGCTATAACATTGCCCTGATTCTTTCTGTATATTCTTTACTTATGTTTTTGTTTTCCTTAATCAAAGTGTGTCTTTTCAATCTTTTCAAAGAAGATTCTTTGGACTTACTAAATCACCTCAATTTTATACGTTTTCTGTTGTATTAAGTTCTGCTCATATCTTTATCTTTTTTCTATGTTCTCAGGGTTTATTGTTTTGATCTTCTGATGTCAATTAAAACACTTGTTTATTCATTTTAATAAATATTTTACTTATAAAGATTTGAACTTTTGAAGATTCCAGCTTACTTGTAAGTTTCTAAGGGTCAGGTCCTCTCCATTGTTGCTGGCGTAAAGTTTACTTCACCATATAGCAATGTATATATTGACCTATTTTCCCCTCGACTTTCTGTGATTCCCTACATCTCACCTTTCTTTGCAGACAAGCCATTTGAAATACCCTTAACTTATTTCACAGCCAATAAGTAATTGAAATAATGTGTAGTTTTTAGAGAAATCTTCTTATATAATTAGGCAGAAAATCTCACCTGCCATAGTTTTCAAAACAGCATAATTTCACTCTTCTCAATGCTTAATCTGTTGTATTACACAACCTTTGAGTATTTAGCTTTATGAATGACATGTCCTTTAAAAATGTTTTAGAGAACCTACCAAACTTTGAAAACATACTTGTTCCTTGTTTCAGTTCCAGTTTTATGTATATATTCTGCCTTGCACCTGATTATTCCAACAATTGATGGATGGCCTTGGGAATTTAATTCTGGTATTGATAGTCTTTACTGATTGTCTCCCCTCGTAGCTGATTTCTTCATTATTGTGTAAATTTAGATAATGAGCTCATGTTTAGCTAAACAGCTGACCTTGTACGACGCTTATGTGTGAACGCTCGTAAGCTTCAGCAGAAAGACGGCAAAGATTTATTTGTGTCCCTCCAATGAGTTGCCAAAGAGGACACCGTTTTCTACAAGTGTTGGTCCAATACTCACTCTAGAGGCAGGGGACTCCGACAGGGCTGATTGGCGGCCCACGATCTGGGGCAGGGGCAGTGGGCAGCCTGTGGCCCAGGCAGGAGCCTCTTTGCATGTGTCCCTGGGACACATCTGCCTGCGAACTTCGGTCACCTAGCAGGAAGCTACGATGCCCAGACCTATGGTTAGCTGTGCAGCGAGGTGTACTGTGATGACAGGTTCCACACACACTTCAAGTAAGAGGTCGGCCTGAGTGGAAAGGTGAGAGTTTGGGCAGCTGTGCAGACAAAGAAGGCGCCCTTTGTCCTGGGCCTAAATGCTTGTGACACCCCACTGGACCTGCCGTGCTCTGAGGGCCCTGCCCTGGGCCCCCTGCTCCCCTGCCCTTTGTTCAGTCACAGCAGAGATGGCCACACCCACTCCTTCAGTGAGGGCAGAGTTCCAACCACCCTCAGCCCCGCCCCCTCTCCGCAGGTTACCATGGACTACAGAGGCTGCATCCTGAGGCCAGGGCGTTCCGAGAATGCCAAGGGCAGACATGATGACCTTAAATGATTTCCTCTTGTGTCAGGTTTGGTAAACTTTAGGAGCTAGGAAATGGTCCACTTTACAGAAATGTTCAAATTTACTGGCATTTCATATATTCTCTGCTATAACATTGTCCTGATTCTTTCTGTATATCCTTTACTTATGTTTTTGTTTTCCTTAATCAAAGTGTGTCTTTTCAATCTTTTCAAAGAAGATTCTTTGGACTTACTAAATCACCTCAATTTTATACGTTTTCTGTTGTATTAAGTTCTGCTCATATCTTTATTTATCTTTTTTCTATGTTCTCAGGGTTTATTGTTTTGATCTTCTGATGTCAATTAAAACACTTGGTTATTCATTTTAATAAATATTTTACTTATAAAGATTTGAACTTTTGAAGATTCCAGCTTACTTGTAAGTTTCTAAGGGTCAGGTCCTCTCCATTGTTGCTGGCCTAAGGTTTAGTTCACCATATAGCAATGTATATATTGACCTATTTTCCCCTCGACTTTCTGTGATTCCCTACATCTCACCTTTCTTTGCAGACAAGCCATTTGAAATACCCTTAACTTATTTCACAGCCAATAAGTCATTGAAATAATGTGTATTTTTAGAGAAATCTTCTTATATAATGAGGCAGAAAATCTCACCTGCCATAGTTTTCAAAACAGCATAATTTCACTCTTCTCAATGCTTAATCTGTTGTATTACACAACCTTTGAGTATTTAGCTTTATCAATGACATGTCCTTTAAAAATGTTTTAGAGATCCTACCAGTCTTTGAAAACATCTTTGTTCCTTGTTTCAGGTCCAGTTTTAAGTATATATTCTGCCTTGCACCTGATTATTACAACAATTGATGGATGGCCTTGGGAATCTAATTCTGGTATTGATAGTCTTTACTGATTGTCTCCCCTCATAGCTGATTTCTTCATTATTGTGTAAATTTAGATCATGAGCTCATGTTTAGCTAAACAGCTGACCTTGTAAGACGCTTAGGTGTGAACGCTCGTAAGCTTCAGCAGAAAGTCGGCAAAGATTTATTTGTGTCCCTCCAATGAGTTGCCCAGAAGGACACCGTTTTCTACAAGTGTTGGTCCAATACTCCCTCTAGAGGCAGGGGACTCCGACAGGGCTGATTGGCGGCGCCCGATCAGGGGCAGGGGCAGTGGGCAGCCTGTGGCCCGGGCAGGAGCCTCTTTGCATGTGTCCCTGGGACAAATCTGCCTGTGAACTTCGGTCACCTGGCAGGAAGCTACGATGCCCAGACCTATGGTTAGCTGTGCAGCGAGGTGTACTGTGAGGACAGGTTCCACACACACTTCAAGTAAGAGGTCGGCCTGAGTGGAAAGGTGAGAGTTTGGGCAGCTGTGCAGACAAAGAAGGCGCCCTTTGGCCTGGGCCTAAATGCTTGTGACACCCCACTGGACCTGCCGTGCTCTGAGGGCCCTGCCCTGGGCCCCCTGCTCCCCTGCTCTTTGTTCAGTCACAGCAGAGATGGCCACACCCACTCCTTCAGTGAGGGCAGAGTTCCAACCACCCTCAGCCCCGCCCCCTCTCCGCAGGTTACCATGGACTACAGAGGCTGCATCCTGTGGCCAGGGCATTCCGAGAATGCCAAGGGCAGACATGATGACCTTAAATGATTTCCTCTTGTGTCAGGTTTGGTAAACTTTAGGAGCTAGGAAATGGTCCACTTTACAGAAATGTTCAAATTTACTGGCATTTCATATATTCTCTGCTATAACTTTGTCCTGATTCTTTCTGTATATTCTTTACTTATGTTTTTGTTTTCCTTAATCAAAGTGTGTCTTTTCAATCTTTTCAAAGAAGATTCTTTGGACTTACTAAATCACCTCAATTTTATACGTTTTCTGTTGTATTAAGTTCTGCTCATATCTTTATTTATCTTTTTTCTATGTTCTCAGGGTTTATTGTTTTGATCTTCTGATGTCAATTAAAACACTTGTTTATTCATTTTAATAAATATTTTATTTATAAAGATTTGAACTTTTGAAGATTCCAGCTTACTTGTAAGTTTCTAAGGGTCAGGTCCTCTCCATTGTTGCTGGCCTAAGGTTTAGTTCACCATATAGCAATGTATATATTGACCTATTTTCCCCTCGACTTTCTGTGATTCCCTCCATCTCACCTTTCTTTGCAGACAAGCCATTTGAAATACCCTTAACTTATTTCACAGCCAATAAGTCATTGAAATAATGTGTATTTTTTAGAGAAATCTTCTTATATACTTAGGCAGAAAATCTCACCTGCCATAGTTTTCAAAACAGCATAATTTCACTCTTCTCAATGCTTAATCTGTTGTATTACACAACCTTTGAGTATTTAGCTTTGTCAATGACATGTCCTTTAAAAATGTTTTAGAGATCCTACCAGTCGTTGAAAACATCCTTGTTCCTTGTTTCAGTTCCAGTTTTATGTATATTTTCTGCCTTGCACCTGATTATTCCAACAATTGATGGATGGCCTTGGGAATCTAATTCTGGTATTGAAAGTCTTTAGTCTTTGTCTCCCCTCATAGCTGATTTCTTCATTATTGTGTAAATTTAGATCATGAGCTCATGTTTAGCTAAACAGCTGATCTTGTAAGACGCTTAGGTGTGAACGCTCGTAAGCTTCAGCAGAAAGTCGGCAAAGATTTATTTGTGTCCCTCCAATGAGTTGCCCACGAGGACACCGTTTTCTACAAGTGTTGGTCCAATACTCCCTCTAGAGGCAGGGGACTCCGACAGGGCTGATTGGCGGCGCCCGATCAGGGGCAGGGGCAGTGGGCAGCCTGTGGCCCGGGCAGGAGCCTCTTTGCATGTGTCCCTGGGACAAATCTGCCTGTGAACTTCGGTCACCTGGCAGGAAGCTACGATGCCCAGACCTATGGTTAGCTGTGCAGCGAGGTGTACTGTGAGGACAGGTTCCACACACACTTCAAGTAAGAGGTCGGCCTGAGTGGAAAGGTGAGAGTTTGGGCAGCTGTGCAGACAAAGAAGGCGCCCTTTGTCCTGGGCCTAAATGCTTGTGACACCCCACTGGCCCTGCCGTGCTCTGAGGGCCCTGCCCTGGGCCCCCTGCTCCCCTGCTCTTTGTTCAGTCACAGCAGAGATGGCCACACCCACTCCTTCAGTGAGGGCAGAGTTCCAACCACCCTCAGCCCCGCCCCCTCTCCGCAGGTTACCATGGACTACAGAGGCTGCATCCTGAGGCCAGGGCGTTCCGAGAATGCCAAGGGCAGACATGATGACCTTAAATGATTTCCTCTTGTGTCAGGTTTGGTAAACTTTAGGAGCTAGGAAATGGTCCACTTTACAGAAATGTTCAAATTTACTGGCATTTCATATATTCTCTGCTATAACTTTGTCCTGATTCTTTCTGTATATTCTTTACTTATGTTTTTGTTTTCCTTAATCAAAGTGTGTCTTTTCAATCTTTTCAAAGAAGATTCTTTGGACTTACTAAATCACCTCAATTTTATACGTTTTCTGTTGTATTAAGTTCTGCTCATATCTTTATTTATCTTTTTTCTATGTTCTCAGGGTTTATTGTTTTGATCTTCTGATGTCAATTAAAACACTTGTTTATTCATTTTAATAAATATTTTATTTATAAAGATTTGAACTTTTGAAGATTCCAGCTTACTTGTAAGTTTCTAAGGGTCAGGTCCTCTCCATTGTTGCTGGCCTAAGGTTTAGTTCACCATATAGCAATGTATATATTGACCTATTTTCCCCTCGACTTTCTGTGATTCCCTCCATCTCACCTTTCTTTGCAGACAAGCCATTTGAAATACCCTTAACTTATTTCACAGCCAATAAGTCATTGAAATAATGTGTATTTTTTAGAGAAATCTTCTTATATACTTAGGCAGAAAATCTCACCTGCCATAGTTTTCAAAACAGCATAATTTCACTCTTCTCAATGCTTAATCTGTTGTATTACACAACCTTTGAGTATTTAGCTTTGTCAATGACATGTCCTTTAAAAATGTTTTAGAGATCCTACCAGTCGTTGAAATCATCCTTGTTCCTTGTTTCCGTTCCAGTTTTATGTATATTTTCTGCCTTGCACCTGATTATTCCAACAATTGATGGATGGCCTTGGGAATCTAATTCTGGTATTGAAAGTCTTTAGTCTTTGTCTCCCCTCATAGCTGATTTCTTCATTATTGCGTAAATTTAGATCATGAGCTCATGTTTAGATAAACAGCTGACCTTGTAAGACGCTTAGGTGTGAACGCTCGTAAGCTTCAGCAGAATGTCGGCAAAGATTTATCTGTGTCCCTCCAATGAGTTGCCCACGAGGACACCGTTTTCTACAAGTGTTGGTCCAATACTCCCTCTAGAGGCAGGGGACTCCGACAGGGCTGATTGGCAGCCCCAGATCTGGGGCAGGGGCAGTGGGCAGCCTGTGGCCCGGGCAGGAGCCTCTTTGCATGTGTCCCTGGGACACATCTGCCTGTGAACTTCGGTCACCTGCCAGGAAGCTACGATGCCCAGACCTATGGTTAGCTGTGCAGCGAGGTGTACTGTGAGGACAGGTTCCACACACACTTCAAGTAAGAGGTCGGCCTGAGTGGAAAGGTGAGAGTTTGGGCAGCTGTGCAGACAAAGAAGGCGCCCTTTGGCCAGGGCCTAAATGCTTGTGACAGCCCACTGGACCTGCCGTGCTCTGAGGGCCCTGCCCTGGGCCCCCTGCTCCCCTGCCCTTTGTTCAGTCACAGCAGAGATTGCCACACCCACTCCCTCATTGTGGGCAGAGTTCCAACCTCCCTCAGCCCCGCCCCCTCTCCGCAGGTTACCATGGAGTAGAGAGGCTGCATCCTGAGGACAGTGCGTTCCGAGAATGCCAAGGGCAGACATGATGACCTTAAATGATTTCCTCTTGTGTCAGTGTTGGTAAACTTTAGGAGCTAGGAAATGGTCCACTTTAGAGAAATGTTCAAATTTACTGGCATTTCATATATTCTCTGCTATAACATTGTCCTGATTCTTTCTCTATATTCTTTACTTATGTTTTTGTTTTCCTTAATCAAAGTGTGTCTTTTCAATCTTTTCAAAGAAGATTCTTTGGACTTACTAAATCACCTCAATTTTATACGTTTTCTGTTGTATTAAGTTCTGCTCATATCTTTATCTTTTTTCTATGTTCTCAGGGTTTATTGTTTTGATCTTCTGATGTCAATTAAAACACTTGGTTATTCATTTTAATTAATATTTTACTTATAAAGATTTGAACTTTTGAAGATTCCAGCTTACTTGTTAGTTTCTAAGGGTCAGGTCCTCTCCATTGTTGCTGGCCTAAGGTTTAGTTCACCATATAGCAATGTATATATTGACCTATTTTCCCCTCGACTTTCTGTGATTCCCTACATCTCACCTTTCTTTGCAGACAAGCCATTTGAAATACCCTTAACTTATTTCACAGCCAATAAGTCATTGAAATAATGTGTAGTTATTAGAGAAATCTTCTTATATAAATAGGCAGAAAATCTCACCTGCCATAGTTTTCAAAACAGCATAATTTCACTCTTCTCAATGCTTCATCTGTTGTATTACACAACCTTTGCGTATTTAGCTTTATCAATGACATGTCCTTTAAAAAGGTTTTAGAGATCCTACCAGTCTTTGAAAACATCCTTGTTCCTTGTTTCAGTTCCAGTTTTATGTATATATTCTGCCTTGCACCTGATTATTCCAACAATTGATGGATGGCCTTGGGAATCTAATTCTGGTATTGATAGTCTTTACTGATTGTCTCCCCTCGTAGCTGATTTCTTCATTATAGTGTAAATTTAGATCATGAGCTCATGTTTAGCTAAACAGCTGACCTTGTAAGACGCTTAGGTGTGAACGCTCATAAGCTTCAGGAGAAAGTCGGCAAAATTTATTTGTGTCCCTCCAATGAGTTGCCCACGAGGACACCGTTTTCTACAAGTGTTGGTCCAATACTCCCTCTAGAGGAACGGGACACCGACATGGCTGATTGTTGGCCCCGATCTGGGGCAGGGGCAGTGGGCAGCCTGTGGCCCGGGCTGGAGCCTCTTTGCATGTGTCCCTTGGACACATCTGCCTGCGAACTTCGGTCACATGGCAGGAAGCTACGATGCCCAGACCTATGGTTAGCTGTGCAGCGAGGTGTACTGTGAGGACAGGTTCCACACACACTTCAAGTAAGAGGTCGGCCTGAGTGGAAAGGTGAGAGTTTGGGCAGCTGTGCAGACAAAGAAGGCGCCCTTTGTCCTGGACCTAAATGCTTGTGACACCCCACTGGACCTGCCGTGCTCTGAGGGCACTGTCCTGGGCCCCCTGCTCCCCGGCCCTTTGTTCAGTCACAGCAGAGATTGCCACACCCACTCCTTCAGTGAGGGCAGAGTTCCAACCACCCTCAGCCCCGCCCCCTCTCCGCAGGTTACCATGGACTACAGAGGCTGCATCCTGAGGACAGGGCGTTCCGAGAATGCCAAGGTCAGACATGATGACCTTAAATGATTTCCTCTTGTGTCAGGTTTGGTAAACTTTAGGACCTAGGAAATGTTCCACTTACAGAAATGTTCAAATTTACTGCCATTTCATATATTCTGTGCTATAACATTGCCCTGATTCTTTCTGTATATTCTTTACTTATGTTTTTGTTTTCCTTAATCAAAGTGTGTCTTTTCAATCTTTTCAAAGAAGATTCTTTGGACTTACTAAATCACCTCAATTTTATACGTTTTCTGTTGTATTAAGTTCTGCTCATATCTTTCTTTATCTTTTTTCTATGTTCTAAGGGTTTATGGTTTTGATCTTCTGATGTCAATTAAAACACTTGGTTATTCATTTTAATAAATATTTTACTTATAAAGATTTGAACTTTTGAAGATTCCAGCTTACTTGTAAGTTTCTAAGGGTCAGGTCCTCTCCATTGTTGCTGGCCTAAGGTTTAGTTCACCATATAGCAATGTATATATTGACCTATTTTCCCCTCGACTTTCTGTGATTCCCTACATCTCACCTTTCTTTGCAGACAAGCCATTTGAAATACCCTTAACTTATTTCACAGCCAATAAGTCATTGAAATAATGTGTAGTTTTTAGAGAAATCTTCTTATATAATTAGGCAGAAAATCTCACCTGCCATAGTTTTCAAAACAGCATAATTTCACTCTTCTCAATGCTTAATCTGTTGTATTACACAACCTTTGAGTATTTAGCTTTATGAATGACATGTCCTTTAAAAATGTTTTAGAGATCCTACCAAACTTTGAAAACATCCTTGTTCCTTGTTTCAGTTCCAGTTTTATGTATATATTCTGCCTTGCACCTGATTATTCCAACAATTGATGGATGGCCTTGGGAATTTAATTCTGGTATTGATAGTCTTTACTGATTGTCTCCCCTCGTAGCTGATTTCTTCATTATTGTGTAAGTTTAGATCATGAGCTCATGTTTAGCTAAACAGCTGACCTTGTAAGACGCTTAGGTGTGAACGCTCGTAAGCTTCAGCAGAAAGACGGCAAAGATTTATTTGTGTACCTCCAATGAGTTGCCCACGAGGACACCGTTTTCTACAAGTGTTGGTCCAATACTCACTCTAGAGGCAGGGGACTCTGATAGGGCTGATTGGCGGCCCCCGATCTGGGGCAGGGGCTGTGGGCAGCCTGTGGCACGGGCAGGAGCCTCTTTGCATGTGTCCCTGGGACAAATCTGCCTGTGAACTTCGGTCACCTGGCAGGAAGCTACGATGCCCAGACCTATGGTTAGCTGTGCAGCGAGGTGTACTGTGAGGACAGGTTCCACACACACTTCAAGTAAGAGGTCGGCCTGAGTGGAAAGGTGAGAGTTTGGGCAGCTGTGCAGACAAAGAAGGCGCCCTTTGTCCTGGGCCTAAATGCTTGTGACACCCCACTGGCCCTGCCGTGCTCTGAGGGCCCTGCCCTGGGCCCCCTGCTCCCCTGCTCTTTGTTCAGTCACAGCAGAGATGGCCACACCCACTCCTTCAGTGAGGGCAGAGTTCCAACCACCCTCAGCCCCGCCCCCTCTCCGCAGGTTACCATGGACTACAGAGGCTGCATCCTGAGGCCAGGGCGTTCCGAGAATGCCAAGGGCAGACATGATGACCTTAAATGATTTCCTCTTGTGTCAGGTTTGGTAAACTTTAGGAGCTAGGAAATGGTCCACTTTACAGAAATGTTCAAATTTACTGGCATTTCATATATTCTCTGCTATAACTTTGTCCTGATTCTTTCTGTATATTCTTTACTTATGTTTTTGTTTTCCTTAATCAAAGTGTGTCTTTTCAATCTTTTCAAAGAAGATTCTTTGGACTTACTAAATCACCTCAATTTTATACGTTTTCTGTTGTATTAAGTTCTGCTCATATCTTTATTTATCTTTTTTCTATGTTCTCAGGGTTTATTGTTTTGATCTTCTGATGTCAATTAAAACACTTGTTTATTCATTTTAATAAATATTTTATTTATAAAGATTTGAACTTTTGAAGATTCCAGCTTACTTGTAAGTTTCTAAGGGTCAGGTCCTCTCCATTGTTGCTGGCCTAAGGTTTAGTTCACCATATAGCAATGTATATATTGACCTATTTTCCCCTCGACTTTCTGTGATTCCCTCCATCTCACCTTTCTTTGCAGACAAGCCATTTGAAATACCCTTAACTTATTTCACAGCCAATAAGTCATTGAAATAATGTGTATTTTTTAGAGAAATCTTCTTATATACTTAGGCAGAAAATCTCACCTGCCATAGTTTTCAAAACAGCATAATTTCACTCTTCTCAATGCTTAATCTGTTGTATTACACAACCTTTGAGTATTTAGCTTTGTCAATGACATGTCCTTTAAAAATGTTTTAGAGATCCTACCAGTCGTTGAAATCATCCTTGTTCCTTGTTTCCGTTCCAGTTTTATGTATATTTTCTGCCTTGCACCTGATTATTCCAACAATTGATGGATGGCCTTGGGAATCTAATTCTGGTATTGAAAGTCTTTAGTCTTTGTCTCCCCTCATAGCTGATTTCTTCATTATTGCGTAAATTTAGATCATGAGCTCATGTTTAGATAAACAGCTGACCTTGTAAGACGCTTAGGTGTGAACGCTCGTAAGCTTCAGCAGAATGTCGGCAAAGATTTATCTGTGTCCCTCCAATGAGTTGCCCACGAGGACACCGTTTTCTACAAGTGTTGGTCCAATACTCCCTCTAGAGGCAGGGGACTCCGACAGGGCTGATTGGCAGCCCCAGATCTGGGGCAGGGGCAGTGGGCAGCCTGTGGCCCGGGCAGGAGCCTCTTTGCATGTGTCCCTGGGACACATCTGCCTGTGAACTTCGGTCACCTGCCAGGAAGCTACGATGCCCAGACCTATGGTTAGCTGTGCAGCGAGGTGTACTGTGAGGACAGGTTCCACACACACTTCAAGTAAGAGGTCGGCCTGAGTGGAAAGGTGAGAGTTTGGGCAGCTGTGCAGACAAAGAAGGCGCCCTTTGGCCAGGGCCTAAATGCTTGTGACAGCCCACTGGACCTGCCGTGCTCTGAGGGCCCTGCCCTGGGCCCCCTGCTCCCCTGCCCTTTGTTCAGTCACAGCAGAGATTGCCACACCCACTCCCTCATTGTGGGCAGAGTTCCAACCTCCCTCAGCCCCGCCCCCTCTCCGCAGGTTACCATGGAGTAGAGAGGCTGCATCCTGAGGACAGTGCGTTCCGAGAATGCCAAGGGCAGACATGATGACCTTAAATGATTTCCTCTTGTGTCAGTGTTGGTAAACTTTAGGAGCTAGGAAATGGTCCACTTTAGAGAAATGTTCAAATTTACTGGCATTTCATATATTCTCTGCTATAACATTGTCCTGATTCTTTCTCTATATTCTTTACTTATGTTTTTGTTTTCCTTAATCAAAGTGTGTCTTTTCAATCTTTTCAAAGAAGATTCTTTGGACTTACTAAATCACCTCAATTTTATACGTTTTCTGTTGTATTAAGTTCTGCTCATATCTTTATCTTTTTTCTATGTTCTCAGGGTTTATTGTTTTGATCTTCTGATGTCAATTAAAACACTTGGTTATTCATTTTAATTAATATTTTACTTATAAAGATTTGAACTTTTGAAGATTCCAGCTTACTTGTTAGTTTCTAAGGGTCAGGTCCTCTCCATTGTTGCTGGCCTAAGGTTTAGTTCACCATATAGCAATGTATATATTGACCTATTTTCCCCTCGACTTTCTGTGATTCCCTACATCTCACCTTTCTTTGCAGACAAGCCATTTGAAATACCCTTAACTTATTTCACAGCCAATAAGTCATTGAAATAATGTGTAGTTATTAGAGAAATCTTCTTATATAAATAGGCAGAAAATCTCACCTGCCATAGTTTTCAAAACAGCATAATTTCACTCTTCTCAATGCTTCATCTGTTGTATTACACAACCTTTGCGTATTTAGCTTTATCAATGACATGTCCTTTAAAAAGGTTTTAGAGATCCTACCAGTCTTTGAAAACATCCTTGTTCCTTGTTTCAGTTCCAGTTTTATGTATATATTCTGCCTTGCACCTGATTATTCCAACAATTGATGGATGGCCTTGGGAATCTAATTCTGGTATTGATAGTCTTTACTGATTGTCTCCCCTCGTAGCTGATTTCTTCATTATAGTGTAAATTTAGATCATGAGCTCATGTTTAGCTAAACAGCTGACCTTGTAAGACGCTTAGGTGTGAACGCTCATAAGCTTCAGGAGAAAGTCGGCAAAATTTATTTGTGTCCCTCCAATGAGTTGCCCACGAGGACACCGTTTTCTACAAGTGTTGGTCCAATACTCCCTCTAGAGGAACGGGACACCGACATGGCTGATTGTTGGCCCCGATCTGGGGCAGGGGCAGTGGGCAGCCTGTGGCCCGGGCTGGAGCCTCTTTGCATGTGTCCCTTGGACACATCTGCCTGCGAACTTCGGTCACATGGCAGGAAGCTACGATGCCCAGACCTATGGTTAGCTGTGCAGCGAGGTGTACTGTGAGGACAGGTTCCACACACACTTCAAGTAAGAGGTCGGCCTGAGTGGAAAGGTGAGAGTTTGGGCAGCTGTGCAGACAAAGAAGGCGCCCTTTGTCCTGGACCTAAATGCTTGTGACACCCCACTGGACCTGCCGTGCTCTGAGGGCACTGCCCTGGGCCCCCTGCTCCCCGGCCCTTTGTTCAGTCACAGCAGAGATTGCCACACCCACTCCTTCAGTGAGGGCAGAGTTCCAACCACCCTCAGCCCCGCCCCCTCTCCGCAGGTTACCATGGACTACAGAGGCTGCATCCTGAGGACAGGGCGTTCCGAGAATGCCAAGGTCAGACATGATGACCTTAAATGATTTCCTCTTGTGTCAGGTTTGGTAAACTTTAGGACCTAGGAAATGTTCCACTTACAGAAATGTTCAAATTTACTGCCATTTCATATATTCTGTGCTATAACATTGCCCTGATTCTTTCTGTATATTCTTTACTTATGTTTTTGTTTTCCTTAATCAAAGTGTGTCTTTTCAATCTTTTCAAAGAAGATTCTTTGGACTTACTAAATCACCTCAATTTTATACGTTTTCTGTTGTATTAAGTTCTGCTCATATCTTTCTTTATCTTTTTTCTATGTTCTAAGGGTTTATGGTTTTGATCTTCTGATGTCAATTAAAACACTTGGTTATTCATTTTAATAAATATTTTACTTATAAAGATTTGAACTTTTGAAGATTCCAGCTTACTTGTAAGTTTCTAAGGGTCAGGTCCTCTCCATTGTTGCTGGCCTAAGGTTTAGTTCACCATATAGCAATGTATATATTGACCTATTTTCCCCTCGACTTTCTGTGATTCCCTACATCTCACCTTTCTTTGCAGACAAGCCATTTGAAATACCCTTAACTTATTTCACAGCCAATAAGTCATTGAAATAATGTGTAGTTTTTAGAGAAATCTTCTTATATAATTAGGCAGAAAATCTCACCTGCCATAGTTTTCAAAACAGCATAATTTCACTCTTCTCAATGCTTAATCTGTTGTATTACACAACCTTTGAGTATTTAGCTTTATGAATGACATGTCCTTTAAAAATGTTTTAGAGATCCTACCAAACTTTGAAAACATCCTTGTTCCTTGTTTCAGTTCCAGTTTTATGTATATATTCTGCCTTGCACCTGATTATTCCAACAATTGATGGATGGCCTTGGGAATTTAATTCTGGTATTGATAGTCTTTACTGATTGTCTCCCCTCGTAGCTGATTTCTTCATTATTGTGTAAGTTTAGATCATGAGCTCATGTTTAGCTAAACAGCTGACCTTGTAAGACGCTTAGGTGTGAACGCTCGTAAGCTTCAGCAGAAAGACGGCAAAGATTTATTTGTGTACCTCCAATGAGTTGCCCACGAGGACACCGTTTTCTACAAGTGTTGGTCCAATACTCACTCTAGAGGCAGGGGACTCTGATAGGGCTGATTGGCGGCCCCCGATCTGGGGCAGGGGCTGTGGGCAGCCTGTGGCACGGGCAGGAGCCTCTTTGCATGTGTCCCTGGGACACATCTGCCTGTGAACTTCGGTCACCTGGCAGGAAGCTACGATGCCCAGACCTATGGTTAGCTGTGCAGCGAGGTGTACTGTGAGGACAGGTTCCACACACACTTCAAGGAAGAGGTTGGCCTGAGTGGAAAGGTGAGAGTTTGGGCAGCTGTGCAGACAAAGAAGGCGCCCTTTGGCCTGGGCCTAAATTCTTGTGACACCCCACTGGACTTGCCGTGCTCTGAGGGCCCTGCCCTGGGCCCCCTGCTTCCCTGCCCTTTGTTCAGTAACAGCAGAGATGGCCACACCCACTCCTTCAGTGAGGGCAGAGTTCCAACCACCCTCAGCCCCGCCCCCTCTCCGCAGGTTACCATGGACTATAGAGGTTGCATCCTGAGGCCAGGGCGTTCCGAGAATGCCAAGGGCAGTCATGATGACATTAAATGATTTCCTCTTGTGTCAGGTTTGGTAAACTTTAGGAGCTAGGAAATGGTCCACTTTACAGAAATGTTCAAATTTACTGGCATTTCATATATTCTCTGCTATAACATTGTCCTGATTCTTTCTGTATATTCTTTACTTATGTTTTTGTTTTCCTTAATCAAAGTGTGTCTTTTCAATCTTTTCAAAGAAGATTCTTTGGACTTACTAAATCACCTCAATTTTATACGTTTTCTTTTGTATTAAGTTCTGCTCATATCTTTATTTATCTTTTTTCTATGTTCTCAGGGTTTATTGTTTTGATCTTCTGATGTCAATTAAAACACTTGGTTATTCATTTTAATAAATATTTCACTTATAAAGATTTGAACTTTTGAAGATTCCAGCTTACTTGTAAGTTTCTAAGGGTCAGGTCCACTCCTTTGTTGCTGGCGTAAGGTTTAGTTCACCAAATAGCAATGTTTATATTGACGTATTTTCCCCTCGACTTTCTGTGATTCCCTACATCTCACCTTTCTTTGCAGACAAGCAATTTGAAATACCCTTAACTTATTTCACAGCCAATAAGTCATTGAAATAATGTGTAGTTATTAGAGAAATCTTCTTATATAATTAGGCCGAAAATCTCATCTGCCATAGTTTTCAAAACAGCATAATTTCACTCTTCTCAATGCTTAATCTGTTGTATTACACAACCTTTGAGTATTTAGCTTTATCAATGACATGTCCTTTAAAAATGTTTTAGACATCCTACCAGTCTTTAAAAACATCCTTGTTCCTTGTTTCAGTTCCAGTTTTATGTATATATTCTGCCTTGAACCTGATTATTCCAACAATTGATGGATGGCCTTGGGAATCTAATTCTGGTATTGATAGTCTTTACTGATTGTCTCCCCTCGTAGCTGATTTCTTCATTATTGTGTAAATTTAGATCATGAGCTCATGTTTAGCTAAACAGCTGACCTTGTAAGACGCTTAGGTGTGAACGCTCGTAAGCTTCCGCAGAAAGACGGCAAAGATTTATTTGTGTCCCTCCAATGAGTTGCCCACGAGGACACCGTTTTCTACAAGTGTTGGTCCAATACTCCCTCTAGAGGAAGGGGACTCCGACAGGGCTGATTGGCGGCCCCCGATCTGGGGCAGGGGCAGTGGGCAGCATGTGGCCCGGGCTGGAGCCTCTTTGCATGTGTCCCTGGGACACATCTGCCTGCGAACTTTGGTCACCTGGCAGGAAGCTACGATGCCCAGACCTATGTTTAGCTGTGCAGCGAGGTGTACTGCACGGACAGGTTCCACACACACTTCAAGTAAGAGGTAGGCCTGAGTGGAAAGGTGAGAGTTTGGGCAGCTGTGCAGACAAAGAAGGCGCCCTTTGGCCTGGGCCTAAATGCTTGTGACAGCCCACTGGACCTGCCGTGCTCTGAGGGCCCTGCTCAGGGCCCCCTGCTCCCCTGCCCTTTGTTCAGTCACAGCAGAGATGGCCACACCCACTCCTTCAGTGAGGGCAGAGTTCCAACCACCCTCAGCCACGCCCCCTCTCCGCAGGTTACCATGGACTACAGAGGCTGCATCCTGAGGCCAGGGCGTTCCGAGAATGCCAAGGGCAGACATGATGACCTTAAATGATTTCCTCTTGTGTCAGGTTTGGTAAATTTTAGGAGCTAGGAAATGGTCCACTTTACAGAAATGTTCAAATTTACTGGCATTTCATATATTCTCTGCTATAACATTGTCCTGATTCTTTCTGTATATTCTTTACTTATGTTTTTGTTTTCCTTAATCAAAGTGTGTCTTTTCAATCTTTTCAAAGAAGATTCTTTGAACTTACTAAATCACCTCAATTTTATACGTTTTCTGTTGTATTAAGTTCTGCTCATATCTTTATTTATCTTTTTTCTATGTTCTCAGGGTTTATTGTTTTCATCTTCTGATGTCAATTAAAACACTTGTTTATTCATTTGAATAAATATTTTACTTATAAAGATTTGACTTTTGAAGATTCCAGCTTACTTGTAAGTTTCTAAGGGTCAGGTCCTCTCCATTGTTGCTGGCCTAAGGTTTAGTTCACCATATAGCAATGTATATATTGACCTATTTACCCCTCGACTTTCTGTGATTCCCTACATCTCACCTTTCTTTGCAGACAAGCCATTTGAAATACCCTTAACTTATTTCACAGCCAATAAGTCATTGAAATAATGTGTATTTTTTAGAGAAATCTTCTTATATACTTAGGCAGAAAATCTCACCTGCCATAGTTTTCAAAACAGCATAATTTCACTCTTCTCAATGCTTAATCTGTTGTATTACACAACCTTTGAGTATTTAGCTTTGTCAATGACATGTCCTTTAAAAATGTTTTAGAGATCCTACCAGTGTTTGAAAACATCCTTGTTCCTTGTTTCAGGTCCAGTTTTATGTATATATTCTGCCTTGCACCTGATTATTCCAACAACTGATGGTTGGCCTTGGGAATCTAATTCTGGTATTGATAATTTTTGCTGATTGTCTCCCCTTGTAGCTGAATTCTTCATTATTGTGTAAATTTAGATCATGAGCTCATGTTTAGCTAAACAGCTGACCATGTAAGACGCTTAGGTGTGAACGCTCGTAAGCTGCAGCAGAAAGTCGGCAAAGATTTATTTGTGTCCCTCCAATGAGTTGCCCACGAGGACACCGTTTTCTACAAGTGTTGGTCCAATACTCCCTCTAGAGGCAGGGGACTCCGACAGGGCTGATTGGCGGCACCCGATCTGGGGCAGGGGCAGTGGGCAGCCTGTGGCCCGGGCTGGAGCCTCTTTGCATGTGTCCCTGGGACACATCTGCCTGCGAACTTCGGTCACCTGGCAGGAAGCTACGATGCCCAGACCTATGGTTAGCTGTGCAGCGAGGTGTACTGTGACAACAGTTTCCACACACACTTCAAGTAAGAGGTCGGACTGAGTGGAAAGGTGAGAGTTTGGGCAGCTGTGCAGACAAAGAAGGCGCCCTTTGGCCTGGGCCTAAATGCTTGTGACACCCCACTGGACCTGCCGTGCTCTGAGGGCCCTGCCCTGGGCCCACTGCTCACCTGCCCTTTGTTCAGTCACAGCAGAGATGGCCACACCCACTCCTTCAGTGAGGGCAGAGTTCCAACCACCCTCAGCCCTGCCCCCTCTCCGCAGTTAACCATGGACTACAGAGGCTGCATCCTGAGGCCTGGGCGTTCCGAGAATGCCAACGGCAGACATGATGACCTTAAATGATTTCCTCTTTTGTCAGGTTTGGTAAACTTTAGGAGCTAGGAAATGGTCCACTTTACAGAAATGTTCAAATTTACTGGCATTTCATATATTCTCTGCTGTAACTTTGTCCTGATTCTTTCTGTATATTCTTTACTTATGTTTTTGTTTTCCTTAATCAAAGTGTGTCTTTTCAATCTTTTCACAGAAGATTCTTTGGACTTACTAAATCACCTCAATTTTATACGTTTTCTGTTGTATTAAGTTCTGCTCATATCTTTATTTATCTTTTATCTATGTTCTCAGGGTTTATTGTTTTGATCTTCTGATGTCAATTAAAACACTTGGTTATTCATTTTAATAAATATTTTACTTATAAAGATTTGAACTTTTGAAGATTCCAGCTTACTTGTAAGTTTCTAAGGGTCAGGTCCTCTCCATTGTTGCTGGCCTAAGGTTTAGTTCACCATATAGCAATGTATATATTGACCTATTTTCCCCTCGACTTTCTGTGATTCCCTCCATCTCACCTTTCTTTGCAGACAAGCCATTTGAAATACCCTTAACTTATTTCACAGCCAATAAGTCATTGAAATAATGTGTATTTTTTAGAGAAATCTTCTTATATAATTAGGCACAAAATCTCACCTGCCATAGTTTTCAAAACAGCATAATTTCACTCTTCTCAATGCTTAATCTGTTGTATTACACAACCTTTGAGTATTTAGCTTTGTCAATGACATGTCCTTTAAAAATGTTTTAGAGATCCTACCAGTCTTTGAAAACATCCTTGTTCCTTGTTTCAGTTCCAGTTTTATGTATATTTTCTGCCTTGCACCTGATTATTCCAACAATTGATGGATGGCCTTGGGAATCTAATTCTGGTATTGAAAGTCTATACTGTTTGTCTCCCCTCGTAGCTGATTTCTTCATTATTGTGTAAATTTAGATCATGAGCTCATGTTTAGCTAAACAGCTGACCTGGTAAGACGCTTAGGTGTGAACGCTCGTAAGCTTCAGCAGTAAGTCGGCAAAGATTTATTTGTGTCCCTCCAATGAGTTGCCCACGAGGACACCGTTTTCTACAAGTGTTGGTCCAATACTCCCTCTAGAGGCAGGGGACTCCGACAGGGCTGATTGGCGGCGCCCGATCAGGGGCAGGGGCAGTGGGCTGCCTGTGGCCCGGGCAGGAGCCTCTTTGCATGTGTCCCTGGGACAATTCTGCCTGTGAACATCGGTCACCTGGCAGGAAGCTACGATGCCCAGACCTATGGTTAGCTGTGCAGCGAGGTGTACTGTGAGGACAGGTTCCACACACACTTCAAGTAAGAGGTCGGCCTGAGTGGAAAGGTGAGAGTTTGGGCAGCTGTGCAGACAAAGAAGGCGCCCTTTGTCCTGGGCCTAAATGCTTGTGACACCCCACTGGACCTGTCGTGCTCTGAGGGCCCTGCCCTGGGTCCCCTGCTCCCCTGCTCTTTGTTCAGTCACAGCAGAGATGGCCACACCCACTCCTTCAGTGAGGGCTGAGTTCCAACCACCCTCAGCCCCGCCCCCTCTCCGCAGGTTACCATGGACTACAGAGGCTGCATCCTGAGGCCAGGGCGTTCCGAGAATGCCAAGGGCAGACATGATGACCTTAAATGATTTCCTCTTGTGTCAGGTTTGGTAAACTTTAGGAGCTAGGAAATGGTCCACTTTACAGAAATGTTCAAATTTACTGGCATTTCATACATTCTTTGCTATAACATTGCCCTGATTCTTTCTGTATATTCTTTACTTATGTTTTTGTTTTCCTTAATCAAAGTGTGTCTTTTCAATCTTTTCAAAGAAGATTCTTTGTACTTCCTAAATCACCTCAATTTTATACGTTTTCTGTTGTATTAAGTTCTGCTCATATCTTTATTTATCTTTTTTCTATGTTCTCAGGGTTTATTGTTTTGATCTTCTGATGTCAATTAAAACACTTGGTTATTCATTTTAATAAATATTTTACTTATAAAGATTTGAACTTTTGAAGATTCCAGCTTACTTGTAAGTTTCTAAGGGTCAGGTCCTCTCCATTGTTGCTGGCCTAAGGTTTAGTTCACCATATAGCAATGTATATATTGACCTATTTTCCCCTCGACTTGCTGTGATTCCCTACATCTCACCTTTCTTTGCAGACAAGCCATTTGAAATACCCTTAACTTATTTCACAGCCAATAAGTCATTGAAATAATGTGTAGTTTTTAGAGAAATCTTCTTATATAATTAGGCAGAAAATCTCACCTGCCATAGTTTTCAAAACAGCATAATTTCACTCTTCTCAATGCTTAATCTGTTGTATTACACAACCTTTGAGTATTTAGCTTTATCAATGACATGTCCTTTAAAAATGTTTTAGAGATCCTACCAGTCTTTGAAAATATCCTTGTTCCTTGTTTCAGTTCCAGTTTTATGGATATTTTCTGGCTTGCACCTGATTATTCCAACAATTGATGGATGGCCTTGGGAATCTAATTCTGGTATTGATAGTCTTTACTGATTGTCTCCTCTCCTAGCTGATTTCTTCATTATTGTGTAAATTTAGATCATGAGCTCATGTTTAGCTAAACAGCTGACCTTGTAAGACGCTTAGGTGTGAACGCTCGTAAGCTTCAGCAGAAAGTCGGCAAAGATTTATTTGTGTCCCTCCAATGAGTTGCCCACGAGGACACCGTTTTCTACAAGTGTTGTTCCAATACTCCCTCTAGAGGCAGGGGACTCCGACAGGGCTGATTGGTGGCCCCCGATCTGGGGCAGGGGCAGTGGGCAGCCTGTGGCCCGGGCAGGAGCCTCTTTGCATGTGTCCCTGGGACACATCTGCCTGCGAACTTCGGTCAACAAGCAGGAAGCTACGATGCCCAGACCTATGGTTAGCTGTGTAGCGAGGTGTACTGTGAGGACAGGTTCCACACACACTTCAAGTAAGAGGTCGGCCTGAGTGGAAAGGTGAGAGTTTGGGCAGCTGTGCAGACAAAGAAGGCGCCCTTTGGCCTGGGCCTAAATGCTTGTGACACCCCACTGGACCTGCCGTGCTCTGAGGGCCCTGCCCTCGGCCCCCTGCTCCCCTGCCCTTTGTTCAATCACAGCAGAGATGGCCACACCCACTCCTTCAGTGAGGGCAGAGTTCCAACCACCCTCAGCCCCGCCCCCTCTCCGCAGATTACCGTGGACTACAGAGGCTGCATCCTAAGGCCAGGGCGTTCCGAGAATGCCAAGGGCAGACATGATGACCTTAAATGATTTCCTCTTGTGTCAGGTTTGGTAAACTTTAGGAGCTAGGAAATGGTCCACTTTACAGAAATGTTCAAATTTACTGGCATTTCATATATTCTCTGCTATAACATTGTCCTGATTCTTTCTGTATATTCTTTACTTATGTTTTTGTTTTCCTTAATCAAAGTGTGTCTTTTCAATCTTTTCAAAGATGATTCTTTGGACTTACTAAATCACCTCAATTTTATACGTTTTCTGTTGTATTAAGTTCTGCTCATATCTTTATCTTTTTTCTATGTTCTCAGGGTTTATTGTTTTGATCTTCTGATGTCAATTAAAACACTTGTTTATTCATTTTAATAAATATTTTACTTATAAAGATTTGAACTTTTGAAGATTCCAGCTTACTTGTAAGTTTCTAAGGGTCAGGTTCTCTCCATTGTTGCTGGCGTAAGGTTTACTTCACCATGTAGCCATGTATATATTGACCTATTTTCCCCTCGACTTTCTGTGATTCCCTACATCTCACCTTTCTTTGCAGACAAGCCATTTGAAATACCCTTAACTTATTTCACAGCCAATAAGTCATTGAAATAATGTGTAGTTATTAGAGAAATCTTCTTATATAAATAGGCAGAAAATCTCACCTGCCATAGTTTTCAAAACAGCATAATTTCACTCTTCTCAATGCTTAATCTGTTGTATTACACAACCTTTGAGTATTTAGCTTTATCAATGACATGTCCTTTAAAAATGTTTTAGAGATCCTACCAGTCTTTGAAAACATCCTTGTTCCTTGTTTCAGTTCCAGTTTTATGGATATTTTCTGCCTTGCACCTGATTATTCCAACAATTGATGGATGGCCTTGGGAATCTAATTCTGGTATTGATAGTCTTTACTGATTGTCTCCCCTCGTAGCTGATTTCTTCATTATTGTGTAAATTTAGATCATGAGCTCATGTTTAGCTAAACAGCTGACCTTGTAAGACGCTTAGGTGTGAACGCTCATAAGCTTCAGGAGAAAGTCGGCAAAATTTATTTGTGTCCCTCCAATGAGTTGCCCACGAGGACACCGTTTTCTACAAGTGTTGGTCCAATACTCCCTCTAGAGGAACGGGACTCCGACATGGCTGATTGTTGGCCCCGATCTGGGGCAGGGGCAGTGGGCAGCCTGTGGCCCGGGCTGGAGCCTCTTTGCATGTGTCCCTTGGACACATCTGCCTGCGAACTTCGGTCACATGGCAGGAAGCTACGATGCCCAGACCTATGGTTAGCTGTGCAGCGAGGTGTACTGTGAGGACAGGTTCCACACACACTTCAAGTAAGAGGTCGGCCTGAGTGGAAAGGTGAGAGTTTGGGCAGCTGTGCAGACAAAGAAGGCGCCCTTTGGCCTGGGCCTAAATGCTTGTGACACCCCACTGGACCTGCCGTGCTCTGAGGGCCCTGCCCTGGGCCCCCTGCTCCCCTGCCCTTTGTTCAGTCACAGCACAGATTGCCACACCCACTCCCTCAGTGAGGGCAGAGTTCCAACCACCCTCAGCCCCGCCCCCTCTCCGCAGGTTACCATGGACTACAGAGGCTGCATCCTGAGGACAGGGCGTTCCGAGAATGCCAAGGTCAGACATGATGACCTTAAATGATTTCCTCTTGTGTCAGGTTTGGTAAACTTTAGGACCTAGGAAATGTTCCACTTACAGAAATGTTCAAATTTACTGGCATTTCATATATTCTGTGCTATAACATTGCCCTGATTCTTTCTGTATATTCTTTACTTATGTTTTTGTTTTCCTTAATCAAAGTGTGTCTTTTCAATCTTTTCAAAGAAGATTCTTTGGACTTACTAAATCACCTCAATTTTATATGTTTTCTGTTGTATTAAGTTCTGCTCATATCTTTATTTATCTTTTTTCTATGTTCTCAGGGTTTATTGTTTTGATCTTCTGATGTCAATTAAAACACTTGTTTATTCATTTTAATAAATATTTTATTTATAAAGATTTGAACTTTTGAAGATTCCAGCTTACTTGTAAGTTTCTAAGGGTCAGGTCCTCTCCATTGTTGCTGGCCTAAGGTTTAGTTCACCATATAGCAATGTATATATTGACTAATTTTCCCCTCGACTTTCTGTGATTCCCTCCATCTCACCTTTCTTTGCAGACAAGCCATTTGAAATACCCTTCACTTATTTCACAGCCAATAAGTCATTGAAATAATGTGTATTTTTTAGAGAAATCTTCTTATATACTTAGGCAGAAAATCTCACCTGCCATAGTTTTCAAAACAGCATAATTTCACTCTTCTCAATGCTTAATCTGTTGTATTACACAACCTTTGAGTTTTTAGCTTTGTCAATGACATGTATTTTAAAAATGTTTTAGAGATCCTACCAGTCTTTGAAAACATCCTTGTTCCTTGTTTCAGTTCCAGTTTTATGTATATTTTCTGCCTTGCACCTGATTATTCCAACAATTGATGGATGGCCTTGGGAATCTAATTCTGGTATTGAAAGTCTATACTGTTTGTCTCCCCTCGTAGCTGATTTCTTCATTATTGTGTAAATTTAGATCATGAGCTCATGTTTAGCTAAACAGCTGACCTGGTAAGACGCTTAGGTGTGAACGCTCGTAAGCTTCAGCAGTAAGTCGGCAAAGATTTATTTGTGTCCCTCCAATGAGTTGCCCACGAGGACACCGTTTTCTACAAGTGTTGGTCCAATACTCCCTCTAGAGGCAGGGGACTCCGACAGGGCTGATTGGCGGCGCCCGATCAGGGGCAGGGGCAGTGGGCAGCCTGTGGCCCGGGCAGGAGCCTCTTTGCATGTGTCCCTGGGACAATTCTGCCTGTGAACATCGGTCACCTGGCAGGAAGCTACGATGCCCAGACCTATGGTTAGCTGTGCAGCGAGGTGTACTGTGAGGACAGGTTCCACACACACTTCAAGTAAGAGGTCGGCCTGAGTGGAAAGGTGAGAGTTTGGGCAGCTGTGCAGACAAAGAAGGCGCCCTTTGTCCTGGGCCTAAATGCTTGTGACACCCCACTGGACCTGTCGTGCTCTGAGGGCCCTGCCCTGGGTCCCCTGCTCCCCTGCTCTTTGTTCAGTCACAGCAGAGATGGCCACACCCACTCCTTCAGTGAGGGCTGAGTTCCAACCACCCTCAGCCCCGCCCCCTCTCCGCAGGTTACCATGGACTACAGAGGCTGCATCCTGAGGCCAGGGCGTTCCGAGAATGCCAAGGGCAGACATGATGACCTTAAATGATTTCCTCTTGTGTCAGGTTTGGTAAACTTTAGGAGCTAGGAAATGGTCCACTTTACAGAAATGTTCAATTTTACTGGCATTTCATACATTCTTTGCTATAACATTGCCCTGATTCTTTCTGTATATTCTTTACTTATGTTTTTGTTTTCCTTAATCAAAGTGTGTCTTTTCAATCTTTTCAAAGAAGATTCTTTGTACTTCCTAAATCACCTCAATTTTATACGTTTTCTGTTGTATTAAGTTCTGCTCATATCTTTATTTATCTTTTTTCTATGTTCTCAGGGTTTATTGTTTTGATCTTCTGATGTCAATTAAAACACTTGGTTATTCATTTTAATAAATATTTTACTTATAAAGATTTGAACTTTTGAAGATTCCAGCTTACTTGTAATTTTCTAAGGGTCAGGTCCTCTCCATTGTTGCTGGCCTAAGGTTTAGTTCACCATATAGCAATGTATATATTGACCTATTTTCCCCTCGACTTGCTGTGATTCCCTACATCTCACCTTTCTTTGCAGACAAGCCATTTGAAATACCCTTAACTTATTTCACAGCCAATAAGTCATTGAAATAATGTGTAGTTTTTAGAGAAATCTTCTTATATAATTAGGCAGAAAATCTCACCTGCCATAGTTTTCAAAACAGCATAATTTCACTCTTCTCAATGCTTAATCTGTTGTATTACACAACCTTTGAGTATTTAGCTTTATCAATGACATGTCCTTTAAAAATGTTTTAGAGATCCTACCAGTCTTTGAAAATATCCTTGTTCCTTGTTTCAGTTCCAGTTTTATGGATATTTTCTGGCTTGCACCTGATTATTCCAACAATTGATGGATGGCCTTGGGAATCTAATTCTGGTATTGATAGTCTTTACTGATTGTCTCCTCTCCTAGCTGATTTCTTCATTATTGTGTAAATTTAGATCATGAGCTCATGTTTAGCTAAACAGCTGACCTTGTAAGACGCTTAGGTGTGAACGCTCGTAAGCTTCAGCAGAAAGTCGGCAAAGATTTATTTGTGTCCCTCCAATGAGTTGCCCACGAGGACACCGTTTTCTACAAGTGTTGTTCCAATACTCCCTCTAGAGGCAGGGGACTCCGACAGGGCTGATTGGTGGCCCCCGATCTGGGGCAGGGGCAGTGGGCAGCCTGTGGCCCGGGCAGGAGCCTCTTTGCATGTGTCCCTGGGACACATCTGCCTGCGAACTTCGGTCAACAAGCAGGAAGCTACGATGCCCAGACCTATGGTTAGCTGTGTAGCGAGGTGTACTGTGAGGACAGGTTCCACACACACTTCAAGTAAGAGGTCGGCCTGAGTGGAAAGGTGAGAGTTTGGGCAGCTGTGCAGACAAAGAAGGCGCCCTTTGGCCTGGGCCTAAATGCTTGTGACACCCCACTGGACCTGCCGTGCTCTGAGGGCCCTGCCCTCGGCCCCCTGCTCCCCTGCCCTTTGTTCAATCACAGCAGAGATGGCCACACCCACTCCTTCAGTGAGGGCAGAGTTCCAACCACCCTCAGCCCCGCCCCCTCTCCGCAGATTACCGTGGACTACAGAGGCTGCATCCTAAGGCCAGGGCGTTCCGAGAATGCCAAGGGCAGACATGATGACCTTAAATGATTTCCTCTTGTGTCAGGTTTGGTAAACTTTAGGAGCTAGGAAATGGTCCACTTTACAGAAATGTTCAAATTTACTGGCATTTCATATATTCTCTGCTATAACATTGTCCTGATTCTTTCTGTATATTCTTTACTTATGTTTTTGTTTTCCTTAATCAAAGTGTGTCTTTTCAATCTTTTCAAAGAAGATTCTTTGGACTTACTAAATCACCTCAATTTTATACGTTTTCTGTTGTATTAAGTTCTGCTCATATCTTTATCTTTTTTCTATGTTCTCAGGGTTTATTGTTTTGATCTTCTGATGTCAATTAAAACACTTGTTTATTCATTTTAATAAATATTTTACTTATAAAGATTTGAACTTTTGAAGATTCCAGCTTACTTGTAAGTTTCTAAGGGTCAGGTTCTCTCCATTGTTGCTGGCGTAAGGTTTACTTCACCATGTAGCCATGTATATATTGACCTATTTTCCCCTCGACTTTCTGTGATTCCCTACATCTCACCTTTCTTTGCAGACAAGCCATTTGAAATACCCTTAACTTATTTCACAGCCAATAAGTCATTGAAATAATGTGTAGTTATTAGAGAAATCTTCTTATATAAATAGGCAGAAAATCTCACCTGCCATAGTTTTCAAAACAGCATAATTTCACTATTCTCAATGCTTAATCTGTTGTATTACACAACCTTTGAGTATTTAGCTTTATCAATGACATGGCCTTTAAAAATGTTTTAGAGATCCTACCAGTCTTTGAAAACATCCTTGTTCCTTGTTTCAATTCCAGTTTTATGTATATATTCTGCCTTGCACCTGATTATTCCAACAATTGATGGATGGCCTTGGGAATCTAATTCTGGTATTTATACTCTTTACTGTTTGTCTCCCCTCGTAGCTGATTTCTTCATTATTGTGTAAATTTAGATCATGAGCTCATGTTTAGCTAAACAGCTGACCTTGTAAGACGCTTAGGTGTGAACGCTCATAAGCTTCAGGAGAAAGTCGGCAAAATTTATTTGTGTCCCTCCAATGAGTTGCCCACGAGGACACCGTTTTCTACAAGTGTTGGTCCAATACTCCCTCTAGAGGAACGGGACTCCGACATGGCTGATTGTTGGCCCCGATCTGGGGCAGGGGCAGTGGGCAGCCTGTGGCCCGGGCTGGAGCCTCTTTGCATGTGTCCCTTGGACACATCTGCCTGCGAACTTCGGTCACATGGCAGGAAGCTACGATGCCCAGACCTATGGTTAGCTGTGCAGCGAGGTGTACTGTGACGACAGGTTCCACACACACTTCAAGTAAGAGGTCGGCCTGAGTGGAAAGGTGAGAGTTTGGGCAGCTGTGCAGACAAAGAAGGCGCCCTTTGGCCTGGGCCTAAATGCTTGTGACACCCCACTGGACCTGCCGTGCTCTGAGGGCCCTGCCCTGGGCCCCCTGCTCCCCTGCCCTTTGTTCAGTCACAGCAGAGATGGCCACACCCACTCCTTCAGTGAGGGCAGAGTTCCAACCACCCTCAGTCCCGCCCCCTCTCTGCAGGTTACCATGGACTACAGAGGCTGCATCCTGAGGCCAGGGCGTTCCGAGAATGCCAAGGGCAGACATAATGACCTTAAATGATTTCCTCTTGTGTCAGGTTTGGTAAACTTTAGGAGCTAGGAAATGGTCCACTTTACAGAAATGTTCAAATTTACTGGCATTTCATATATTCTCTGCTATAACATTGTCCTGATTCTTTCTGTATATCCTTTACTTATGTTTTTGTTTTCCTTAATCAAAGTGTGTCTTTTCAATCTTTTCAAAGAAGATTCTTTGGACTTACTAAATCACCTGAATTTTTTACGTTTTCTGTTGTATTAAGTTCTGCTCATATCTTTATTTATCTTTTTTCTATGTTCTCAGTGTTTATTGTTTTGATCTTCTGATGTCAATTAAAACACTTGGTTATTAATTTAATAAATATTTTACTTATAAAGATTTGAACTTTTGAAGATTCCAGCTTACTTGTAAGTTTCTAAGGGTCAGGTCCTCTCCATTGTTGCTGGCCTAAGGTTTAGTTCACCATATAGCAATGTATATATTGACCTATTTTCCCCTCGACTTTCTGTGATTCCCTACATCTCACATTTCTTTGCAGACAAGCCATTTGAAATACCCTTCACTTATTTCACAGCCAATAAGTCATTGAAATAATGTGTATTTTTAGAGAAATCTTCTTATATACTTAGGCAGAAAATCTCACCTGCCATAGTTTTCAAAACAGCATAATTTCACTCTTCTCAATGCTTAATCTGTTGTATTACACAACCTTTGAGTATTTAGCTTTGTCAATGACATGTCCTTTAAAAATGTTTTAGAGATCCTACCAGTCTTTGAAAACATCCTTGTTCCTTGTTTCAGTTCCAGTTTTATGTATATTTTCTGCCTTGCACCTGATTATTCCAACAATTGATGGATGGCCTTGGGAATCTAATTCTGGTATTGAAAGTCTATACTGTTTGTCTCCCCTCGTAGCTGATTTCTTCATTATTGTGTAAATTTAGATCATGAGCTCATGTTTAGCTAAACAGCTGACCTTGTAAGACGCTTAGGTGTGAACGCTCGTAAGCTGCAGCAGAAAGTCGGCAAAGATTTATTTGTGTCCCTCCAATGAGTTGCCCACGAGGACACCGTTTTGTACAAGTGTTGGTCCAATACTCCCTCTAGAGGCAGGGGACTCCGACAGGGCTGATTGGCGGCCCCCGATCTGGGGCAGGGGCAGTGGGCAGCCTGTGGCCCGGGCAGGAGCCTCTTTGCATGTGTCCCTGGGACACATCTGCCTGCGAACTTCGGTCACCTGGCAGGAAGCTACGATGCCCAGACCTATGGTTAGCTGTGCAGCGAGGTGTACTGTGAGGACAGGTTCCACACACACTTCAAGTAAGAGGTCGGCCTGAGTGGAAAGGTGAGAGTTTGGGCAGCTGTGCAGACAAAGAAGGCGCCCTTTGGCCTGGGCCTAAATGCTTGTGACAGCCCACTGGACCTGCCGTGCTCTGAGGGCCCTGCCCTGGGCCCCCTGCTCCCCTGCCCTTTGTTCAGTCACAGCAGAGATGGCCACACCCACTCCTTCAGTGAGGGCAGAGTTCCAACCAGACTCAGCCCAGCCCCCTCTCCGCAGGTTACCCTGGACTACAGAGGCTGCATCCTGAGGCCAGGGCGTTCTGAGAATGCCAAGGGCAGACATGATGACCTTAAATGATTTCCTCTTGTGTCAGGTGTGGTAAACTTTAGGAGCTAGGAAATGGTCCACTTTACAGAAATGTTCAAATTTACTGGCATTTCATATATTCTCTGCTATAACATTGTCCTGATTCTTTCTGTATATTCTTTACTTATGTTTTTGTTTTCCTTAATCAAAGTGTGTCTTTTCAATCTTTTCAAAGAAGATTCTTTGGACTTACTAAATCACCTCAATTTTATACGTTTTCTGTTGTATTAAGTTCTGCTCATATCTTTATTTATCTTTTTTCTATGTTCTCAGGGTTTATTGTTTTGATCTTCTGATGTCAATTAAAACACTTGGTTATTCATTTTAATAAATATTTTACTTATAAAAATTTGAACTTTTGAAGATTCCAGCTTACTTGTAAGTTTCTAAGGGTCAGGTCCTCTCCATTGTTGCTGGCCTAAGGTTTAGTTCACCATATAGCAATGTATATATTGACCTATTTTCCCCTCGACTTTCTGTGATTCCCTACATCTCACCTTTCTTTGCAGACAAGCCATTTGAAATACCCTTAACTTATTTCACAGCCAATAAGTCATTGAAATAATGTGTATTTTTAGAGAAATCTTCTTATATAATTAGGCAGAAAATCTCACCTGCCATAGTTTTCAAAACAGCATAATTTCACTCTTCTCAATGCTTAATCTGTTGTATTACACAACCTTTGAGTATTTAGCTTTATCAATGACATGTACTTTAAAAATGTTTTAGAGATCCTACCAGTCTTTGAAAACATCCTTGTTCCTTGTTTCAGTTCCAGTTTTATGTATATATTCTGCCTTGCACCTGATTATTCCAACAATTGATGGATGGCCTTGGGAATCTAATTCTGGTATTGATACTCTTTCCTGATTGTCTTCCCTCGTAGCTGATTTTTTCATTATTGTGTAAATTTAGATCATGAGCTCATGTTTAGCTAAACAGCTGACCTTGTAAGACGCTTAGGTGTGTACGCTCGCAAGCTTCAGGAAAAAGTCGGCAAAATTTATTTGTGTCCCTCCAATGAGTTGCCCACGAGGACACCGTTTTCTACAAGTGTTGGTCCAATACTCCCTCTAGAGGAAGGGGACTCCGACAGGGCTGATTGGCGGCCCCCGATCTGGGGCAGGGGCAGTGGGCAGCCTGTGGCCCGGGCTGGAGCCTCTTTGCATGTGTACCTGGGACACATCTGCCTGCGAACTTCGGTCACCTGGCAGGAAGCTACGATGTACAGACCTATGGTTTACTGTGCAGCAAGGTGTACTGTGAGGACAGGTTCCACACACACTTCAAGTAAGATGTCGGCCTGAGTGGGAAGGTGAGAGTTTGGGCAGCTGTGCAGACAAAGAAGGCGCCCTTTGGCCTGGGCCTAAATGCTTGTGACACCCCACTGGACCTGCCGTGCTCTGAGGGCCCTGCACTGGGCCCCCTGCTCCCCTGCCCTTTGTTCAGTCACAGCAGAGATGGCCACACCCACTCCTTCAGTGAGGCCAGAGTTCCAACCACTCTCAGCCCCGCCCCCTCTCCGCAGGTTACCATGGACTACAGAGGCTGCATCCTGAGGCCAGTGCGTTCTGAGAATGCCAAGGGCAGACATGATGACCTTAAATGATTTCCTCTTGTGTCAGGTGTGGTAAACTTTAGGAGCTAGGAAATGGTCCACTTTACAGAAATGTTCAAATTTACTGGCATTTCATATATTCTCAGCTATAACATTGTCCTGATTCTTTCTGTATATTCTTTACTTATGTTTTTGTTTTCCTTAATCAAAGTGTGTCTTTTCAATCTTTTCAAAGAAGATTCTTTGGACTTACTAAATCACCTCAATTTTATACGTTTTCTGTTGTATTAAGTTCTGCTCATATCTTTATTTATCTTTTTTCTATGTTCTCAGGGTTTATTGTTTTGATCTTCTGATGTCAATTAAAACACTTGGTTATTCATTTTAATAAATATTTTACTTATAAAGATTTGAACTTTTGAAGATTCCAGCTTACTTGTAAGTTTCTAAGGGTCAGGTCCTCTCCATTGTTGCTGGCCTAAGGTTTAGTTCACCATATAGCAATGTATATATTGACCTATTTTCCCCTCGACTTTCTGTGATTCCCTACATCTCACCTTTCTTTGCAGACAAGCCATTTGAAATACCCTTCACTTATTTCACAGCCAATAAGTCATTGAAATAATGTGTATTTTTAGAGAAATCTTCTTACATAATTAGGCAGAAAATCTCACCTGCCATAGTTTTCAAAACAGCATAATTTCACTCTTCTCAATGCTTAATCTGTTGTATTACACAACCTTTGAGTATTTAGCTTTATCAATGACATGTACTTTAAAAATATTTTAGAGATCCTACCAGTCTTTGAAAACATCCTTGTTCCTTGTTTCAGTTCCAGTTTTATGTATATATTCTGCCTTGCACCTGATTATTCCAACAATTGATGGATGGCCTTGGGAATCTAATTCTGGTATTGATACTCTTTCCTGATTGTCTTCCCTCGTAGCTGATTTTTTCATTATTGTGTAAATTTAGATCATGAGCTCATGTTTAGCTAAACAGCTGACCTTGTACGACGCTTATGTGTGAACGCTCGTAAGCTTCAGCAGAAAGTCGGCAAGGTTTATTTGTGTCCCTCCAATGAGTTGCCCACGAGGACACCATTTTCTACAAGTGTTGGTCCAATACTCCCTCTAGAGGCAGGGGACTCCGACAGGGCTGATTGGCGGCCCCCGATCTGGGGCAGGGGCAGTGGGCAGCCTGTGGCCCGGGCTGGAGCCTCTTTGCATGTGTCCCTGGGACACATCTGCCTGCGAACTTCGGTCACCTGGCAGGAAGCTACGATGCCCAGAACTATGGTTAGCTGTGCAGCGAGGTGTACTGTGAGGACAGGTTCCACACACACTTCAAGTAAGACGTCGGCCTGAGTGGAAAGGTGAGAGTTTGGGCAGCTGTGCAGACAAAGAAGGCGCCCTTTGGCCTGGGCCTAAATGCTTGTGACACCCCACTGGACCTGCCGTGCTCTGAGGGCCCTGCCCTGGGCCCCCTGCTCCCCTGCCCTTTGTTCAGTCACAGCAGAGATGGCCACACCCACTCCTTCAGTGAGGCCAGAGTTCCAACCACCCTCAGCCCCGCCCCCTCTCCGCAGGTTACCATGGACTACAGAGGCTGCATCCTGAGGCCAGGGCGTTCCGAGAATGCCAAGGGCAGACATGATGACTTTAAATGATTTCCTCTTGTGTCAGGTTTGGTAAACTTTAGGAGCTAGGAAATGGTCCACTTACAGAAATGTTCAAATTTACTGGCATTTCATATATTCTCTGCTATAACATTGTCCTGATTCTTTCTGTATATTCTTTACTTATGTTTTTGTTTTCCTTAATCAAAGTGTGTCTTTTCAATCTTTTCAAAGAAGATTCTTTGGACTTACTAAATCACCTGAATTTTATACGTTTTCTGTTGTATTAAGTTCTGCTCATATTTTTATTTATCTTTTTTCTATGTTCTCAGGGTTTATTGTTTTGATCTTCTGATGTCAATTAAAACACTTGGTTATTCATTTTAATAAATATTTTACTTATAAAGATTTGAACTTTTGAAGATTCCAGCTTACTTGTAAGTTTCTAAGGATCAGGTCCTCTCCATTGTTGCTGGCCTAAGGTTTAGTTCACCATATAGCAATGTATATATTGACCTATTTTCCCCTCGACTTTCTGTGATTCCCTACATCTCACCTTTCTTTGCAGACAAGCCATTTGAAATACCCTTAACTTATTTCACAGCCAATAAGTCATTGAAATAATGTGTAGTTTTTAGAGAAATCTTCTTATATAAATAGGCAGAAAATCTCACCTGCCATAGTTTTCAAAACAGCATAATTTCACTCTTCTCAATGCTTAATCTGTTGTATTACACAACCTTTGAGTATTTAGCTTTATCAATGACATGTACTTTAAAAATGTTTTAGAGATCCTACCAGTCTTTGAAAACATCCTTGTTCCTTGTTTCAGTTCCAGTTTTATGTATATTTTCTGCCTTGCACCTGATTATTCCAACAATTGATGGATGGCCTTGGGAATCTAATTCTGGTATTGATAGTCTTTACTGATTGTCTCCCCTCGTGGCTGATTTTTTCATTATTGTGTAAATTTAGATCATGAGCTCATGTTTAGCTAAACAGCTGACCTTGTAAGACGCTTAGTTGTGAACGCTCGTAGGCTTCATGAGAAAGTCGCCAAAATTTATTTGTGTCCCTCCAATGAGTTGCCCACGAGGACACCGTTTTCTACAAGTGTTGGTCCTATACTCCCTCTAGAGGAAGGGGACTCCGACAGGGCTGATTGGCGGCCCCCGATCTGGAGCAGGGGCAGTGGGCAGCCTGTGGCCCGGGCTGGAGCGTCCTTGCATGTGTCCCTGGGACACATCTGCCTGCGAACTTCGGTCACCTGGCAGGAAGCTACGATGCCCAGACCTATGGTTAGCTGTGCAGCGAGGTGTACTGTGAGGACAGGTTCCACACACACTTCAAGTAAGAGGTCGGCCTGAGTGGAAAGGTGAGAGTTTGGGCAGCTGTGCAGACAAAGAAGGCGCCCTTTGGCCTGGGCCTAAATGCTTGTGACTGCCCACTGGACCTGCCGGGCTCTGAGGGCCCTGCCCTGGGCCCCCTGCTCCCCTGCCCTTTGTTCAGTCACAGAAGAAATGGCCACACCCACTCCTTCAATGAGGGCAGAGTTCCAACCAACCTCAGCTCCGCCCACTCTCCGCAGGTTACCATGGACTACAGAGGCTGCATCCTGAGGCCAGGGCGTTCCGAGAATGCCAAGGGCAGACATGATGACCTTAAATGATTTCCTCTTGTGTCAGGTTTGGTAAACTTTAGGAGCTAGGAAATGGTCCACTTTACAGAAATGTTCAAATTTACTGGCATTTCATATATTCTCTGCTATAACATTGTCCTGATTCTTTCTGTATATTCTTTACTTATGTTTTTGTTTTCCTTAATCAAAGTGTGTCTTTTCAATCTTTTCAAAGAAGATTCTTTGGACTTACTAAATCACCTGAATTTTATATGTTTTCTGTTGTATTAAGTTCTGCTCATATCTTTATTTATCTTTTTTCTATGTTCTCAGGGTTTATTGTTTTGATCTTCTGATGTCAATTAAAACACTTGGTTATTCATTTTAATAAATATTTTACTTATAAAGATTTGAACTTTTGAAGATTCCAGCTTACTTGTAAGTTTCTAAGGGTCAGGTCCTCTCCATTGTTGCTGGCCTAAGGTTTAGTTCACCATATAGCAATGTATATATTGACCTATTTTCCCCTCGACTTTCTGTGATTCCCTACATCTCACCTTTCTTTGCAGACAAGCCATTTGAAATACCCTTCACTTATTTCACAGCCAATAAGTCATTGAAATAATGTGTAGTTTTTAGAGAAATCTTCTTATATAATTAGGCAGAAAATCTCACCTGCCATAGTTTTCAAAACAGCATAATTTCACTCTTCTCAATGCTTAATCTGTTGTATTACACAACCTTTGAGTATTTAGCTTTATCAATGACATGTCCTTTAAAAATGTTTTAGAGATACTACCAGTCTTTGAAAACATCCTTGTTCCTTGTTTCAGGTCCAGTTTTATGTATATATTCTGCCTTGCACCTGATTATTCCAACAATTGATGGATGGCATTGGGAATCTAATTCTGGTATTGATAGTCTTTACTGATTGTCTCACCTCATAGCTGATTTCTTCATTATTGTGTAAATTTAGATCATGAGCTCATGTTTAGCTAAACAGTTGACGTTGTACGACGCTTATGTGTGAACGCTCGTAAGCTTCAGCAGAAAGTCGGCAAGGTTTATTTGTGTCCCTCCAATGAGTTGCCCACGAGGACACCGTTTTCTACAAGTGTTGGTCCAATACTCCCTCTAGAGGCAGGGGACTCCGACAGGGCTGATTGGCGGCCCCCGATCTGGGGCAGGGGCAGTGGGCAGCCTGTGGCCCGGGCTGGAGCCTCTTTGCATGTGTCCCTGGGACACATCTGCCTGCGAACTTCGGTCACCTGGCAGGAAGCTACGATGCCCAGACCTATGGTTAGCTGTGCAGCGAGGTGTACTGTGAGGACAGGTTCCACACACACTTCAAGTAAGACGTCGGCCTGAGTGGAAAGGTGAGAGTTTGGGCAGCTGTGCAGACAAAGAAGGCGCCCTTTGGCCTGGGCCTAAATGCTTGTGACACCCCACTGGACCTGCCGTGCTCTGAGGGCCCTGCCCTGGGCCCCCTGCTCCCCTGCCCTTTGTTCAGTCACAGCAGAGATGGCCACACCCACTCCTTCAGTGAGGGCAGAGTTCCAACCACCCTCAGTCCCGCCCCCTCTCCGCAGGTTACCATGGACTACAGAGGCTGCATCCTGAGGCCAGGGCGTTCCGAGAATGCCAAGGGCAGACAGGATGACCTTAAATGATTTCCTCTTGTGTCAGGTTTGGTAAACTTTAGGAGCTAGGAAATGGTCCACTTTACAGAAATGTTCAAATTTACTGGCATTTCATATATTCTCTGCTATAACATTGTCCTGATTCTTTCTGTATATTCTTTACTTATGTTTTTGTTTTCCTTAATCAAAGTGTGTCTTTTCAATCTTTTCAAAGAAGATTCTTTGGACTTACTAAATCACCTCAAGTTTATACGTTTTCTGTTGTATTAAGTTCTGCTCATATCTTTATTTATCTTTTTTCTATGTTCTCAGGGTTTATTGTTTTGATCTTCTGATGTCAATTAAAACACTTGTTTATTCAGTTTAATAAATATTTTACGTATAAAGATTTGAACTTTTGAATTTTCCAGCTTACTTGTAAGTTTCTAAGGGTCAGGTCCTCTCCATTGTTGCTGGCCTAAGGTTTAGTTCACCATATAGCAATGTATATATTGACCTATTTTCCCCTCGACTTTCTGTGATTCCCTACATCTCACCTTTCTTTGCAGACAAGCCATTTGAAATACCCTTAACTTATTTTACAGCCAATAAGTCATTGAAATAATGTGTAGTTTTTAGAGAAATCTTCTTATATAATTAGGCAGAAAATCTCACCTGCCATAGTTTTCAAAACAGCATAATTTCATTCTTCTCAATGCTTAATCTGTTGTATTACACAACCTTTGAGTATTTAGCTTTATCAATGACATGTCCTTTAAAAATGTTTTAGACATCCTACCAGTCTTTGAAAACACCCTTGTTCCTTGTTTCAGTTCCAGTTTTATGTATATATTCTGCCTTGCACCTGATTATTCCAACAATTGATGGATGGCCTTGGCAATCTAATTCTGGTATTGATAGTCTTTACTGATTGTCTCCCCTCGTAGCTGATTTCTTCATTATTGTGTAAATTTAGATCATGAGCTCATGTTTAGCTAAACAGCTGACCTTGTAAGACGCTTAGGTGTGAACGCTCATAAGCTTCAGCAGAAAGACGGCAAAGATTTATTTGTGTCCCTCCAATGAGTTGCCCACGAGGACACCGTTTTCTACAAGTGTTGGTCCAATACTCCCTGTAGAGGAAAGGGACTCCGACAGGGCTGATTGGCGGGCCCCGATCTGGGGCAGGGGCAGTGGGCAGCCTGTGGCCCGGGCTGGAGCATCTTTGCATGTGTCCCTGGGACACATCTGCCTGCGAACTTCGGTCACCTGCCAGGAAGCTACGATGCCCAGACCTATGGTTAGCTGTGCAGCGAAGTGTACTGTGAGGACAGGATCCACACACACTTCAAGTAAGAGGTCGGCCT
Source organism: Mesoplodon mirus (assembly GCF_964341445.2). NCBI lineage: Eukaryota > Metazoa > Chordata > Mammalia > Artiodactyla > Ziphiidae > Mesoplodon > Mesoplodon mirus. The sequence goes on along the minus strand of NC_138976.1, from coordinate 178,731,699 downwards.
GAGTGGGAAGGTGAGAGTTTGGGCAGCTGTGCAGACAAAGAAGGCGCCCTTTGGCCTGGGCCTAAATGCTTGTGACAGCCCACTGGACATGCCGTGCTCTGAGGGCCCTGCCCTGGGCCCCTGCTCCACTGCCCTTTGTTCAGTCACAGCAGAGATGGCCACACCCACTCCTTCAGTGAGGGCAGAGTTCCAACCACCCTCAGCCCCGCCCCCTCTCCGCAGGTTACCATGGACTACAGAGGCTGCATCCTGAGGCCAGGGCGTTCCGAGAATGCCAAGGGCAGACATGATGACCTTAAATGATTTCCTCTTCTGTCAGGTTTGGTAAACTTTAGGAGCTAGGAAATGGTCCACTTTACAGAAATGTTCAAATTTACTGGCATTTCATATATTCTCTGCTATAACATTGTCCTGATTCTTTCTGTATATTCTTTACTTATGTTTTTGTTTTCCTTAATCAAAGTGTGTCTTTTCAATCTTTTCAAAGAAGATTCTTTGGACTTACTAAATCACCTCAATTTTATACGTTTTCTGTTTTATTAAGTTCTGCTCATATCTTTATTTATCTTTTTTCTATGTTCTCAGGGTTTATTGTTTTGATCTTCTGATGTCAATTAAAACACTTGGTTATTCATTTTAATAAATATTTTACTTATAAAGATTTGAACTTTTGAAGATTCCAGCTTACTTGTAAGTTTCTAAGGGTCAGGTCCTCTCCATTGTTGCTGGCCTAAGGTTTAGTTCACCATATAGCAATGTATATATTGACCTATTTTCCCCTCGACTTTCTGTGATTCCCTACATCTCACCTTTCTTTGCAGACAAGCCATTTGAAATACCCTTCACTTATTTCACAGCCAATAAGTCATTGAAATAATGTGTAGTTTTTAGAGAAATCTTCTTATATAATTAGGCAGAAAATCTCACCTGCCATAGTTTTCAAAACAGCATAATTTCACTCTTCTCAATGCTTAATCTGTTGTATTACACAACCTTTGAGTATTTAGCTTTATCAATGACATGTACTTTAAAAATGTTTGAGAGATCCTACCAGTCTTTGAAAACATCCTTGTTCCTTGTTTCAGTTCCAGTTTTATGTATATATTCTGCCTTGCACCTGATTATTCCAACAATTGATGGATGGCCTTGGGAATCTAATTCTGGTATTGATAGTCTTTACTGATTGTCTCCCCTCGTAGCTGATTTCTTCATTATTGTGTAAATTTAGATAATGAGCTCATGTTTAGCTAAACAGCTGACCTTGTAAGACGCTTAGGTGTGAACGCTCGTAAGCTTCAGCAGAAAGACGGCAAAGATTTATTTGTGTCCCTCCAATGAGTTGCCCACGAGGACACCGTTTTCTACAAGTGTTGGTCCAATACTCCCTCTAGAGGCAGGAGACTCCGACAGGGCTGATTGGCGGCCCACGATCTGGGGCAGGGGCAGTGGGCAGCCTGTGCCCCGGGCAGGAGCCTCTTTGCATGTGTCCCTGGGACACATCTGCCTGCGAACTTCGGTCACCTGGCAGGAAGCTACGATGCCCAGACCTATGGTTAGCTGTGCAGCGAGGTGTACTGTGAGGACAGGTTCCACACACACTTCAAGTAAGAGGTCGGCCTGAGTGGAAAGGTGAGAGTTTGGGCAGCTGTGCAGACAAAGAAGGCGCACTTTGGCCTGGGCCTAAATGCTTGTGACACCCCACTGGACCTGCCGTGCTCTGAGGGCCCTGCCCTGGGCCCACTGCTCCCCTGCCCTTTGTTCAGTCACAGCAGAGATGGCCACACCCACTCCTTCAGTGAGGGCAGAGTTCCAACCACCCTCAGCCCCGCCCCCTCTCCGCAGGTTACCATGGACTACAGAGGCTGCATCCTGAGGCCAGGGCGTTCCGAGAATGCCAAGGGCAGACATGATGACCTTAAATGATTTCCTCTTGTGTCAGGTTTGGTAAACTTTAGGAGCTAGGAAATGGTCCACTTTACAGAAATGTTCAAATTTACTGGCATTTCATATATTCTCTGCTATAACATTGTCCTGATTCTTTCTGTATATTCTTTACTTATGTTTTTGTTTTCCTTAATCAAAGTGTGTCTTTTCAATCTTTTCAAAGAAGATTCTTTGGACTTACTAAATCACCTCAATTTTATACGTTTTCTGTTGTATTAAGTTCTGCTCATATCTTTATTTATCTTTTTTCTATGTTCTCAGGGTTTATTGTTTTGATCTTCTGATGTCAATTAAAACACTTGGTTATTCATTTTAATAAATATTTTACTTATAAAGATTTGAACTTTTGAAGATTCCAGCTTACTTTTAAGTTTCTAAGGGTCAGGTCCTCTCCATTGTTGCTGGCCTAAGGTTTAGTTCACCATATAGCAATGTATATATTGACCTATTTTCCCCTCGACTTTCTGTGATTCCCTACATCTCACCTTTCTTTGCAGACAAGCCATTTGAAATACCCTTAACTTATTTCACAGCCAATAAGTCATTGAAATAATGTGTAGTTTTTAGAGAAATCTTCTTATATAATTAGGCAGAAAATCTCACCTGCCATAGTTTTCAAAACAGCATAATTTCACTCTTCTCAATGCTTAATCTGTTGTATTACACAACCTTTGAGTATTTAGCTTTATCAATGACATGTCCTTTAAAAATGTTTTAGAGATCCTACCAGTCTTTGAAAACATCCTTGTTCCTTGTTTCAGTTCCAGTTTTATGTATATATTCTGCCTTGCACCTGATTATTCCAACAATTGATGGATGGCATTGGGAATCTAATTCTGGTATTGATAGTCTTTACTGATTGTCTCCCCTCGTAGCTGATTTCTTCATTATTGTGTAAATTTAGATCATGAGCTCATGTTTAGCTAAACAGCTGACCTTGTACGACGCTTATGTGTGAACGCTCATAAGCTTCAGCAGAAAGTCGGCAAAGATTTATTTGTGTCCCTCCAATGAGTTGCCCACGAGGACACCGTTTTCTACAAGTGTTGGTCCAATACTCCCTCTAGAGGCAGGGGACTCCGACAGGGCTGATTGGCGGCCCCCGATCTGGGGCAGGGGCAGTGGGCAGCCTGTGGCCCGGGCTGGAGCCTCTTTGCATGTGTCCCTGGGACACATCTGCCTGCGAACTTCGGTCACCTGGCAGGAAGCTACGATGCCCAGACCTATGGTTAGCTGTGCAGCGAGGTGTACTGTGAGGACAGGTTCCACACACACTTCAAGTAAGACGTCGGCCTGAGTGGAAAGGTGAGAGTTTGGGCAGCTGTGCAGACAAAGAAGGCGCACTTTGGCCTGGGCCTAAATGCTTGTGACACCCCACTGGACCTGCCGTGCTCTGAGGGCCCTGCCCTGGGCCCCCTGCTCCCCTGCCCTTTGTTCAGTCACAGCAGAGATGGCCACACCCACTCCTTCAGTGAGGGCAGAGTTCCAACCACCCTCAGCCCCGCCCCCTCTCCGCAGGTTACCATGGACTACAGAGGCTGCATCCTGAGGACAGGGCGTTCCGAGAATGCCAAGGGCAGACATGATGACCTTAAATGATTTCCTCTTGTGTCAGGTTTGGTAAACTTTAGGAGCTAGGAAATGGTCCACTTTACAGAAATGTTCAAATTTACTGGCATTTCATATATTCTCTGCTATAACATTGTCCTGATTCTTTCTGTATATTCTTTACTTATGTTTTTGTTTTCCTTAATCAAAGTGTGTCTTTTCAATCTTTTCAAAGAAGATTCTTTGGACTTACTAAATCACCTCAATTTTATACGTTTTCTGTTGTATTAAGTTCTGCTCATATCTTTATTTATCTTTTTTCTATGTTCTCAGGGTTTATTGTTTTGATCTTCTGATGTCAATTAAAACACTTGGTTATTCATTTTAATAAATATTTTACTTATAAAGATTTGAACTTTTGAAGATTCCAGCTTACTTTTAAGTTTCTAAGGGTCAGGTCCTCTCCATTGTTGCTGGCCTAAGGTTTAGTTCACCATATAGCAATGTATATATTGACCTATTTTCCCCTCGACTTTCTGTGATTCCCTACATCTCACCTTTCTTTGCAGACAAGCCATTTGAAATACCCTTAACTTATTTCACAGCCAATAAGTCATTGAAATAATGTGTAGTTTTTAGAGAAATCTTCTTATATAATTAGGCAGAAAATCTCACCTGCCATAGTTTTCAAAACAGCATAATTTCACTCTTCTCAATGCTTAATCTGTTGTATTACACAACCTTTGAGTATTTAGCTTTATCAATGACATGTCCTTTAAAAATGTTTTAGAGATCCTACCAGTCTTTGAAAACATCCTTGTTCCTTGTTTCAGTTCCAGTTTTATGTATATATTCTGCCTTGCACCTGATTATTCCAACAATTGATGGATGGCATTGGGAATCTAATTCTGGTATTGATAGTCTTTACTGATTGTCTCCCCTCGTAGCTGATTTCTTCATTATTGTGTAAATTTAGATCATGAGCTCATGTTTAGCTAAACAGCTGACCTTGTACGACGCTTATGTGTGAACGCTCATAAGCTTCAGCAGAAAGTCGGCAAAGATTTATTTGTGTCCCTCCAATGAGTTGCCCACGAGGACACCGTTTTCTACAAGTGTTGGTCCAATACTCCCTCTAGAGGCAGGGGACTCCGACAGGGCTGATTGGCGGCCCCCGATCTGGGGCAGGGGCAGTGGGCAGCCTGTGGCCCGGGCTGGAGCCTCTTTGCATGTGTCCCTGGGACACATCTGCCTGCGAACTTCGGTCACCTGGCAGGAAGCTACGATGCCCAGACCTATGGTTAGCTGTGCAGCGAGGTGTACTGTGAGGACAGGTTCCACACACACTTCAAGTAAGACGTCGGCCTGAGTGGAAAGGTGAGAGTTTGGGCAGCTGTGCAGACAAAGAAGGCGCCCTTTGGCCTGGGCCTAAATGCTTGTGACACCCCACTGGACCTGCCGTGCTCTGAGGGCCCTGCCCTGGGCCCCCTGCTCCCCTGCCCTTTGTTCAGTCACAGCAGAGATGGCCACACCCACTCCTTCAGTGAGGGCAGAGTTCCAACCACCCTCAGCCCCGCCCCCTCTCCGCAGGTTACCATGGACTACAGAGGCTGCATCCTGAGGACAGGGCGTTCCGAGAATGCCAAGGGCAGACAGGATGACCTTAAATGATTTCCTCTTGTGTCAGGTTTGGTAAACTTTAGGAGCTAGGAAATGGTCCACTTTACAGAAATTTTCAAATTTACTGGCATTTCATATATTCTGTGCTATAACATTGTCCTGATTCTTTCTGTATATTCTTTACTTATGTTTTTGTTTTCCTTAATCAAAGTGTGTCTTTTCAATCTTTTCAAAGAAGATTCTTTGGACTTACTAAATCACCTCAAGTTTATACGTTTTCTGTTGTATTAAGTTCTGCTCATATCTTTATTTATCTTTTTTCTATGTTCTCAGGGTTTATTGTTTTGATCTTCTGATGTCAATTAAAACACTTGTTTATTCAGTTTAATAAATATTTTACGTATAAAGATTTGAACTTTTGAATTTTCCAGCTTAATTGTAAGTTTCTAAGGGTCAGGTCCTCTCCATTGTTGCTGGCCTAAGGTTTAGTTCACCATATAGCAATGTATATATTGACCTATTTTCCCCTCGACTTTCTGTGATTCCCTCCATCTCACCTTTCTTTGCAGACAAGCCATTTGAAATACCCTTCACTTATTTCACAGCCAATAAGTCATTGAAATAATGTGTAGTTTTTAGAGAAATCTTCTTATATAATTAGGCAGAAAATCTCACCTGCCATAGTTTTCAAAACAGCATAATTTCACTCTTCTCAATGCTTAATCTGTTGTATTACACAACCTTTGAGTATTTAGCTTTATCAATGACATGTACTTTAAAAATGTTTGAGAGATCCTACCAGTCTTTGAAAACATCCTTGTTCCTTGTTTCAGTTCCAGTTTTATGTATATATTCTGCCTTGCACCTGATTATTCCAACAATTGATGGATGGCCTTGGGAATCTAATTCTGGTATTGATAGTCTTTACTGATTGTCTCCCCTCGTAGCTGATTTCTTCATTATTGTGTAAATTTAGATAATGAGCTCATGTTTAGCTAAACAGCTGACCTTGTAAGACGCTTAGGTGTGAACGCTCGTAAGCTTCAGCAGAAAGACGGCAAAGATTTATTTGTGTCCCTCCAATGAGTTGCCCACGAGGACACCGTTTTCTACAAGTGTTGGTCCAATACTCCCTCTAGAGGCAGGGGATTCCGACAGGGCTGATTGGCGGCCCACGATCTGGGGCAGGGGCAGTGGGCAGCCTGTGGCCCGGGCAGGAGCCTCTTTGCATGTGTCCCTGGGACACATCTGCCTGCGAACTTCGGTCACCTGGCAGGAAGCTACGATGCCCAGACCTATGGTTAGCTGTGCAGCGAGGTGTACTGTGAGGACAGGTTCCACACACACTTCAAGTAAGAGGTCGGCCTGAGTGGAAAGGTGAGAGTTTGGGCAGCTGTGCAGACAAAGAAGGCGCACTTTGGCCTGGGCCTAAATGCTTGTGACACCCCACTGGACCTGCCGTGCTCTGAGGGCCCTGCCCTGGGCCCACTGCTCCCCTGCCCTTTGTTCAGTCACAGCAGAGATGGCCACACCCACTCCTTCAGTGAGGGCAGAGTTCCAACCACCCTCAGCCCCGCCCCCTCTCCGCAGGTTACCATGGACTACAGAGGCTGCATCCTGAGGCCAGGGCGTTCCGAGAATGCCAAGGGCAGACATGATGACCTTAAATGATTTCCTCTTGTGTCAGGTTTGGTAAACTTTAGGAGCTAGGAAATGGTCCACTTTACAGAAATGTTCAAATTTACTGGCATTTCATATATTCTCTGCTATAACATTGTCCTGATTCTTTCTGTATATTCTTTACTTATGTTTTTGTTTTCCTTAATCAAACTGTGTCTTTTCAATCTTTTCAAAGAAGATTCTTTGGACTTACTAAATCACCTCAATTTTATACGTTTTCTGTTGCATTAAGTTCTGCTCATATCTTTATTTATCTTTTTTCTATGTTCTCAGGGTTTATTGATTTGATCTTCTGATGTCAATTAAAACACTTGGTTATTCATTTTAATAAATATTTTACTTATAAAGATTTGAACTTTTGAAGATTCCAGCTTACTTGTAAGTTTCTAAGGGTCAGGTCCTCTCCATTGTTGCTGGCCTAAGGTTTAGTTCACAATATAGCAATGTATATATTGACCTATTTTCCCCTCGACTTTCTGTGATTCCCTACATCTCACCTTTCTTTGCAGACAAGCCATTTGAAATACCCTTCACTTATTTCACAGCCAATAAGTCATTGAAATAATGTGTAGTTTTTAGAGAAATCTTCTTATATAATTAGGCAGAAAATCTCACCTGCCATAGTTTTCAAAACAGCATAATTTCACTCTTCTCAATGCTTAATCTGTTGTATTACACAACCTTTGAGTATTTAACTTTATCAATGACATGTCCTTTAAAAATGTTTTAGAGATCCTACCAGTCTTTGAAAACATCCTTGTTCCTTGTTTCAGTTCCAGTTTTATGTATATATTCTGCCTTGCACCTGATTATTCCAACAATTGATGGATGGCATTGGGAATCTAATTCTGGTATTGATAGTCTTTACTGATTGTCTCCCCTCGTAGCTGATTTCTTCATTATTGTGTAAATTTAGATCATGAGCTCATGTTTAGCTATACAGCTGACCTTGTACGACGCTTATGTGTGAACGCTCATAAGCTTCAGCAGAAAGTCGGCAAAGATTTATTTGTGTCCCTCCAATGAGTTGCCCACGAGGACACCGTTTTCTACAAGTGTTGGTCCAATACTCACTCTAGAGGCAGGGGACTCCGACAGGGCTGATTGGCGGCCCCCGATCTGGGGCAGGGGCAGTGGGCAGCCTGTGGCCCGGGCTGGAGCCTCTTTGCATGTGTCCCTGGGACACATCTGCCTGCGAACTTCGGTCACCTGGCAGGAAGCTACGATGCCCAGACATATGGTTAGCTGTGCAGCGAGGTGTACTGTGAGGACAGGTTCCACACACACTTCAAGTAAGACGTCGGCCTGAGTGGAAAGGTGAGAGTTTGGGCAGCTGTGCAGACAAAGAAGGCGCCCTTTGGCCTGGGCCTAAATGCTTGTGACACCCCACTGGACCTGCCGTGCTCTGAGGGCCCTGCCCTGGGCCCCCTGCTCCCCTACCCTTTGTTCAGTCACAGCAGAGATGGCCACACCCACTCCTTCAGTGAGGGCAGAGTTCCAACCACCCTCAGCCCCGCCCCCTCTCCTCAGGTTACCATGGACTACAGAGGCTGCATCCTGAGGCCAGGGCGTTCCGAGAATGCCAAGGGCAGACAGGATGACCTTAAATGATTTCCTCTTGTGTCAGGTTTGGTAAACTTTAGGAGCTAGGAAATGGTCCACTTTACAGAAATGTTCAAATTTACTGGCATTTCATATATTCTCTGCTATAACATTGTCCTGATTCTTTCTGTATATTCTTTACTTATGTTTTTGTTTTCCTTAATCAAAGTGTGTCTTTTCAATCTTTTCAAAGAAGATTCTTTGGACTTACTAAATCACCTCAAGTTTATACGTTTTCTGTTGTATTAAGTTCTGCTCATATCATTATTTATCTTTTTTCTATGTTCTCAGGGTTTATTGTTTTGATCTTCTGATGTCAATTAAAACACTTGTTTATTCAGTTTAATAGATATTTTACGTATAAAGATTTGAACTTTTGAATTTTCCAGCTTATTTGTAAGTTTCTAAGGGTCAGGTCCTCTCCATTGTTGCTGGCCTAAGGTTTAGTTCACCATATAGCAATGTATATATTGACCTATTTTCCCCTCGACTTTCTGTGATTCCCTACATCTCACCTTTCTGTGCAGACAAGCCATTTGAAATACCCTTCACTTATTTCACAGCCAATAAGTCATTGAAATAATGTGTAGTTTTTAGAGAAATCTTCTTATATAATTAGGCAGAAAATCTCACCTGCCATAGTTTTCAAAACAGCATAATTTCACTCTTCTCAATGCTTAATCTGTTGTATTACACAACCTTTGAGTATTTAGCTTTATCAATGACATGTACTTTAAAAATGTTTGAGAGATCCTACCAGTCTTTGAAAACATCCTTGTTCCTTGTTTCAGTTCCAGTTTTATGTATATATTCTGCCTTGCACCTGATTATTCCAACAATTGATGGATGGCCTTGGGAATCTAATTCTGGTATTGATAGTCTTTACTGATTGTCTCCCCTCGTAGCTGATTTCTTCATTATTGTGTAAATTTAGATAATGAGCTCATGTTTAGCTAAACAGCTGACCTTGTAAGACGCTTAGGTGTGAACGCTCGTAAGCTTCAGCAGAAAGACGGCAAAGATTTATTTGTGTCCCTCCAATGAGTTGCCCACGAGGACACCGTTTTCTACAAGTGTTGGTCCAATACTCCCTCTAGAGGCAGGGGACTCCGACAGGGCTGATTGGCGGCCCATGATCTGGGGCAGGGGCAGTGGGCAGCCTGTGCCCCAGGCAGGAGCCTCTTTGCATGTGTCCCTGGGACACATCTGCCTGCGAACTTCGGTCACCTGGCAGGAAGCTACGATGCCCAGACCTATGGTTAGCTGTGCAGCGAGGTGTACTGTGAGGACAGGTTCCACACACACTTCAAGTAAGAGGTCGGCCTGAGTGGAAAGGTGAGAGTTTGGGCAGCTGTGCAGACAAAGAAGGCGCACTTTGGCCTGGGCCTAAATGCTTGTGACACCCCACTGGACCTGCCGTGCTCTGAGGGCCCTGCCCTGGGCCCACTGCTCCCCTGCCCTTTGTTCAGTCACAGCAGAGATGGCCACACCCACTCCTTCAGTGAGGCCAGAGTTCCAACCACCCTCAGCCCCGCCCCCTCTCCGCAGGTTACCATGGACTACAGAGGCTGCATCCTGAGGCCAGGGCGTTCCGAGAATACCAAGGGCAGACATGATGACCTTAAATGATTTCCTCTTGTGTCAGGTTTGGTAAACTTTAGGAGCTAGGAAATGGTCCACTTTACAGAAATGTTCAAATTTACTGGCATTTCATATATTCTCTGCTATAACATTGTCCTGATTCTTTCTGTATATTCTTTACTTATGTTTTTGTTTTCCTTAATCAAAGTGTGTCTTTTCAATCTTTTCAAAGAAGATTCTTTGGACTTACTAAATCACCTCAAGTTTATACGTTTTCTGTTGTATTAAGTTCTGCTCATATCTTTATTTATCTTTTTTCTATGTTCTCAGGGTTTATTGTTTTGATCTTCTGATGTCAATTAAAACACTTGTTTATTCAGTTTAATAAATATTTTACGTATAAAGATTTGAACTTTTGAATTTTCCAGCTTAATTGTAAGTTTCTAAGGGTCAGGTCCTCTCCATTGTTGCTGGCCTAAGGTTTAGTTCACCATATAGCAATGTATATATTGACCTATTTTCCCCTCGACTTTCTGTGATTCCCTACATCTCACCTTTCTTTGCAGACAAGCCATTTGAAATACCCTTCACTTATTTCACAGCCAATAAGTCATTGAAATAATGTGTAGTTTTTAGAGAAATCTTCTTATATAATTAGGCAGAAAATCTCACCTGCCATAGTTTTCAAAACAGCATAATTTCACTCTTCTCAATGCTTAATCTGTTGTATTACACAACCTTTGAGTATTTAGCTTTATCAATGACATGTCCTTTAAAAATGTTTTAGAGATCCTACCAGTCTTTGAAAACATCCTTGTTCCTTGTTTCAGTTCCAGTTTTATGTATATATTCTGCCTTGCACCTGATTATTCCAACAATTGATGGATGGCCTTGGGAATCTAATTCTGGTATTGATAGTCTTTACTGATTGTCTCCCCTCATAGCTGATTTCTTCATTATTGTGTAAATTTAGATCATGAGCTCATGTTTAGCTAAACAGCTGACCTTGTAAGACGCTTAGGTGTGAACGCTCATAAGCTTCAGGAGAAAGTAGGCAAAATTTATTTGTGTCCCTCCAATGAGTTGCCCACGAGGACACCGTTTTCTACAAGTGTTGGTCCAATATTCCCTCTAGAGGAACGGGACTCCGACATGGCTGATTGGTGGCCCCGATCTGGGGAAGGGGCAGTGGGCAGCCTGTGGCCCGGGCTGGAGCCTCTTTGCATGTGTCCCTTGGACACATCTTCCTGCGAACTTCGGTCACATGGCAGGAAGCTACGATGCCCAGACCTATGGTTAGCTGTGCAGCGAGGTGTACTGTGAGGACAGGTTCCACACACACTTCAAGTAAGAGGTCGGCCTGAGTGGAAAGGTGAGAGTTTGGGCAGCTGTGCAGACAAAGAAGGCGCACTTTGTCCTGGGCCTAAATGCTTGTGACACCCCACTGGACCTGCCGTGCTCTGAGGGCCCTACCCTGGGCCCCCTGCTCCCCTGCCCTTTGTTCAGTCACAGCAGAGATGGCCACACCCACTCCCTCAGTGAGGGCAGAGTTCCAACCACCCTCAACCCCGCCCCCTCTCCGCAGGTTACCATGGACTACAGAGGCTGCATCCTGAGGCCAGGGCGTTCTGAGAATGCCAAGGGCAGACATGATGACCTTAAATGATTTCCTCTTGTGTCAGGTTTGGTAAACTTTAGGAGCTAGGAAATGGTCCACTTTACAGAAATGTTCAAATTTACTGGCATTTCATATAATCTCTGCTATAACATTGTCCTGATTCTTTCTGTATATTCTTTACTTATGTTTTTGTTTTCCTTAATCAAAGTGTGTCTTTACAATATTTTCAAAGAAGATTCTTTGGACTTACTAAATCACCTCAATTTTATACGTTTTCTGTTGTATTAAGTTCTGCTCATATGTTTATTTATCTTTTTTCTATGTTCTCAGTGTTTATTGATTTGATCTTCTGATGTCAATTAAAACACTTGGTTATTCATTTTAATAAATATTTTACTTATAAAGATTTGAACTTTTGAAGATTCCAGCTTACTTGTAAGTTTCTAAGGGTCAGGTCCTCTCCATTGTTGCTGGCCTAAGGTTTAGTTCACCATATAGCAATGTATATATTGACCTATTTTCCCCTCGACTTTCTGTGATTCCCTACATCTCACCTTTCTTTGCAGACAAGCCATTTGAAATACCCTTAACTTATTTTACAGCCAATAAGTCATTGAAATAATGTGTAGTTTTTAGAGAAATCTTCTTATATAATTAGGCAGAAAATCTCACCTGCCATAATTTTCAAAACAGCATAATTTCATTCTTCTCAATGCTTAATCTGTTGTATTACACAACCTTTGAGTATTTAGCTTTATCAATGACATGTCCTTTGAAAATGTTTTAGACATCCTACCAGTCTTTGAAAACATCCTTGTTCCTTGTTTCAGTTCCAGTTTTATGTATATATTCTGCCTTGCACCTGATTATTCCAACAATTGATGGATGGCCTTGGCAATCTAATTCTGGTATTGATAGTCTTTACTGATTGTCTCCCCTCGTAGCTGATTTCTTCATTATTGTGTAAATTTAGATCATGAGCTCATGTTTAGCTAAACAGCTGACCTTGTAAGACGCTTAGGTGTGAACGCTCATAAGCTTCAGCAGAAAGACGGCAAAGATTTATTTGTGTCCCTCCAATGAGTTGCCCACGAGGACACCGTTTTCTACAAGTGTTGGTCCAATACTCCCTGTAGAGGAAAGGGACTCCGACAGGGCTGATTGGCGGGCCCCGATCTGGGGCAGGGGCAGTGGGCAGCCTGTGGCCCGGGCTGGAGCATCTTTGCATGTGTCCCTGGGACACATCTGCCTGCGAACTTCGGTCACCTGCCAGGAAGCTACGATGCCCAGACCTATGGTTAGCTGTGCAGCGAAGTGTACTGTGAGGACAGGATCCACACACACTTCATGTAAGAGGTCGGCCTGAGTGGGAAGGTGAGAGTTTGGGCAGCTGTGCAGACAAAGAAGGCGCCCTTTGGCCTGGGCCTAAATGCTTGTGACAGCCCACTGGACATGCCGTGCTCTGAGGGCCCTGCCATGGGCCCCTGCTCCCCTGCCCTTTGTTCAGTCACAGCAGAGATGGCCACACCCACTCCTTCAGTGAGGGCAGAGTTCCAACCACTCTCAGCCCCGCCCCCTCTCCGCAGGTTACCATGGACTACAGAGGCTGCATCCTGAGGCCAGGGCGTTCCGAGAATGCCAAGGGCAGACACGATGACCTTAAATGATTTCCTCTTGTGTCAGGTTTGGTAAACTTTAGGAGCTAGGAAATGGTCCACTTTACAGAAATGTTCAAATTTACTGGCATTTCATATATTCTCTGCTATAACATTGTCCTAATTCTTTCTGTATATTCTTTACTTATGTTTTTGTTTTCCTTAATCAAAGTGTGTCTTTTCAATCTTTTCAAAGAAGATTCTTTGGACTTACTAAATCACCTCAATTTTATACGTTTTCTGTTGTATTAAGTTCTGCTCATATCTTTATTTATCTTTTTTCTATGTTCTCAGGGTTTATTGTTTTGATCTTCTGATGTCAATTAAAACACTTGGTTATTCATTTTAATAAATATTTTACTTATAAAGATTTGAACTTTTGAAGATTCCAGCTTACTTGTAAGTTTCTAAGGGTCAGGTCCTCTCCATTGTTGCTGGCCTAAGGTTTAGTTCACCATATAGCAATGTATATATTGACCTATTTTCCCCTCGACTTTCTGTGATTCCCTACATCTCACCTTTCTTTGCAGACAAGCCATTTGAAATACCCTTAACTTATTTCACAGCCAATAAGTCATTGAAATAATGTGTATTTTTTAGAGAAATCTTCTTATATAATTAGGCAGAAAATCTCACCTGCCATAGTTTTCAAAACAGCATAATTTCACTCTTCTCAATGCTTAATCTGTTGTATTACACAACCTTTGAGTATTTAGCTTTATCAATGACATGTACTTTAAAAACGTTTTAGAGATCCTACCAGTCTTTGAAAACATCCTTGTTCCTTGTTTCAGTTCCAGTTTTATGTATATATTCTGCCTTGCACCTGATTATTCCAACAATTGATGGATGGCCTTGGGAATCTAATTCTGGTATTGATAGTCTTTACTGATTGTCTCCCCTCGTACCTGATTTCTTCATTATTGTGTAAATTTAGATCATGAGCTCATGTTTAGCTAAACAGCTGACCTTGTAAGACGCTTAGGTGTGAACGCTCGTAAGCTTCAGCTGAAAGATGGCAAAGATTTATTTGTGTCCCTCCAATGAGTTGCCCACGAGGACACCGTTTTCTACAAGTGTTGGTCCAATACTCACTCTAGAGGCAGGGGACTATGATAGGGCTGATTGGCGGCCCCCGATCTGGGGCAGGGGCAGTGGGCAGCCTGTGGCACGTGCAGGAGCCTCTTTGCATGTGTCCCTGGGACACATCTGCCTGCGAACTTCGGTCACCTGGCAGGAAGCTACGATGCCCAGACCTATGGTTAGCTGTGCAGCGAGGTGTACTGTGAGGACAGGTTCCACACACACTTCAAGTAAGAGGTTGGCCTGAGTGGAAAGGTGAGAGTTTGGGCAGCTGTGCAGACAAAGAAGGCGCCCTTTGGCCTGGGCCTAAATGCTTGTGACACCCCACTGGACCTGCCGTGCTCTGAGGGCCCTGCCCTGGGCCCCCTGCTCCCCTGCCCTTTGTTCAGTCACAGCAGAGATGGCCACACCCACTCCTTCAGTGAGGCCAGAGTTCCAACCACCCTCAGCCCCGCCCCCTCTCCGCAGGTTACCATGGACTACAGAGGCTGCATCCTGAGGCCAGGGCGTTCCGAGAATGCCAAGGGCAGACAGGATGACCTTAAATGATTTCCTCTTGTGTCAGGTTTGGTAAACTTTAGGAGCTAGGAAATGGTCCACTTTACAGAAATGTTCAAATTTACTGGCATTTCATATATTCTCTGCTATAACATTGTCCTGATTCTTTCTGTATATTCTTTACTTATGTTTTTGTTTTCCTTAATCAAAGTGTGTCTTTTCAATCTTTTCAAAGAAGATTCTTTGGACTTACTAAATCACCTCAAGTTTATACGTTTTCTGTTGTATTAAGTTCTGCTCATATCTTTATTTATCTTTTTTCTATGTTCTCAGGGTTTATTGTTTTGATCTTCTGATGTCAATTAAAACACTTGTTTATTCAGTTTAATAAATATTTTACATATAAAGATTTGAACTTTTGAATTTTCCAGCTTACTTGTAAGTTTCTAAGGGTCAGGTCCTCTCCATTGTTGCTGGCCTAAGGTTTAGTTCACCATATAGCAATGTATATATTGACCTATTTTCCCCTCGACTTTCTGTGATTCCCTACATCTCACCTTTCTTTGCAGACAAGCCATTTGAAATACCCTTAACTTATTTCACAGCCAATAAGTCATTGAAATAATGTGTAGTTTTTAGAGAAATCTTCTTATATAATTAGGCAGAAAATCTCACCTGCCATAGTTTTCAAAACAGCATAATTTCACTCTTCTCAATGCTTAATCTGTTGTATTACACAACCTTTGAGTATTTAGCTTTATCAATGACATGTACTTTAAAAATGTTTGAGAGATCCTACCAGTCTTTGAAAACATCCTTGTTCCTTGTTTCAGTTCCAGTTTTATGTATATATTCTGCCTTGCACCTGATTATTCCAACAATTGATGGATGGCCTTGGGAATCTAATTCTGGTATTGATAGTCTTTACTGATTGTCTCCCCTCATAGCTGATTTGTTCATTATTGTGTAAATTTAGATCATGAGCTCATGTTTAGCTAAACAGCTGACCTTGTACGACGCTTATGTGTGAACGCTCATAAGCTTCAGCAGAAAGTCGGCAAAGATTTATTTGTGTCCCTCCAATGAGTTGCCCACGAGGACACCGTTTTCTACAAGTGTTGGTCCAATACTCCCTCTAGAGGCAGGGGACTCCGACAGGGCTGATTGGCGGCCCCCGATCTGGGGCAGGGGCAGTGGGCAGCCTGTGGCCCGGGCTGGAGCCTCTTTGCATGTGTCCCTGGGACACATCTGCCTGCGAACTTCGGTCACCTGGCAGGAAGCTACGATGCCCAGACCTATGGTTAGCTGTGCAGCGAGGTGTACTGTGAGGACAGGTTCCACACACACTTCAACTAAGACGTCGGCCTGAGTGGAAAGGTGAGAGTTTGGGCAGCTGTGCAGACAAAGAAGGCGCCCTTTGGCCTGGGCCTAAATGCTTGTGACACCCCATTGGTCCTGCCGTGCTCTGAGGGCCCTGCCCTGGGCCCCCTGCTCCCCTGCCCTTTGTTCAGTCACAGCAGAGATGGCCACACCCACTCCTTCAGTGAGGGCAGAGTTCCAACCACCCTCAGCCCCGCCCCCTCTCCGCAGGTTACCATGGACTACAGAGGCTGCATCCTGAGGCCAGGGCGTTCCGAGAATGCCAAGGGCAGACAGGATGACCTTAAATGATTTCCTCTTGTGTCAGGTTTGGTAAACTTTAGGAGCTAGGAAATGGTCCACTTTACAGAAATGTTCAAATTTACTGGCATTTCATATATTCTCTGCTATAACATTGTCCTGATTCTTTCTGTATATTCTTTACTTATGTTTTTGTTTTCCTTAATCAAAGTGTGTCTTTTCAATCTTTTCAAAGAAGATTCTTTGGACTTACTAAATCACCTCAATTTTATCCGTTTTCTGTTGTATTAAGTTCTGCTCATATCTTTATTTATCTTTTTTCTATGTTCTCAGGGTTTATTGTTTTGATCTTCTGATGTCAATTAAAACACTTGGTTATTCATTTTAATAAATATTTTACTTATAAAGTTTGGAACTTTTGAAGATTCCAGCTTACTTGTAAGTTTCTAAGGGTCAGGTCCTCTCCATTGTTGCTGGCCTAAGGTTTAGTTCACCATATAGCAATGTATATATTGACCTATTTTTCCCTCGACTTTCTGTGATTCCCTACATCTCACCTTTCTTTGCAGACAAGCCATTTGAAATGCCCTTCACTTATTTCACAGCCAATAAGTCATTGAAATAATGTGTAGTTTTTAGAGAAATCTTCTTATATAATTAGGCAGAAAATCTCACCTGCCATAGTTTTCAAAACAGCATAATTTCACTCTTCTCAATGCTTAATCTGTTGTATTACACAACCTTTGAGTATTTAGCTTTATCAATGACATGTCATTTAAAAATGTTTGAGAGATCCTACCAGTCTTTGAAAACATCCTTGTTCCTTGTTTCAGTTCCAGTTTTATGTATATATTCTGCCTTGCACCTGATTATTCCAACAATTGATGGATGGCCTTGGGAATCTAATTCTGGTATTGATAGTCTTTACTGATTGTCTCCCCTCATAGCTGATTTCTTCATTATTGTGTAAATTTAGATCATGAGCTCATGTTTAGCTAAACAGCTGACCTTGTACGACGCTTATGTGTGAACGCTCATAAGCTTCAGCAGAAAGTCGGCAAAGATTTATTTGTGTCCCTCCAATGAGTTGCCCACGAGGACACCGTTTTCTACAAGTGTTGGTCCAATACTCCCTCTAGAGGCAGGGGACTCCGACAGGGCTGATTGGCGGCCCCCGATCTGGGGCAGGGGCAGTGGGCAGCCTGTGGCCCGGGCTGGAGCCTCTTTGCATGTGTCCCTGGGACACATCTGCCTGCGAACTTCGGTCACCTGGCAGGAAGCTACGATGCCCAGACCTATGGTTAGCTGTGCAGCGAGGTGTACTGTGAGGACAGGTTCCACACACACTTCAACTAAGACGTCGGCCTGAGTGGAAAGGTGAGAGTTTGGGCAGCTGTGCAGACAAAGAAGGCGCCCTTTGGCCTGGGCCTAAATGCTTGTGACACCCCATTGGTCCTGCCGTGCTCTGAGGGCCCTGCCCTGGGCCCCCTGCTCCCCTGCCCTTTGTTCAGTCACAGCAGAGATGGCCACACCCACTCCTTCAGTGAGGGCAGAGTTCCAACCACCCTCAGCCCCGCCCCCTCTCCGCAGGTTACCATGGACTACAGAGGCTGCATCCTGAGGCCAGGGCGTTCCGAGAATGCCAAGGGCAGACAGGATGACCTTAAATGATTTCCTCTTGTGTCAGGTTTGGTAAACTTTAGGAGCTAGGAAATGGTCCACTTTACAGAAATGTTCAAATTTACTGGCATTTCATATATTCTCTGCTATAACATTGTCCTGATTCTTTCTGTATATTCTTTACTTATGTTTTTGTTTTCCTTAATCAAAGTGTGTCTTTTCAATCTTTTCAAAGAAGATTCTTTGGACTTACTAAATCACCTCAAGTTTATACGTTTTCTGTTGTATTAAGTTCTGCTCATATCTTTATTTATCTTTTTTCTATGTTCTCAGGGTTTATTGTTTTGATCTTCTGATGTCAATTAAAACACTTGTTTATTCAGTTTAATAAATATTTTACATATAAAGATTTGAACTTTTGAATTTTCCAGCTTACTTGTAAGTTTCTAAGGGTCAGGTCCTCTCCATTGTTGCTGGCCTAAGGTTTAGTTCACCATATAGCAATGTATATATTGACCTATTTTCCCCTCGACTTTCTGTGATTCCCTACATCTCACCTTTCTTTGCAGACAAGCCATTTGAAATACCCTTAACTTATTTCACAGCCAATAAGTCATTGAAATAATGTGTAGTTTTTAGAGAAATCTTCTTATATAATTAGGCAGAAAATCTCACCTGCCATAGTTTTCAAAACAGCATAATTTCACTCTTCTCAATGCTTAATCTGTTGTATTACACAACCTTTGAGTATTTAGCTTTATCAATGACATGTACTTTAAAAATGTTTGAGAGATCCTACCAGTCTTTGAAAACATCCTTGTTCCTTGTTTCAGTTCCAGTTTTATGTATATATTCTGCCTTGCACCTGATTATTCCAACAATTGATGGATGGCCTTGGGAATCTAATTCTGGTATTGATAGTCTTTACTGATTGTCTCCCCTCGTAGCTGATTTCTTCATTATTGTGTAAATTTAGATCATGAGCTCATCTTTAGCTAAACAGCTGACCTTGTAAGACGCTTAGGTGTGAACGCTCGTAAGCTTCAGCAGAAAGACGGCAAAGATTTATTTGTGTCCCTCCAATGAGTTGCCCACGAGGACACCGTTTTCTACAAGTGTTGGTCCAATACTCCCTCTAGAGGCAGGGGACTCCGACAGGGCTGATTGGCGGCCCACGATCTGGGGCAGGGGCAGTGGGCAGCCTGTGCCCCGGGCAGGAGCCTCTTTGCATGTGTCCCTGGGACACATCTGCCTGCGAACTTCGGTCACCTGGCAGGAAGCTACGATGCCCAGACCTATGGGTAGCTGTGCAGCGATGTGTACTGTGAGGACAGGTTCCACACACACTTCAAGTAAGAGGTCGGCCTGAGTGGAAAGGTGAGAGTTTGGGCAGCTGTGCAGACAAAGAAGGCGCCCTTTGGCCTGGGCCTAAATGCTTGTGACACCCCACTGGACCTGCCGTGCTCTGAGGGCCCTGCCCTGGGCCCCCTGCTCCCCTGCCCTTTGTTCAGTCACAGCAGAGATGGCCACACCCACTCCTTCAGTGAGGGCAGAGTTCCAACCACCCTCAGCCCCGCCCCCTCTCCGCAGGTTACCATGGACTACAGAGGCTGCATCCTGAGGCCAGGGCGTTCCGAGAATGCCAAGGGCAGACACGATGACCTTAAATGATTTCCTCTTGTGTCAGGTTTGGTGAACTTTAGGAGCTAGGAAATGGTCCACTTTACAGAAATGTTCAAATTTACTGGCATTTCATATATTCTCTGCTATAACTTTGTCCTGATTCTTTCTGTATATTCTTTACTTATGTTTTTGTTTTCCTTAATCAAAGTGTGTCTTTTCAATCTTTTCAAAGAAGATTCTTTGGACTTACTAAATCACCTCAATTTTATACGTTTTCTGTTGTATTAAGTTCTGCTCATATCTTTATTTATCTTTTTTCTATGTTCTCAGGGTTTATTGTATTGATCTTCTGATGTCAATTAAAACACTTGTTTATTCATTTTAATTAATATTTTATTTATAAAGATTTGAGCTTTTGAAGATTCCAGCTTACTTGTAAGTTTCTAAGGGTCAGGTCCTCTCCATTGTTGCTGGCCTAAGGTTTAGTTCACCATATAGCAATGTATATATTGACCTATTTTCCCCTCGACTTTCTGTGATTCCTTACATCTCACCTTTCTTTGCAGACAAGCCATTTGAAATACCCTTAACTTATTTCACAGCCAATAAGTCATTGAAATAATGTGTATTTTTTAGAGAAATCTTCTTATATACTTAGGCAGAAAATCTCACCTGCCATAGTTTTCAAAACAGCATAATTTAACTCTTCTCAATGCTTAATCTGTTGTATTACACAACCTTTGAGTATTTAGCTTTGTCAATGACATGTCCTTTAAAAACGTTTTAGAGATCCTACCAGTCTTTGAAAACATCCTTGTTCCTTGTTTCAGTTCCAGTTTTATGTATATTTTCTGCCTTGCACCTGATTATTCCAACAATTGATGGATGGCCTTGGGAATCTAATTCTGGTATTGAAAGTCTTTACTCTTTGTCTCCCCTCGTAGCTGATTTCTTCATTATTGTGTAAATTTAGATCATGAGCTCATGTTTAGCTAAACAGCTGACCTTGTAAGACGCTTAGGTGTGAACGCTCGTAAGCTTCAGCAGAAAGTCGGCAAAGATTTATCTGTGTCCCTCCAATGAGTTGCCCACGAGGACACCGTTTTCTACAAGTGTTGGTCCAATACTCCCTCTAGAGGCAGGGGATTCCGACAGGGCTGATTGGCGGCACCCGATCTGGGGCAGTGGCAGTGGGCAGCCTGTGCCCCGGGCAGGAGCCTCTTTGCATGTGTCCCTGGGACACATCTGCCTGTGAACTTCGGTCACCTGGCAGGAAGCTACGATGCCCAGACCTATGGTTAGCTGTGCAGCGAGGTGTACTGTGAGGACAGGTTCCACACACACTTCAAGTAAGAGGTCGGCCTGAGTGGAAAGGTGAGAGTTTGGGCAGCTGTGCAGACAAAGAAGGCGCCCTTTGGCCTGGGCCTAAATGCTTGTGACAGCCCACTGGACCTGCCGTGCTCTGAGGGCCCTGCCCTGGGCCCCCTGCTCCCCTGCCCTTTGTTCAGTCACAGCAGAGATGGCCACACCCACTCCTTCAGTGAGGGCAGAGTTCCAACCACCCTCAGCCCCGCCCCCTCTCCGCAGGTTACCATGGACTATAGAGGTTGCATCCTGAGGCCAGGGCGTTCCGAGAATGCCAAGGGCAGTCATGATGACCTTAAATGATTTCCTCTTGTGTCAGGTTTGGTAAACTTTAGGAGCTAGGAAATGGTCCACTTTACAGAAATGTTCAAATTTACTGGCATTTCATATATTCTCTGCTATAACATTGTCCTGATTCTTTCTGTATATTCTTTACTTATGTTTTTGTTTTCCTTAATCAAAGTGTGTCTTTTCAATCTTTTCAAAGAAGATTCTTTGGACTTACTAAATCACCTCAATTTTATACGTTTTCTTTTGTATGAAGTTCTGCTCATATCTTTATTTATGTTTTTTCTATGTTCTCAGGGTTTATTGTTTTGATCTTCTGATGTCAATTAAAACACTTGGTTATTCATTTTAATAAATATTTTACTTATAAAGATTTGAACTTTTGAAGATTCCAGCTTACTTGTAAGTTTCTAAGGGTCAGGTCAACTCCTTTGTTGCTGGCATAAGGTTTAGTTCACCAAATAGCAATGTATATATTGACCTATTTTCCCCTCGACTTTCTGTGATTCCCTTCATCTCACCTTTCTTTGCAGACAAGCAATTTGAAATACCCTTAACTTATTTCACAGCCAATAAGTCATTGAAATAATGTGTAGTTATTAGAGAAAACTTCTTATATAATTAGGCCGAAAATCTCATCTGCCATAGTTTTCAAAACAGCATAATTTCACTCTTCTCAATGCTTAATCTGTTGTATTACACAACCTTTGAGTATTTAGCTTTATCAATGACATGTCCTTTAAAAATGTTTTAGACATCCTACCAGTCTTTGAAAACATCCTTGTTCCTTGTTTCAGTTCCAGTTTTATGGATATTTTCTGCATGCACCTGATTATTCCAACAATTGATGGATGGCCTTGGGAATCTAATTCTGGTATTGATAGTCTTTACTGATTTTCTGACCTTGTAGCTGATTTCTTCATTATTGTGTAAATTTAGATCATGAGCTCATGTTTAGCTAAACAGCTGACCTTGTAAGACGCTTAGGTGTGAACGCTCGTAAGCTTCAGCAGAAAGTCGGCAAAGATTTATTTGTGTCCCTCCAATGAGTTGCCCACGAGGACACCGTTTTCTACAAGTGTTGGTCCAATACTCCCTCTAGAGGCAGGGGACTCCGACAGGGCTGATTGGCGGCCCCAGATCTGGGGCAGGGGCAGTGGGCAGCCTGTGGCCCGGGCAGGAGCCTCTTTGCATGTGTCCCTGGGACACATCTGCCTGTGAACTTCGGTCACCTGGCAGGAAGCTACGTTGCCCAGACCTATGGTTAGCTGTGCAGCGAGGTGTACTGTGAGGACAGGTTCCACACACACTTCAACTAAGACGTCGGCCTGAGTGGAAAGGTGAGAGTTTGGGCAGCTGTGCAGACAAAGAAGGCGCCCTTTGGCCTGGGCCTAAATGCTTGTGACACCCCATTGGTCCTGCCGTGCTCTGAGGGCCCTGCCCTGGGCCCCCTGCTCCCCTGCCCTTTGTTCAGTCACAGCAGAGATGGCCACACCCACTCCTTCAGTGAGGGCAGAGTTCCAACCACCCTCAGCCCCGCCCCCTCTCCGCAGGTTACCATGGACTACAGAGGCTGCATCCTGAGGCCAGGGCGTTCCGAGAATGCCAAGGGCAGACAGGATGACCTTAAATGATTTCCTCTTGTGTCAGGTTTGGTAAACTTTAGGAGCTAGGAAATGGTCCACTTTACAGAAATGTTCAAATTTACTGGCATTTCATATATTCTCTGCTATAACATTGTCCTGATTCTTTCTCTCTATTCTTTACTTATGTTTTTGTTTTCCTTAATCAAAGTGTGTCTTTTCAATCTTTTCAAAGAAGATTCTTTGGACTTACTAAATCACCTCAAGTTTATACGTTTTCTGTTGTATTAAGTTCTGCTCATATCTTTATTTATCTTTTTTCTATGTTCTCAGGGTTTATTGTTTTGATCTTCTGATGTCAATTAAAACACTTGTTTATTCAGTTTAATAAATATTTTACATATAAAGATTTGAACTTTTGAAGATTCCAGCTTACTTGTAAGTTTCTAAGGGTCAGGTCCTCTCCATTGTTGCTGGCCTAAGGTTTAGTTCACCATATAGCAATGTATATATTGACCTATTTTCCCCTCGACTTTCTGTGATTCCCTACATCTCACCTTTCTTTGCAGACAAGCCATTTGAAATACCCTTAACTTATTTCACAGCCAATAAGTCATTGAAATAATGTGTAGTTTTTAGAGAAATCTTCTTATATAATTAGGCAGAAAATCTCACCTGCCATAGTTTTCAAAACAGCATAATTTCACTCTTCTCAATGCTTAATCTGTTGTATTACACAACCTTTGAGTATTTAGCTTTATCAATGACATGTACTTTAAAAATATTTGAGAGATCCTACCAGTCTTTGAAAACATCCTTGTTCCTTGTTTCAGTTCCAGTTTTATGTATATATTCTGCCTTGCACCTGATTATTCCAACAATTGATGGATGGCCTTGGGAATCTAATTCTGGTATTGATAGTCTTTACTGATTGTCTCCCCTCGTAGCTGATTTCTTCATTATTGTGTAAATTTAGATCATGAGCTCATCTTTAGCTAAACAGCTGACCTTGTAAGACGCTTAGGTGTGAACGCTCGTAAGCTTCAGCAGAAAGACGGCAAAGATTTATTTGTGTCCCTCCAATGAGTTGCCCACGAGGACACCGTTTTCTACAAGTGTTGGTCCAATACTCCCTCTAGAGGCAGGGGACTCCGACAGGGCTGATTGGCGGCCCACGATCTGGGGCAGGGGCAGTGGGCAGCCTGTGCCCCGGGCAGGAGCCTCTTTGCATGTGTCCCTGGGACACATCTGCCTGCGAACTTCGGTCACCTGGCAGGAAGCTACGATGCCCAGACCTATGGGTAGCTGTGCAGCGATGTGTACTGTGAGGACAGGTTCCACACACACTTCAAGTAAGAGGTCGGCCTGAGTGGAAAGGTGAGAGTTTGGGCAGCTGTGCAGACAAAGAAGGCGCCCTTTGGCCTGGGCCTAAATGCTTGTGACACCCCACTGGACCTGCCGTGCTCTGAGGGCCCTGCCCTGGGCCCCCTGCTCCCCTGCCCTTTGTTCAGTCACAGCAGAGATGGCCACACCCACTCCTTCAGTGAGGGCAGAGTTCCAACCACCCTCAGCCCCGCCCCCTCTCCGCAGGTTACCATGGACTACAGAGGCTGCATCCTGAGGCCAGGGCGTTCCGAGAATGCCAAGGGCAGACATGATGACCTTAAATGATTTCCTCTTGTGTCAGGTTTGGTAAACTTTAGGAGCTAGGAAATGGTCCACTTTACAGAAATGTTCAAATTTACTGGCATTTCATATATTCTCTGCTATAACTTTGTCCTGATTCTTTCTGTATATTCTTTACTTATGTTTTTGTTTTCCTTAATCAAAGTGTGTCTTTTCAATCTTTTCAAAGAAGATTCTTTGGACTTACTAAATCACCTCAATTTTATACGTTTTCTGTTGTATTAAGTTCTGCTCATATCTTTATTTATCTTTTTTCTATGTTCTCAGGGTTTATTGTATTGATCTTCTGATGTCAATTAAAACACTTGTTTATTCATTTTAATTAATATTTTATTTATAAAGATTTGAGCTTTTGAAGATTCCAGCTTACTTGTAAGTTTCTAAGGGTCAGGTCTTCTCCATTGTTGCTGGCCTAAGGTTTAGTTCACCATATAGCAATGTATATATTGACCTATTTTCCCCTCGACTTTCTGTGATTCCTTACATCTCACCTTTCTTTGCAGACAAGCCATTTGAAATACCCTTAACTTATTTCACAGCCAATAAGTCATTGAAATAATGTGTATTTTTTAGAGAAATCTTCTTATATACTTAGGCAGAAAATCTCACCTGCCATAGTTTTCAAAACAGCATAATTTAACTCTTCTCAATGCTTAATCTGTTGTATTACACAACCTTTGAGTATTTAGCTTTGTCAATGACATGTCCTTTAAATATGTTTTAGAGATCCTACCAGTCTTTGAAAACATCCTTGTTCCTTGTTTCAGTTCCAGTTTTATGTATATTTTCTGCCTTGCACCTGATTATTCCAACAATTGATGGATGGCCTTGGGAATCTAATTCTGGTATTGAAAGTCTTTACTCTTTGTCTTCCCTCGTAGCTGATTTCTTCATTATTGTGTAAATTTAGATCATGAGCTCATGTTTAGCTAAACAGCTGACCTTGTAAGACGCTTATGTGTGAACGCTCGTAAGCTTCAGCAGAAAGTCGGCAAAGATTTATCTGTGTCCCTCCAATGAGTTGCCCACGAGGACACAGTTTTCTACAAGTGTTGGTCCAATACTCCCTCTAGAGGCAGGGGATTCCGACAGGGCTGATTGGCGGCACCCGATCTGGGGCAGTGGCAGTGGGCAGCCTGTGCCCCGGGCAGGAGCCTCTTTGCATGTGTCCCTGGGACACATCTGCCTGTGAACTTCGGTCACCTGGCAGGAAGCTACGATGCCCAGACCTATGGTTAGCTGTGCAGCGAGGTGTACTGTGAGGACAGGTTCCACACACACTTCAAGTAAGAGGTCGGCCTGAGTGGAAAGGTGAGAGTTTGGGCAGCTGTGCAGACAAAGAAGGCGCCCTTTGGCCTGGGCCTAAATGCTTGTGACAGCCCACTGGACCTGCCGTGCTCTGAGGGCCCTGCCCTGGGCCCCCTGCTCCCCTGCCCTTTGTTCAGTCACAGCAGAGATGGCCACACCCACTCCTTCAGTGAGGGCAGAGTTCCAACCACCCTCAGCCCCGCCCCCTCTCCGCAGGTTACCATGGACTATAGAGGTTGCATCCTGAGGCCAGGGCGTTCCGAGAATGCCAAGGGCAGTCATGATGACCTTAAATGATTTCCTCTTGTGTCAGGTTTGGTAAACTTTAGGAGCTAGGAAATGGTCCACTTTACAGAAATGTTCAAATTTACTGGCATTTCATATATTCTCTGCTATAACATTGTCCTGATTCTTTCTGTATATTCTTTACTTATGTTTTTGTTTTCCTTAATCAAAGTGTGTCTTTTGAATCTTTTCAAAGAAGATTCTTTGGACTTACTAAATCACCTCAATTTTATACGTTTTCTTTTGTATGAAGTCCTGCTCATATCTTTATTTATGTTTTTTCTATGTTCTCAGGGTTTATTGTTTTGATCTTCTGATGTCAATTAAAACACTTGGTTATTCATTTTAATAAATATTTTACTTATAAAGATTTGAACTTTTGAAGATTCCAGCTTACTTGTAAGTTTCTAAGGGTCAGGTCAACTCCTTTGTTGCTGGCATAAGGTTTAGTTCACCATATAGCAATGTATATATTGACCTATTTTTCCCTCGACTTTCTGTGATTCCCTACATCTCACCTTTCTTTGCAGACAAGCCATTTGAAATGCCCTTCACTTATTTCACAGCCAATAAGTCATTGAAATAATGTGTAGTTTTTAGAGAAATCTTCTTATATAATTAGGCAGAAAATCTCACCTGCCATAGTTTTCAAAACAGCATAATTTCACTCTTCTCAATGCTTAATCTGTTGTATTACACAACCTTTGAGTATTTAGCTTTATCAATGACATGTCATTTAAAAATGTTTGAGAGATCCTACCAGTCTTTGAAAACATCCTTGTTCCTTGTTTCAGTTCCAGTTTTATGTATATATTCTGCCTTGCACCTGATTATTCCAACAATTGATGGATGGCCTTGGGAATCTAATTCTGGTATTGATAGTCTTTACTGATTGTCTCCCCTCATAGCTGATTTCTTCATTATTGTGTAAATTTAGATCATGAGCTCATGTTTAGCTAAACAGCTGACCTTGTACGACGCTTATGTGTGAACGCTCATAAGCTTCAGCAGAAAGTCGGCAAAGATTTATTTGTGTCCCTCCAATGAGTTGCCCACGAGGACACCGTTTTCTACAAGTTTTGGTCCAATACACCCTCTAGAGGCAGGGGACTCCGACAGGGCTGATTGGCGGCCCCAGATCAGGGGCAGGGGCAGTGGGCAGCCTGTGGCCCGGGCTGGAGCCTCTTTGCATGTGTCCCTGGGACACATCTGCCTGCGAACTTCGGTCACCTGGCAGGAAGCTACGATGCCCAGACCTATGGTTAGCTGTGCAGCGAGGTGTACTGTGAGGACAGGTTCCACACACACTTCAACTAAGACGTCGGCCTGAG
This sequence comes from Mesoplodon mirus, assembly GCF_964341445.2. Taxonomy (NCBI): domain Eukaryota; kingdom Metazoa; phylum Chordata; class Mammalia; order Artiodactyla; family Ziphiidae; genus Mesoplodon; species Mesoplodon mirus. Next base: position 178,704,161 of record NC_138976.1, on the reverse strand, counting down.
TGGAAAGGTGAGAGTTTGGGCAGCTGTGCAGACAAAGAAGGCGCCCTTTGGCCTGGGCCTAAATGCTTGTGACACCCCACTGGACCTGCCGTGCTCTGAGGGCCCTGCCCTGGGCCCCCTGCTCCCCTGCCCTTTGTTCAGTCACAGCAGAGATGGCCACACCCACTCCCTCATTGTGGGCAGAGTTCCAACCACCCTCAGCCCCGCCCCCTCTCCGCAGTTTACCATGGACTACAGAGGCTGCATCCTGAGGCCAGGGCGTTCCGAGAACGCCAAGGGCAGACAGGATGACCTTAAATGATTTCCTCTTGTGTCAGGTTTGGTAAACTTTAGGAGCTAGGAAATGGTCCACTTTACAGAAATGTTCAAATTTACTGGCATTTCATATATTCTCTGCTATAACATTGTCCTGATTCTTTCTGTATATTCTTTACTTATGTTTTTGTTTTCCTTAATCAAAGTGTGTCTTTTCAATCTTTTCAAAGAAGATTCTTTGGACTTACTAAATCACCTCAAGTTTATACGTTTTCTGTTGTATTAAGTTCTGCTCATATCTTTATCTTTTTTCTATGTTCTCAGGGTTTATTGTTTTGATCTTCTGATGTCAATTAAAACACTTGGTTATTCATTTTAATTAATATTTTACTTATAAAGATTTGAACTTTTGAAGATTCCAGCTTACTTGTTAGTTTCTAAGGGTCAGGTCCTCTCCATTGTTGCTGGCCTAAGGTTTAGTTCACCATATAGCAATGTATATATTGACCTATTTTCCCCTCGACTTTCTGTGATTCCCTACATCTCACCTTTCTTTGCAGACAAGCCATTTGAAATACCCTTAACTTATTTCACAGCCAATAAGTCATTGAAATAATGTGTAGTTATTAGAGATATCTTCTTATATAAATAGGCAGAAAATCTCACCTGCCATAGTTTTCAAAACAGCATAATTTCACTCTTCTCAATGCTTAATCTGTTGTATTACACAACCTTTGAGTATTTAGCTTTATCAATGACATGTCCTTTAAAAATGTTTTAGAGATCCTACCAGTCTTTGAAAACATCCTTGTTCCTTGTTTCAGTTCCAGTTTTATGTATATATTCTGCCTTGCACCTGATTATTCCAACAATTGATGGATGGCCTTGGGAATCTAATTCTGGTATTGATAGTCTTTACTGATTGTCTCCCCTCGTAGCTGATTTTTTCATTATTGTGTAAATTTAGATCATGAGCTCATGTTTAGCTAAACAGCTGACCTTGTAAGACGCTTAGGTGTGAACGCTCATAAGCTTCAGGAGAAAGTCGGCAAAATTTATTTGTGTCCCTCCAATGAGTTGCCCACGAGGACACCGTTTTCTACAAGTGTTGGTCCAATACTCCCTCTAGAGGAACGGGACTCCGACATGGCAGATTGTTGGCCCCGATCTGGGGCAGGGGCAGTGGGCAGCCTGTGGCCCGGGCTGGAGCCTCTTTGCATGTGTCCCTTGGACACATCTGCCTGCGAACTTCGGTCACATGGCAGGAAGCTACGATGCCCAGACCTATGGTTAGCTGTGCAGCGAGGTGTACTGTGAGGACAGGTTCCACACACACTTCAAGTAAGAGGTCGGCCTGAGTGGAAAGGTGAGAGTTTGCGCAGCTGTGCAGACAAAGAAGGCGCCCTTTGTCCTGGGCCTAAATGCTTGTGACACCCCACTGGACCTGCCGTGCTCTGAGGGCCCTGCCCTGGGCCCCCTGCTCCCCTGCCCTTTGTTCAGTCACAGCAGAGATTGCCACACACACTCTCTCAGTGAGGGCAGAGTTCCAACCACCCTCAGCCCCGCCCCCTCTCCACAGGTTACCATGGAATACAGAGGCTGCATCCTGAGGACAGGGCGTTCCGAGAATGCCAAGGTCAGACATGATGACCTTAAATGATTTCCTCTTGTGTCAGGTTTGGTAAACTTTAGGACCTAGGAAATGTTCCACTTACAGAAATGTTCAAATTTACTGGCATTTCATATATTCTGTGCTATAACATTGCCCTGATTCTTTCTGTATATTCTTTACTTATGTTTTTGTTTTCCTTAATCAAAGTGTGTCTTTTCAATCTTTTCAAAGAAGATTCTTTGGACTTACTAAATCACCTCAATTTTATACGTTTTCTGTTGTATTAAGTTCTGCTCATATCTTTATTTATCTTTTTTCTATGTTCTAAGAGTTTATTGTTTTGATCTTCTGATGTCAATTAAAACACTTGGTTATTCATTTTAATAAATATTTTACTTATAAAGATTTGAACTTTTGAAGATTCCAGCTTACTTGTAAGTTTCTAAGGGTCAGGTCCTCTCCATTGTTGCTGGCCTAAGGTTTAGTTCACCATATAGCAATGTATATATTGACCTATTTTCCCCTCGACTTTCTGTGATTCCCTACATCTCACCTTTCTTTGCAGACAAGCCATTTGAAATACCCTTAACTTATTTCACAGCCCTAAGTCATTGAAATAATGTGTATTTTTTAGAGAAATCTTCTTATATAATTAGGCAGAAAATCTCACCTGCCATAGTTTTCAAAACAGCATAATTTCACTCTTCTCAATGCTTAATCTGTTGTATTATACAACCTTTGAGTATTTAGCTTTATCAATGACATGTCCTTTAAAAATGTTTTAGAGATCCTACCAGCCTTTGAAAATATCCTTGTTCCTTGTTTCAGTTCCAGTTTTATGGATATTTTCTGCCTTGCACCTGATTATTCCAACAATTGATGGATGGCCTTGGGAATCTAATTCTGGTATTGATAGTCTTTACTGATTTTCTGACCTCTTAGCTGATTTCTTCATTATTGTGTAAATTTAGATCATGAGCTCATGTTTAGCTAAACAGCTGACCTTGTAAGACGCTTAGGTGTGAACGCTCATAAGCTTCAGCAGAAAGTCGGCAAAGATTTATTTGTGTCCCTCCAATGAGTTGCCCACAAGGACACCGTTTTCTACAAGTGTTGTTGCAATACTCCCTCTAGAGGCAGGGGACTCCGACAGGGCTGATTGGTGGCCCCCGATCTGGGGCAGGGGCAGTGGGCAGCCTGTGGCCCGGGCAGGAGCCTCTTTGCATGTGTCCCTGGGACACATCTGCCTGCGAACTTCGGTCACCTAGCAGGAAGCTACGATGCCCAGACCTATGGTTAGCTGTGTAGCGAGGTGTACTGTGAGGACAGGTTCCACACACACTTCAAGTAAGAGGTCGGCCTGAGTGGAAAGATGAGAGTTTGGGCAGCTGTGCAGACAAAGAAGGCGCCCTTTAGCCTGGGCCTAAATACTTGTGACACCCCACTGGACCTGCCGTGCTCTGAGGGCCCTGCCCTGGGCCCCCTGCTCCCCTGCCCTTTGTTCAGTCACAGCAGAGATGGCCACACCCACTCCTTCAGTTAGGCCAGAGTTCCAACCACCCTCAGCCCCGCCCCCTCTCCGCAGGTTACCATGGACTACAGAGGCTGCATCCTAAGGCGAGGGCGTTCCGAGAATGCCAAGGGCAGACATGATGACCTTAAATGATTTCCTCTTGTGTCAGGTTTGGTAAACTTTAGGAGCTAGGAAATGGTCCACTTTACAGAAATGTTCAAATTTACTGGCATTTCATATATTCTCTGCTATAACATTGTCCTGATTCTTTCTGTATATTCTTTACTTATGTTTTTGTTTTCCTTAATCAAAGTGTGTCTTTTCAATCTTTTCAAAGAAGATTCTTTGGACTTACTAAATCACCTCAATTTTATACGTTTTCTGTTGTATTAAGTTCTGCTCATATCTTTATCTTTTTTCTATGTTCTCAGGGTTTATTGTTTTGATCTTCTGATGTCAATTAAAACACTTGTTTATTCATTTTAATAAATATTTTACTTATAAAGATTTGAACTTTTGAAGATTCCAGCTTACTTGTAAGTTTCTAAGGGTCAGGTCCTCTCCATTGTTGCTGGCGTAAAGTTTACTTCACCATATAGCAATGTATATATTGACCTATTTTCCCCTCGACTTTCTGTGATTCCCTACATCTCACCTTTCTTTGCAGACAAGCCATTTGAAATACCCTTAACTTATTTCACAGCCAATAAGTCATTGAAATAATGTGTAGTTTTTAGAGAAATCTTCTTATATAATTAGGCAGAAAATCTCACCTGCCATAGTTTTCAAAACAGCATAATTTCACTCTTCTCAATGCTTAATCTGTTGTATTACACAACCTTTGAGTATTTAGCTTTATGAATGACATGTCCTTTAAAAATGTTTTAGAGATCCTACCAAACTTTGAAAACATCCTTGTTCCTTGTTTCAGTTCCAGTTTTATGTATATATTCTGCCTTGCACCTGATTATTCCAACAATTGATGGATGGCCTTGGGAATTTAATTCTGGTATTGATAGTCTTTACTGATTGTCTCACCTCGTAGCTGATTTCTTCATTATTGTGTAAGTTTAGATCATGAGCTCATGTTTAGCTAAACAGCTGACCTTGTAAGACGCTTAGGTGTGAACGCTCGTAAGCTTCAGCAGAAAGACGGCAAAGATTTATTTGTGTACCTCCAATGAGTTGCCCACGAGGACACCGTTTTCTACAAGTGTTGGTCCAATACTCACTCTAGAGGTAGGGGACTCTGATAGGGCTGATTGGCGGCCCCCGATCTGGGGCAGGGGCAGTGGGCAGCCTGTGGCCCGGGCAGGAGCCTCTTTGCATGTCTCCCTGGGACACATCTGCCTGCGAACTTCGGTCACCTGGCAGGAAGCTACGATGCCCAGACCTATGGTTAGCTGTGCAGCGAGGTGTACTGTGAGGACAGGTTCCACACACACTTCAAGGAAGAGGTTGGCCTGAGTGGAAAGGTGAGAGTTTGGGCAGCTGTGCAGACAAAGAAGGCGCCCTTTGGCCTGGGCCTAAATGCTTGTGACACCCCACTGGACCTGCCGTGCTCTGAGGGCCCTGCCCTGGGCCCCCTGCTCCCCTGCCCTTTGTTCAGTCACAGCAGAGATGGCCACACCCACTCCTTCAGTGAGGGCAGAGTTCCAACCACCCTCAGCCCCGCCCCATCTCCGCAGGTTACCATGGACTATAGAGGTTGCATCCTGAGGCCAGGGCGTTCCGAGAATGCCAAGGGCAGTCATGATGACCTTAAATGATTTCCTCTTGTGTCAGGTTTGGTAAACTTTAGGAGCTAGGAAATGGTCCACTTTACAGAAATGTTCAAATTTACTGGCATTTCATATATTCTCTGCTATAACATTGTCCTGATTCTTTCTGTATATTCTTTACTTATGTTTTTGTTTTACTTAATCAAAGTGTGTCTTTTCAATCTTTTCAAAGAAGATTCTTTGGACTTACTAAATCACCTCAATTTTATACGTTTTCTTTTGTATTAAGTTCTGCTCATATCTTTATTTATCTTTTTTCTATGTTCTCAGGGTTTATTGTTTTGATCTTCTGATGTCAATTAAAACACTTGATTATTCATTTTAATAAATATTTTACTTATAAAGATTTGAACTTTTGAAGATTCCAGCTTACTTGTAAGTTTCTAAGGGTCAGGTCCACTCCTTTGTTGCTGGCGTAAGGTTTAGTTCACCAAATAGCAATGTATATATTGACCTATTTTCCCCTCGACTTTCTGTGATTCCCTACATCTCACCTTTCTTTGCAGACAAGCAATTTGAAATACCCTTAACTTATTTCACAGCCAATAAGTCATTGAAATAATGTGTAGTTATTAGAGAAATCTTCTTATATAATTAGGCCGAAAATCTCATCTGCCATAGTTTTCAAAACAGCATAATTTCACTCTTCTCAATGCTTAATCTGTTGTATTACACAACCTTTGAGTATTTAGCTTTATCAATGACATGTCCTTTAAAAATATTTTAGACATCCTACCAGTCTTTGAAAACATCCTTGTTCCTTGTTTCAGTTCCAGTTTTATGTATATATTCTGCCTTGAACCTGATTATTCCAACAATTGATGGATGGCCTTGGGAATCTAATTCTGGTATTGATAGTCTTTACTGATTGTCTCCCCTCGTAGCTGATTTCTTCATTATTGTGTAAATTTAGATCATGAGCTCATGTTTAGCTAAACAGCTGACCTTGTAAGACGCTTATGTGTGAACGCTTGTAAGCTTCAGGAGAAAGTCGGCAAAGATTTATTTGTGTCCCTCTAATGAGTTGCCCACGAGGACACCGTTTTCTACAAGTGTTGGTCCAATACTCCCTCTAGAGGAAGGGGACTCCGACAGGGCTGATTGGCGGCCCCCGATCTGGGGCAGGGGCAGTGGGCAGCCTGTGGCCCGGGCAGGAGCCTCTTTGCATGTGTCCCTGGGACACATCTGCCTGCGAACTTCGGTCACCTGGCAGGAAGCTACGATGCCCAGACCTATGGTTAGCTGTGCAGCGAGGTGTACTGTGAGGACAGGTTCCACACACACTTCAAGTAAGAGGTCGGCCTGAGTGGAAAGGTGAGAGTTTGGGCAGCTGTGCAGACAAAGAAGGCGCCCTTTGGCCTGGGCCTAAATGCTTGTGACACCCCACTGGACCTGCCGTGCTCTGAGGGCCCTGCCCTGGGCCCCCTGCTCCCCTGCCCTTTGTTCAGTCACAGCAGAGATGGCCACATCCACTCCTTCAGTGAGGGCTGAGTTCCAACCACCCTCAGCTCCGCCCCCTCTCCGCAGGTTACCATGGACTACAGAGGCTGCATCCTGAGGCCAGGGCGTTCCGAGAATGCCAAGGGCAGACATGGTGACCTTAAATGATTTCCTCTTGTGTCAGGTTTGGTAAACTTTAGGAGCTAGGAAATGGTCCACTTTACAGAAATGTTCAAATTTACTGGCATTTCTTATATTCTCTGCTATAACATTGTCCTGATTCTTTCTGTATATCCTTTACTTATGTTTTTGTTTTCCTTAATCAAAGTGTGTCTTTTCAATCTTTTCAAAGAAGATTCTTTGGACTTACTAAATCACCTGAATTTTTTACGTTTTCTGTTGTATTAAGTTCTGCTCATATCTTTATTTATCTTTTTTCTATGTTCTCAGTGTTTATTGTTTTGATCTTCTGATGTCAATTAAAACACTTGGTTATTCATTTTAATAAATATTTTACTTATAAAGATTTGAACTTTTGAAGATTAAAGCTTACTTGTAAGTTTCTAAGGGTCAGGTCCTCTCCATTGTTGCTGGCCTAAGGTTTAGTTCACCATATAGCAATGTATATATTGACCTATTTTCCCCTCGACTTTCTGTGATTCCCTACATCTCACCTTTCTTTGCAGACAAGCCATTTGAAATACCCTTAACTTATTTCACAGCCAATAAGTCATTGAAATAATGTGTATTTTTAGAGAAATCTTCTTATATAATTAGGCAGAAAATCTCACCTGCCATAGTTTTCAAAACAGCATAATTTCACTCTTCTCAATGCTTAATCTGTTGTATTACACAACCTTTGAGTATTTAGCTTTATCAATTACATGTCCTTTAAAAATGTTTTAGAGATCCTACCAGTCTTTGAAAACATCCTTGTTCCTTGTTTCAGGTCCAGTTTTATGTATATATTCTGCCTTGCACCTGATTATTCCAACAATTGATGGATGGCCTTGGGAATCTAATTCTGGTATTGATAGTCTTTACTGATTGTCTCCCCTCGTAGCTGATTTCTTCATTATTGTGTAAATTTAGATCATGAGCTCATGTTTAGCTAAACAGCTGACCTTGTAGGACGCTTAGGTGTGAACGCTCGTAAGCTTCAGCAGAAAGTCGGCAAAGATTTATTTGTGTCCCTCCAATGAGTTACCCACGAGGACACCGTTTTCTACAAGTGTTGGTCCAATAATCCCTCTAGAGGCAGGGGACTCCGACAGGGCTGATTGGCGGCCCCCGATCTGGGGCAGGGGCAGTGGGCAGCCTGTGGCCCGGGCTGGAGCCTCTTTGCATGTGTCCCTGGGACACATCTGCCTGCGAACTTTGGTCACCTGGCAGGAAGCTACGATGCCCAGACCTATGTTTAGCTGTGCAGCGAGGTGTACTGCACGGACAGGTTCCACACACACTTCAAGTAAGAGGTAGGCCTGAGTGGAAAGGTGAGAGTTTGGGCAGCTGTGCAGACAAAGAAGGCGCCCTTTGGCCTGGGCCTAAATGCTTGTGACAGCCCACTGGACCTGCCGTGCTCTGAGGGCCCTGCCCTGGGCCCCCTGCTCCCCTGCCCTTTGTTCAGTCACAGCAGAGATGGCCACACCCACTCCTTCAGTGAGGGCAGAGTTCCAACCACCCTCAGCCCCGCCCCTTCTCCGCAGGTTACCATGGACTACAGAGGCTGCATCCTGAGGCCAGGGGGTTCCGAGAATGCCAAGGGCAGACATGATGACCTTAAATGATTTCCTCTTGTGTCAGGTTTGGTAAACTTTAGGAGCTAGGAAATGGTCCACTTTACAGAAATGTTCAAATTTACTGGCATTTCATATATTCTCTGCTATAACATTGTCCTGATTCTTTCTGTATATTCTTTACTTATGTTTTTGTTTTCCTTAATCAAAGTGTGTCTTTTCAATCTTTTCAAAGAAGATTCTTTGAACTTACTAAATCACCTCAATTTTATACGTTTTCTGTTGTATTAAGTTCTGCTCATATCTTTATTTATCTCTTTTCTATGTTCTCAGGGTTTATTGTTTTCATCTTCTGATGTCAATTAAAACACTTGTTTATTCATTTTAATAAATATTTTACTTATAAAGATTTGACTTTTGAAGATTCCAGCTTACTTGTAAGTTTCTAAGGGTCAGGTCCTCTCCATTGTTGCTGGCCTAATGTTTAGTTCACCATATAGCAATGTATATATTGACCTATTTACCCCTCGACTTTCTGTGATTCCCTACATCTCACCTTTCTTTGCAGACAAGCCATTTGAAATACCCTTATCTTATTTCACAGCCTATAAGTCATTGAAATAATGTGTATTTTTTAGAGAAATCTTCTTATATACTTAGGCAGAAAATCTCACCTGCCATAGTTTTCAAAACAGCATAATTTCACTCTTCTCAATGCTTAATCTGTTGTATTACACAACCTTTGAGTATTTAGCTTTGTCAATGACATGTCCTTTAAAAATGTTTTAGAGATCCTACCAGTGTTTGAAAACATCCTTGTTCCTTGTTGCAGGTCCAGTTTTATGTATATATTCTGCCTTGCACCTGATTATTCCAACAACTGATGGATGGCCTTGGGAATCTAATTCTGGTATTGATAGTCTTTACTGATTGTCTCCGCTCGTAGCTGATTTCTTCATTATTGTGTAAATTTAGATCATGAGCTCATGTTTAGCTAAACAGCTGACCTTGTAAGACGCTTAGGTGTGAACGCTCGTAAGCTGCAGCAGAAAGTCGGCAAAGATTTATTTGTGTCCCTCCAATGAGTTGCCCACGAGGACACCGTTTTCTACAAGTGTTGGTCCAATACTCACTCTAGAGGCAGGGGACTCCGACAGGGCTGATTGGCGGCACCCGATCTGGGGCAGGGGCAGTGGGCAGCCTGTGGCCCGGGCAGGAGCCTCTTTGCATGTGTCCCTGGGACACATCTGCCTGTGAACTTCGGTCATCTGGCAGGAAGCTACGATGCCCAGACCTATGGTTAGCTGTGCAGCGAGGTGTACTGTGACGACAGTTTCCACACACACTTCAAGTAAGAGGTCGGCCTGAGTGGAAAGGTGAGAGTTTGGGCAGCTGTGCAGACAAAGAAGGCGCCCTTTGTCCTGGGCCTAAATGCTTGTGACACCCCACTGGACCTGCCGTGCTCTGAGGGCCCTGCCCTGGGCCCCCTGCTCCCCTGCTCTTTGTTCAGTCACAGCAGAGATGGACACACCCACTCCTTCAGTGAGGCCAGAGTTCCAACCACCCTCAGCCCCGCCCCCTCTCCGCAGGTTACCATGGACTACAGAGGCTGCATCCTGAGGCCAGGGCGTTCCGAGAATGCCAAGGGCAGACATGATGACCTTAAATGATTTCCTCTTGTGTCAGGTTTGGTAAACTTTAGGAGCTAGGAAATGGTCCACTTTACAGAAATGTTCAAATTTACTGGCATTTCATATATTCTCTGCTATAACTTTGTCCTGATTCTTTCTGTATATTCTTTACTTATGTTTTTGTTTTCCTAAATCAAAGTGTGTCTTTTCAATCTTTTCCAAGAAGATTCTTTGGACTTACTAAATCACCTCAATTTTATACGTTTTCTGTTGTATTAAGTTCTGCTCATATCTTTATTTATCTTTTTTCTATGTTCTCAGGGTTTATTGATTTGATCTTCTGATGTCAATTAAAACACTTGTTTATTCATTTTAATAAATATTTTATTTATAAAGATTTGAACATTTGAAGATTCCAGCTTACTTGTAAGTTTCTAAGGGTCAGGTCCTCTCCATTGTTGCTGGCCTAAGGTTTAATTCACCATATAGCAATGTATATATTGACCTATTTTCCCCTCGACTTTCTGTGATTCCCTACATCTCACCTTTCTTTGCAGACAAGCCATTTGAAATACCCTTAACTTATTTCACAGCCAATAAGTCATTGAAATAATGTGTATTTTTAGAGAAATCTTCTTATATAATTAGGCAGAAAATCTCACCTGCCATAGTTTTCAAAACAGCATAATTTCACTCTTCTCAATGCTTAATCTGTTGTATTACACAACCTTTGAGTATTTAGCTTTATCAATGACATGTCCTTTAAAAATGTTTTAGAGATCCTACCAGTCTTTGAAAACATCCTTGTTCCTTGTTTCAGGTCCAGTTTTATGTATATATTCTGCCTTGCACCTGATTATTCCAACAATTGATGGATGGCATTGGGAATCTAATTCTGGTATTGATAGTCTTTACTGATTGTCTCCCCTCATAGCTGATTTCTTCATTATTGTGTAAATTTAGATCATGAGCTCATGTTTAGCTAAACAGCTGACCATGTAAGACGCTTAGGTGTGAACGCTCGTAAGCTTCAGCAGAAAGTCGGCAAAGATTTATTTGTGTCCCTCCAATGAGTTGCCCACGAGGACACCGTTTTCTACAAGTGTTGGTCCAATAATCCCTCTAGAGGCAGGGGACTCCGACAGGGCTGATTGGCGGCCCCCGATCTGGGGCAGGGGCAGTGGGCAGCCTGTGGCCCGGGCTGGAGCCTCTTTGCATGTGTCCCTGGGACACATCTGCCTGCGAACTTTGGTCACCTGGCAGGAAGCTACGATGCCCAGACCTATGTTTAGCTGTGCAGCGAGGTGTACTGCACGGACAGGTTCCACACACACTTCAAGTAAGAGGTAGGCCTGAGTGGAAAGGTGAGAGTTTTGGCAGCTGTGCAGACAAAGAAGGCGCCCTTTGGCCTGGGCCTAAATGCTTGTGACAGCCCACTGGACCTGCCGTGCTCTGAGGGCCCTGCCCTGGGCCCCCTGCTCCCCTGCCCTTTGTTCAGTCACAGCAGAGATGGCCACACCCACTCCTTCAGTGAGGGCAGAGTTCCAACCACCCTCAGGCCCGCCCCTTCTCCGCAGGTTACCATGGACTACAGAGGCTGCATCCTGAGGCCAGGGGGTTCCGAGAATGCCAAGGGCAGACATGATGACCTTAAATGATTTCCTCTTGTGTCAGGTTTGGTAAACTTTAGGAGCTAGGAAATGGTCCACTTTACAGAAATGTTCAAATTTACTGGCATTTCATATATTCTCTGCTATAACATTGTCCTGATTCTTTCTGTATATTCTTTACTTATGTTTTTGTTTTCCTTAATCAAAGTGTGTCTTTTCAATCTTTTCAAAGAAGATTCTTTGAACTTACTAAATCACCTCAATTTTATACGTTTTCTGTTGTATTAAGTTCTGCTCATATCTTTATTTATCTCTTTTCTATGTTCTCAGGGTTTATTGTTTTCATCTTCTGATGTCAATTAAAACACTTGTTTATTCATTTTAATAAATATTTTACTTATAAAAATTTGACTTTTGAAGATTCCAGCTTACTTGTAAGTTTCTAAGGGTCAGGTCCTCTCCATTGTTGCTGGCCTAATGTTTAGTTCACCATATAGCAATGTATATATTGACCTATTTACCCCTCGACTTTCTGTGATTCCCTACATCTCACCTTTCTTTGCAGACAAGCCATTTGAAATACCCTTATCTTATTTCACAGCCAATAAGTCATTGAAATAATGTGTATTTTTTAGAGAAATCTTCTTATATACTTAGGCAGAAAATCTCACCTGCCATAGTTTTCAAAACAGCATAATTTCACTCTTCTCAATGCTTAATCTGTTGTATTACACAACCTTTGAGTATTTAGCTTTGTCAATGACATGTCCTTTAAAAATGTTTTAGAGATCCTACCAGTGTTTGAAAACATCCTCGTTCCTTGTTTCAGGTCCAGTTTTATGGATATATTCTGCCTTGCACCTGATTATTCCAACAACTGATGGATGGCCTTGGGAATCTAATTCTGGTATTGATAATTTTTGCTGATTGTCTCCCCTTGTAGCTGAATTCTTCATTATTGTGTAAATTTAGATCATGAGCTCATGTTTAGCTAAACAGCTGACCTTGTAAGACGCTTAGGTGTGAACGCTCGTAAGCTGCAGCAGAAAGTCGGCAAAGATTTATTTGTGTCCCTCCAATGAGGTGCCCACGAGGACACCGTTTTCTACAAGTGTTGGTCCAATACTCACTCTAGAGGCAGGGGACTCCGACAGGGCTGATTGGCGGCACCCGATCTGGGGCAGGGGCAGTGGGCAGCCTGTGGCCCGGGCAGGAGCCTCTTTGCATGTGTCCCTGGGACACATCTGCCTGCGAACTTCGGTCACCTGGCAGGAAGCTACGATGCCCAGACCTATGGTTAGCTGTGCAGCGAGGTGTACTGTGACGACAGTTTCCACACACACTTCAAGTAAGAGGTCGGCCTGAGTGGAAAGTTGAGAGTTTGGGCAGCTGTGCAGACAAAGAAGGCGCCCTTTGTCCTGGGCCTAAATGCTTGTGACACACCACTGGACCTGCCGTGCTCTGAGGGCCCTGCCCTGGGCCCCCTGCTCCCCTGCTCTTTGTTCAGTCACAGCAGAGATGGCCACACCCACTCCTTCAGTGAGGCCAGAGTTCCAACCACCCTCAGCCCCGCCCCCTCTCCGCAGGTTACCATGGACTACAGAGGCTGCATCCTGAGGCCAGGGCGTTCCGAGAATGCCAAGGGCAGACATGATGACCTTAAATGATTTCCTCTTGTGTCAGGTTTGGTAAACTTTAGGAGCTAGGAAATGGTCCACTTTACAGAAATGTTCAAATTTACTGGCATTTCATATATTCTCTGCTATAACTTTGTCCTGATTCTTTCTGTATATTCTTTACTTATGTTTTTGTTTTCCTTAATCAAAGTGTGTCTTTTCAATCTTTTCAAAGAAGATTCTTTGGACTTACTAAATCACCTCAATTTTATACGTTTTCTGTTGTATTAAGTTCTGCTCATATCTTTATTTATCTTTTTTCTATGTTCTCAGTGTTTATTGTTTTGATCTTCTGATGTCAATTAAAACACTTGGTTATTCATTTTAATAAATATTTTACTTATAAAGATTTGAACTTTTGAAGATTCCAGCTTACTTGTAAGTTTCTAAGGGTCAGGTCCTCTCCATTGTTGCTGGCCTAAGGTTTAGTTCACCATATAGCAATGTATATATTGACCTATTTTCCCCTCGACTTTCTGTGATTCCCTCCATCTCACCTTTCTTTGCAGACAAGCCATTTGAAATACCCTTAACTTATTTCACAGCCAGTAAGTCATTGAAATAATGTGTAGTTTTTAGAGAAATCTTCTTATATAATTAGGCAGAAAATCTCACCTGCCATAGTTTTCAAAACAGCATAATTTCACTCTTCTCAATGCTTAATCTGTTGTATTACACAACCTTTGAGTATTTAGCTTTATCAATGACATGTCCTTTAAAAATGTTTTAGAGATCCTACCAGTCTTTGAAAATATCCTTGTTCCTTGTTTCAGTTCCAGTTTTATGGATATTTTCTGGCTTGCACCTGATTATTCCAACAATTGATGGATGGCCTTGGGAATCTAATTCTGGTATTGATAGTCTTTACTGATTGTCTCCTCTCCTAGCTGATTTCTTCATTATTGTGTAAATTTAGATCATGAGCTCATGTTTAGCTAAACAGCTGACCTTGTAAGACGCTTAGGTGTGAACGCTCGTAAGCTTCAGCAGAAAGTCGGCAAAGATTTATCTGTGTCCCTCCAATGAGTTGCCCACGAGGACACCGTTTTCTACAAGTGTTGTTCCAATACTCCCTCTAGAGGCAGGGGACTCCGACAGGGCTGATTGGTGGCCCCGGATCTGGGGCAGGGGCAGTGGGCAGCCTGTGGCCCGGGCAGGAGCCTCTTTGCATGTGTCCCTGGGACACATCTGCCTGCGAACTTCGGTCAACAAGCAGGAAGCTACGATGCCCAGACCTATGGTTAGCTGTGTAGCGAGGTGTACTGTGAGGACAGGTTCCACACACACTTCAAGTAATAGGTCGGCCTGAGTGGAAAGGTGAGAGTTTGGGCAGCTGTGCAGACAAAGAAGGCGCCCTTTGGCCTGGGCCTAAATGCTTGTGACACCCCACTGGACCTGCCGTGCTCTGAGGGCCCTGCCCTGGGCCCCCTGCTCCCCTGCCCTTTGTTCAGTCACAGCAGAGATGGCCACACCCACTCCTTCAGTGAGGGCAGAGTTCCAACCACCCTCAGCCCTGCCCCCTCTCCGCAGGTTACCATGGACTACAGAGGCTGCATCCTAAGGCCAGGGCGTTCCGAGAATGCCAAGGGCAGACATGATGACCTTAAATGATTTCCTCTTGTGTCAGGTTTGGTAAACTTTAGGAGCTAGGAAATGTTCCACTTTACAGAAATGTTCAAATTTATTGCCATTTCATATATTCTCTGCTATAACATTGTCCTGATTCTTTCTGTATATTCTTTACTTATGTTTTTGTTTTCCTTAATCAAAGTGTGTCTTTTCAATCTTTTCAAAGAAGATTCTTTGGACTTACTAAATCACCTCAATTTTATACGTTTTCTGTTGTATTAAGTTCTGCTCATATCTTTATCTTTTTTCTATGTTCTCAGGGTTTATTGTTTTGATCTTCTGATGTCAATTAAAACACTTGTTTATTCATTTTAATAAATATTTTACTTATAAAGATTTGAACTTTTGAGGATTCCAGCTTACTTGTAAGTTTCTAAGGGTCAGGTTCTCTCCATTGTTGCTGGCGTAAGGTTTACTTCACCATATAGCCATGTATATATTGACCTATTTTCCCCTCGACTTTCTGTGATTCCCTCCATCTCACCTTTCTTTGCAGACAAGCCACTTGAAATACCCTTAACTTATTTCACAGCCAGTAAGTCATTGAAATAATGTGTAGTTTTTAGAGAAATCTTCTTATATAATTAGGCAGAAAATCTCACCTGCCATAGTTTTCAAAACAGCATAATTTCACTCTTCTCAATGCTTAATCTGTTGTATTACACAACCTTTGAGTATTTAGCTTTATCAATGACATGTCCTTTAAAAATGTTTTACAGATCCTACCAGTCTTTGAAAAAATCCTTGTTCCTTGTTTCAGTTTCAGTTTTATGTATATATTCTGCCTTGCACCTGATTATTCCAACAATTGATGGATGGCCTTGGGAATTTAATTCTGGTATTGATAGTCTTTACTGATTTTCTCCCCTCGTAGCTGATTTCTTCATTATTGTGTAAATTTAGATCATGAGCTCATGTTTAGCTAAACAGCTGACCTTGTAAGACGCTTAGGTGTGAACGCTCGTAAGCTTCAGCAGAAAGACGGCAAAGATTTATTTGTGTCCCTCCAATGAGTTGCCCACGAGGACACCGTTTTCTACAAGTGTTGGTCCAATACTCACTCTAGAGGCAGGGGACTCCGATAGGGCTGATTGGCGGCCCCCGATCTGGGGCAGGGGCAGTGGGCAGCCTGTGGCCCGGGCAGGAGCCTCTTTGCAAGTGTCCCTGGGACACATCTGCCTGCGAACTTCGGTCACCTGGCAGGAAGCTACGATGCCCAGACCTATGGTTAGCTGTGCAGCGAGGTGTACTGTGAGGACAGGTTCCACACACACTTCAAGTAAGAGGTCGGCCTGAGTGGAAAGGTGAGAGTTTGGGCAGCTGTGCAGACAAAGAAGGCGCCCTTTGGCCTGGGCCTAAATGCTTGTGACACCCCACTGGACCTGCCAGGCTCTGAGGGCCCTGCCCTGGGCCCCCTGCTCCCCTGCCCTTTGTTCAGTCACAGCAGAGATGGCCACACCCACTCCTTCAGTGAGGGCAGAGTTCCAACCACCCTCAGCCCCGCCCCCTCTCCGCAGGTTACCATGGACTACAGAGGCTGCATCCTGAGGCCAGGGCGTTCCGAGAATGCCAAGGGCAGACATGATGACCTTAAATGATTTCCTCTTGTGTCAGGTTAGGTAAACTTTAGGAGCTAGGAAATGGTCCACTTTACAGAAATGTTCAAATTTACTGGCATTTCATATATTCTCTGCTATAACATTGTCCTGATTCTTTCTGTATATTCTTTACTTATGTTTTTGTTTTCCTTAATCAAAGTGTGTCTTTTCAATCTTTTCAAAGAAGATTCTTTGGACTTACTAAATCACCTCAATTTTATACGTTTTCTGTTGTATTAAGTTCTGCTCATATCTTTATTTATCTCTTTTCTATGTTCTCAGGGTTTATTGTTTTCATCTTCTGATGTCAATTAAAACACTTGTTTATTCATTTTAATAAATATTTTACTTATAAAGATTTGACTTTTGAAGATTCAAGCTTACTTGTAAGTTTCTAAGGGTCAGGTCCTCTCCATTGTTGCTGGCGTAAGGTTTAGTTCACCATATAGCAATGTATATATTGACCTATTTTCCCCTCGACTTGCTGTGATTCCCTCCATCTCACCTTTCTTTGCAGACAAGCCATTTGAAATACCCTTAACTTATTTCACAGCCAATAAGTCATTGAAATAATGTGTAGTTTTTAGAGAAATCTTCTTATATACTTAGGCAGAAAATCTCACCTGCCATAGTTTTCAAAACAGCATAATTTCACTCTTCTCAATGCTTAATGTGTTGTATTACACAACCTTTGAGTATTTAGCTTTGTCAATGATATATCTTTTAAAAATGTTTTAGAGATCCTACCAGTCTTTGAAAACATCCTTGTTCCTTGTTTCAGTTCCAGTTTCATGTATATTTTCTGCCTTGCACCTGATTATTCCAACAATTGATGGATGGCCTTGGGAATCTAATTCTGGTATTGAAAGTCTATACTGTTTGTCTCCCCTCGTAGCTGATTTCTTCAATATTGTGTAAATTTAGATCATGAGCTCATGTTTAGGTAAACAGCTGACCTTGTAAGACGCTTAGGTGTGAACGCTCGTAAGCTTCAGCAGAAAGTCGGCAAAGATTTATCTGTGTCCCTCCAATGAGTTGCCCACGAGGACACCGTTTTCTACAAGTGTTGGTCCAATACTCCCTCTAGAGGCAGGGGACTCCGACAGGGCTGATTGGCGGCACCCGATCTGGGGCAGGGGCAGTGGGCAGCCTGTGGCCCGGGCAGGAGCCTCTTTGCATGTGTCCCTGGGACACATCTGCCTGTGAACTTCGGTCACCTGGCAGGAAGCTACGATGCCCAGACCTATGGTTAGCTGTGCAGCGAGGTGTACTGTGAGGACAGGTTCCACACACACTTCAAGTAAGAGGTCGGCCTGAGTGGAAAGGTGAGAGTTTGGGCAGCTGTGCAGACAAAGAAGGCGCCCTTTGTCCTGGGCCTAAATGCTTGTGACACCCCACTGGACCTGCCGTGCTCTGAGGGCCCTGCCCTGGGCCCCCTGCTCCCCTGCCCTTTGTTCAGTCACAGCAGAGATGGCCACACCCACTCCTTCAGTGAGGGCAGAGTTCCAACCACCCTCAGCCCCGCCCCCTCTCCGCAGGTTACCATGGACTACAGAGGCTGCATCCTGAGGCCAGGGCGTTCCGAGAATGCCAAGGGCAGACATGATGACCTTAAATGATTTCCTCTTGTGTCAGGTTTGGTAAACTTTAGGAGCTAGGAAATGGTCCACTTTACAGAAATGTTCAAATATCCTGGCATTTCATACATTCTTTGCTATAACATTGCCCTGATTCTTTCTGTATATTCTTTACTTATGTTTTTGTTTTCCTTAATCAAAGTGTGTCTTTTCAATATTTTCAAAGAAGATTCTTTGGACTTACTAAATCACCTCAATTTTATACCTTTTCTGTTGTATTAAGTTCTGCTCATATCTTTATTTATCTTTTTTCTATGTTCTCAGGGTTTATTGTTTTGATCTTCTGATGTCAATTAAAACACTTGGTTATTCATTTTAATAAATATTTTACTTATAAAGATTTGAACTTTTGAAGATTCCATCTTACTTGTAAGTTTCTAAGGGTCAGGTCCTCTCCATTGTTGCTGGCCTAAGGTTTAATTCACCATATAGCAATGTATATATTGACCTATTTTCCCCTCGACTTTCTGTGATTCCCTACATCTCACCTTTCTTTGCAGACAAGCCATTTGAAATACCCTTAACTTATTTCACTGCCAATAAGTCATTGAAATAATGTGTATTTTTAGAGAAATCTTCTTATATAATTAGGCAGAAAATCTCACCTGCCATAGTTTTCAAAACAGCATAATTTCACTCTTCTCAATGCTTAATCTGTTGTATTACACAACCTTTGAGTATTTAGCTTTATCAATGACATGTCCTTTAAAAATGTTTTAGAGATCCTACCAGTCTTTGAAAACATCCTTGTTCCTTGTTTCAGGTCCAGTTTTATGTATATATTCTGCCTTGCACCTGATTATTCCAACAATTGATGGATGGCATTGGGAATCTAATTCTGGTATTGATAGTCTTTACTGATTGTCTCCCCTCATAGCTGATTTCTTCATTATTGTGTAAATTTAGATCATGAGCTCATGTTTAGCTAAACAGCTGACCTTGTAAGACGCTTAGGTGTGAACGCTCGTAAGCTTCAGCAGAAAGTCGGCAAAGATTTATTTGTGTCCCTCCAATGAGTTGCCCACGAGGACACCGTTTTCTACAAGTGTTGGTCCAATAATCCCTCTAGAGGCAGGGGACTCCGACAGGGCTGATTGGCGGCCCCCGATCTGGGGCAGGGGCAGTGGGCAGCCTGTGGCCCGGGCTGGAGCCTCTTTGCATGTGTCCCTGGGACACATCTGCCTGCGAACTTTGGTCACCTGGCAGGAAGCTACGATGCCCAGACCTATGTTTAGCTGTGCAGCGAGGTGTACTGCACGGACAGGTTCCACACACACTTCAAGTAAGAGGTAGGCCTGAGTGGAAAGGTGAGAGTTTTGGCAGCTGTGCAGACAAAGAAGGCGCCCTTTGGCCTGGGCCTAAATGCTTGTGACAGCCCACTGGACCTGCCGTGCTCTGAGGGCCCTGCCCTGGGCCCCCTGCTCCCCTGCCCTTTGTTCAGTCACAGCAGAGATGGCCACACCCACTCCTTCAGTGAGGGCAGAGTTCCAACCACCCTCAGCCCCGCCCCTTCTCCGCAGGTTACCATGGACTACAGAGGCTGCATCCTGAGGCCAGGGGGTTCCGAGAATGCCAAGGGCAGACATGATGACCTTAAATGATTTCCTCTTGTGTCAGGTTTGGTAAACTTTAGGAGCTAGGAAATGGTCCACTTTACAGAAATGTTCAAATTTACTGGCATTTCATATATTCTCTGCTATAACATTGTCCTGATTCTTTCTGTATATTCTTTACTTATGTTTTTGTTTTCCTTAATCAAAGTGTGTCTTTTCAATCTTTTCAAAGAAGATTCTTTGAACTTACTAAATCACCTCAATTTTATACGTTTTCTGTTGTATTAAGTTCTGCTCATATCTTTATTTATCTCTTTTCTATGTTCTCAGGGTTTATTGTTTTCATCTTCTGATGTCAATTAAAACACTTGTTTATTCATTTTAATAAATATTTTACTTATAAAAATTTGACTTTTGAAGATTCCAGCTTACTTGTAAGTTTCTAAGGGTCAGGTCCTCTCCATTGTTGCTGGCCTAATGTTTAGTTCACCATATAGCAATGTATATATTGACCTATTTTCCCCTCGACTTTCTGTGATTCCCTACATCTCACCTTTCTTTGCAGACAAGCCATTTGAAATACCCTTATCTTATTTCACAGCCAATAAGTCATTGAAATAATGTGTATTTTTTAGAGAAATCTTCTTATATACTTAGGCAGAAAATCTCACCTGCCATAGTTTTCAAAACAGCATAATTTCACTCTTCTCAATGCTTAATCTGTTGTATTACACAACCTTTGAGTATTTAGCTTTGTCAATGACATGTCCTTTAAAAATGTTTTAGAGATCCTACCAGTGTTTGAAAACATCCTCGTTCCTTGTTTCAGGTCCAGTTTTATGTATATATTCTGCCTTGCACCTGATTATTCCAACAACTGATGGATGGCCTTGGGAATCTAATTCTGGTATTGATAATTTTTGCTGATTGTCTCCCCTTGTAGCTGAATTCTTCATTATTGTGTAAATTTAGATCATGAGCTCATGTTTAGCTAAACAGCTGACCTTGTAAGACGCTTAGGAGTGAACGCTCGTAAGCTGCAGCAGAAAGTCGGCAAAGATTTATTTGTGTCCCTCCAATGAGTTGCCCACGAGGACACCGTTTTCTACAAGTGTTGGTCCAATACTCACTCTAGAGGCAGGGGACTCCGACAGGGCTGATTGGCGGCACCCGATCTGGGGCAGGGGCAGTGGGCAGCCTGTGGCCCGGGCAGGAGCCTCTTTGCATGTGTCCCTGGGACACATCTGCCTGCGAACTTCGGTCACCTGGCAGGAAGCTACGATGCCCAGACCTATGGTTAGCTGTGCAGCGAGGTGTACTGTGACGACAGTTTCCACACACACTTCAAGTAAGAGGTCGGCCTGAGTGGAAAGGTGAGAGTTTGGGCAGCTGTGCAGACAAAGAAGGCGCCCTTTGTCCTGGGCCTAAATGCTTGTGACACCCCACTGGACCTGCCGTGCTCTGAGGGCCCTGCCCTGGGCCCCCTGCTCCCCTGCTCTTTGTTCAGTCACAGCAGAGATGGCCACACCCACTCCTTCAGTGAGGCCAGAGTTCCAACCACCCTCAGCCCCGCCCCCTCTCCGCAGGTTACCATGGACTACAGAGGCTGCATCCTGAGGCCAGGGCGTTCCGAGAATGCCAAGGGCAGACATGATGACCTTAAATGATTTCCTCTTGTGTCAGGTTTGGTAAACTTTAGGAGCTAGGAAATGGTCCACTTTACAGAAATGTTCAAATTTACTGGCATTTCATATATTCTCTGCTATAACTTTGTCTTGATTCTTTCTGTATATTCTTTACTTATGTTTTTGTTTTCCTTAATCAAAGTGTGTCTTTTCAATCTTTTCAAAGAAGATTCTTTGGACTTACTAAATCACCTCAATTTTATACGTTTTCTGTTGTATTAAGTTCTGCTCATATCTTTATTTATCTTTTTTCTATGTTCTCAGTGTTTATTGTTTTGATCTTCTGATGTCAATTAAAACACTTGTTTATTCATTTTAATAAATATTTTACTTATAAAGATTTGAACTTTTGAAGATTCCAGCTTACTTGTAAGTTTCTAAGGGTCAGGTCCTCTCCATTGTTGCTGGCCTAAGGTTTAGTTCACCATATAGCAATGTATATATTGACCTATTTTCCCCTCGACTTTCTGTGATTCCCTCCATCTCACCTTTCTTTGCAGACAAGCCATTTGAAATACCCTTAACTTATTTCACAGCCAGTAAGTCATTGAAATAATGTGTAGTTTTTAGAGAAATCTTCTTATATAATTAGGCAGAAAATCTCACCTGCCATAGTTTTCAAAACAGCATAATTTCACTCTTCTCAATGCTTAATCTGTTGTATTACACAACCTTTGAGTATTTAGCTTTATCAATGACATGTCCTTTAAAAATGTTTTAGAGATCCTACCAGTCTTTGAAAACATCCTTGTTCCTTGTTTCAGGTCCAGTTTTATGTATATATTCTGCCTTGCACCTGATTATTCCAACAATTGATGGATGGCATTGGGAATCTAATTCTGGTATTGATAGTCTTTACTGATTGTCTCCCCTCATAGCTGATTTCTTCATTATTGTGTAAATTTAGATCATGAGCTCATGTTTAGCTAAACAGCTGACCTTGTAAGACGCTTAGGTGTGAACGCTCGTAAGCTTCAGCAGAAAGTCGGCAAAGATTTATTTGTGTCCCTCCAATGAGTTGCCCACGAGGACACCGTTTTCTACAAGTGTTGGTCCAATAATCCCTCTAGAGGCAGGGGACTCCGACAGGGCTGATTGGCGGCCCCCGATCTGGGGCAGGGGCAGTGGGCAGCCTGTGGCCCGGGCTGGAGCCTCTTTGCATGTGTCCCTGGGACACATCTGCCTGCGAACTTTGGTCACCTGGCAGGAAGCTACGATGCCCAGACCTATGTTTAGCTGTGCAGCGAGGTGTACTGCACGGACAGGTTCCACACACACTTCAAGTAAGAGGTAGGCCTGAGTGGAAAGGTGAGAGTTTTGGCAGCTGTGCAGACAAAGAAGGCGCCCTTTGGCCTGGGCCTAAATGCTTGTGACAGCCCACTGGACCTGCCGTGCTCTGAGGGCCCTGCCCTGGGCCCCCTGCTCCCCTGCCCTTTGTTCAGTCACAGCAGAGATGGCCACACCCACTCCTTCAGTGAGGGCAGAGTTCCAACCACCCTCAGCCCCGCCCCTTCTCCGCAGGTTACCATGGACTACAGAGGCTGCATCCTGAGGCCAGGGGGTTCCGAGAATGCCAAGGGCAGACATGATGACCTTAAATGATTTCCTCTTGTGTCAGGTTTGGTAAACTTTAGGAGCTAGGAAATGGTCCACTTTACAGAAATGTTCAAATTTACTGGCATTTCATATATTCTCTGCTATAACATTGTCCTGATTCTTTCTGTATATTCTTTACTTATGTTTTTGTTTTCCTTAATCAAAGTGTGTCTTTTCAATCTTTTCAAAGAAGATTCTTTGAACTTACTAAATCACCTCAATTTTATACGTTTTCTGTTGTATTAAGTTCTGCTCATATCTTTATTTATCTCTTTTCTATGTTCTCAGGGTTTATTGTTTTCATCTTCTGATGTCAATTAAAACACTTGTTTATTCATTTTAATAAATATTTTACTTATAAAAATTTGACTTTTGAAGATTCCAGCTTACTTGTAAGTTTCTAAGGGTCAGGTCCTCTCCATTGTTGCTGGCCTAATGTTTAGTTCACCATATAGCAATGTATATATTGACCTATTTTCCCCTCGACTTTCTGTGATTCCCTACATCTCACCTTTCTTTGCAGACAAGCCATTTGAAATACCCTTATCTTATTTCACAGCCAATAAGTCATTGAAATAATGTGTATTTTTTAGAGAAATCTTCTTATATACTTAGGCAGAAAATCTCACCTGCCATAGTTTTCAAAACAGCATAATTTCACTCTTCTCAATGCTTAATCTGTTGTATTACACAACCTTTGAGTATTTAGCTTTGTCAATGACATGTCCTTTAAAAATGTTTTAGAGATCCTACCAGTGTTTGAAAACATCCTCGTTCCTTGTTTCAGGTCCAGTTTTATGTATATATTCTGCCTTGCACCTGATTATTCCAACAACTGATGGATGGCCTTGGGAATCTAATTCTGGTATTGGTAATTTTTGCTGATTGTCTCCCCTTGTAGCTGAATTCTTCATTATTGTGTAAATTTAGATCATGAGCTCATGTTTAGCTAAACAGCTGACCTTGTAAGACGCTTAGGTGTGAACGCTCGTAAGCTGCAGCAGAAAGTCGGCAAAGATTTATTTGTGTCCCTCCAATGAGTTGCCCACGAGGACACCGTTTTCTACAAGTGTTGGTCCAATACTCACTCTAGAGGCAGGGGACTCCGACAGGGCTGATTGGCGGCACCCGATCTGGGGCAGGGGCAGTGGGCAGCCTGTGGCCCGGGCAGGAGCCTCTTTGCATGTGTCCCTGGGACACATCTGCCTGCGAACTTCGGTCACCTGGCAGGAAGCTACGATGCCCAGACCTATGGTTAGCTGTGCAGCGAGGTGTACTGTGACGACAGTTTCCACACACACTTCAAGTAAGAGGTCGGCCTGAGTGGAAAGGTGAGAGTTTGGGCAGCTGTGCAGACAAAGAAGGCGCCCTTTGTCCTGGGCCTAAATGCTTGTGACACCCCACTGGACCTGCCGTGCTCTGAGGGCCCTGCCCTGGGCCCCCTGCTCCCCTGCTCTTTGTTCAGTCACAGCAGAGATGGCCACACCCACTCCTTCAGTGAGGCCAGAGTTCCAACCACCCTCAGCCCCGCCCCCTCTCCGCAGGTTACCATGGACTACAGAGGCTGCATCCTGAGGCCAGGGCGTTCCGAGAATGCCAAGGGCAGACATGATGACCTTAAATGATTTCCTCTTGTGTCAGGTTTGGTAAACTTTAGGAGCTAGGAAATGGTCCACTTTACAGAAATGTTCAAATTTACTGGCATTTCATATATTCTCTGCTATAACTTTGTCCTGATTCTTTCTGTATATTCTTTACTTATGTTTTTGTTTTCCTTAATCAAAGTGTGTCTTTTCAATCTTTTCAAAGAAGATTCTTTGGACTTACTAAATCACCTCAATTTTATACGTTTTCTGTTGTATTAAGTTCTGCTCATATCTTTATTTATCTTTTTTCTATGTTCTCAGTGTTTATTGTTTTGATCTTCTGATGTCAATTAAAACACTTGGTTATTCATTTTAATAAATATTTTACTTATAAAGATTTGAACTTTTGAAGATTCCAGCTTACTTGTAAGTTTCTAAGGGTCAGGTCCTCTCCATTGTTGCTGGCCTAAGGTTTAGTTCACCATATAGCAATGTATATATTGACCTATTTTCCCGTCGACTTTCTGTGATTCCCTCCATCTCACCTTTCTTTGCAGACAAGCCATTTGAAATACCCTTAACTTATTTCACAGCCAGTAAGTCATTGAAATAATGTGTAGTTTTTAGAGAAATCTTCTTATATAATTAGGCAGAAAATCTCACCTGCCATAGTTTTCAAAACAGCATAATTTCACTCTTCTCAATGCTTAATCTGTTGTATTACACAACCTTTGAGTATTTAGCTTTATCAATGACATGTCCTTTAAAAATGTTTTAGAGATCCTACCAGTCTTTGAAAATATCCTTGTTCCTTGTTTCAGTTCCAGTTTTATGGATATTTTCTGGCTTGCACCTGATTATTCCAACAATTGATGGATGGCCTTGGGAATCTAATTCTGGTATTGATAGTCTTTACTGATTGTCTCCTCTCCTAGCTGATTTCTTCATTATTGTGTAAATTTAGATCATGAGCTCATGTTTAGCTAAACAGCTGACCTTGTAAGACGCTTAGGTGTGAACGCTCGTAAGCTTCAGCAGAAAGTCGGCAAAGATTTATTTGTGTCCCTCCAATGAGTTGCCCACGAGGACACCGTTTTCTACAAGTGTTGTTCCAATACTCCCTCTAGAGGCAGGGGACTCCGACAGGGCTGATTGGTGGCCCCGGATCTGGGGCAGGGGCAGTGGGCAGCCTGTGGCCCGGGCAGGAGCCTCTTTGCATGTGTCCCTGGGACACATCTGCCTGCGAACTTCGGTCAACAAGCAGGAAGCTACGATGCCCAGACCTATGGTTAGCTGTGTAGCGAGGTGTACTGTGAGGACAGGTTCCACACACACTTCAAGTAAGAGGTCGGCCTGAGTGGAAAGGTGAGAGTTTGGGCAGCTGTGCAGACAAAGAAGGCGCCCTTTGGCCTGGGCCTAAATGCTTGTGACACCCCACTGGACCTGCCGTGCTCTGAGGGCCCTGCCCTGGGCCCCCTGCTCCCCTGCCCTTTGTTCAGTCACAGCAGAGATGGCCACACCCACTCCTTCAGTGAGGGCAGAGTTCCAACCACCCTCAGCCCCGCCCCCTCTCCGCAGGTTACCATGGACTACAGAGGCTGCATCCTAAGGCCAGGGCGTTCCGAGAATGCCAAGGGCAGACATGATGACCTTAAATGATTTCCTCTTGTGTCAGGTTTGGTAAACTTTAGGAGCTAGGAAATGTTCCACTTTACAGAAATGTTCAAATTTATTGCCATTTCATATATTCTCTGCTATAACATTGTCCTGATTCTTTCTGTATATTCTTTACTTATGTTTTTGTTTTCCTTAATCAAAGTGTGTCTTTTCAATCTTTTCAAAGAAGATTCTTTGGACTTACTAAATCACCTCAATTTTATACGTTTTCTGTTGTATTAAGTTCTGCTCATATCTTTATCTTTTTTCTATGTTCTCAGGGTTTATTGTTTTGATCTTCTGATGTCAATTAAAACACTTGTTTTTTCATTTTAATAAATATTTTACTTATAAAGATTTGAACTTTTGAAGATTCCAGCTTACTTGTAAGTTTCTAAGGGTCAGGTTCTCTCCATTGTTGCTGGCGTAAGGTTTACTTCACCATATAGCCATGTATATATTGACCTATTTTCCCCTCGACTTTCTGTGATTCCCTCCATCTCACCTTTCTTTGCAGACAAGCCACTTGAAATACCCTTAACTTATTTCACAGCCAGTAAGTCATTGAAATAATGTGTAGTTTTTAGAGAAATCTTCTTATATAATTAGGCAGAAAATCTCACCTGCCATAGTTTTCAAAACAGCATAATTTCACTCTTCTCAATGCTTAATCTGTTGTATTACACAACCTTTGAGTATTTAGCTTTATCAATGACATGTCCTTTAAAAATGTTTTACAGATCCTACCAGTCTTTGAAAACATCCTTGTTCCTTGTTTCAGTTTCAGTTTTATGTATATATTCTGCCTTGCACCTGATTATTCCAACAATTGATGGATGGCCTTGGGAATTTAATTCTGGTATTGATAGTCTTTACTGATTTTCTCCCCTCGTAGCTGATTTCTTCATTATTGTGTAAATTTAGATCATGAGCTCATGTTTAGCTAAACAGCTGACCTTGTAAGACGCTTAGGTGTGAAAGCTCGTAAGCTTCAGCAGAAAGACGGCAAAGATTTATTTGTGTCCCTCCAATGAGTTGCCCACGAGGACACCGTTTTCTACAAGTGTTGGTCCAATACTCACTCTAGAGGCAGGGGACTATGATAGGGCTGATTGGCGGCCCCCGATCTGGGGCAGGGGCAGTGGGCAGCCTGTGGCCCGGGCAGGAGCCTCTTTGCAAGTGTCCCTGGGACACATCTGCCTGCGAACTTCGGTCACCTGGCAGGAAGCTACGATGCCCAGACCTATGGTTAGCTGTGCAGCGAGGTGTACTGTGAGGACAGGTTCCACACACACTTCAAGTAAGAGGTCGGCCTGAGTGGAAAGGTGAGAGTTTGGGCAGCTGTGCAGAAAAAGAAGGCGCCCTTTGGCCTGGGCCTAAATGCTTGTGACACCCCACTGGACCTGCCAGGCTCTGAGGGCCCTGCCCTGGGCCCCCTGCTCCCCTGCCCTTTGTTCAGTCACAGCAGAGATGGCCACACCCACTCCTTCAGTGAGGGCAGAGTTCCAACCACCCTCAGCCCCGCCCCCTCTCCGCAGGTTACCATGGACTACAGAGGCTGCGTCCTGAGGCCAGGGCGTTCCGAGAATGCCAAGGGCAGACATGATGACCTTAAATGATTTCCTCTTGTGTCAGGTTAGGTAAACTTTAGGAGCTAGGAAATGGTCCACTTTACAGAAATGTTCAAATTTACTGGCATTTCATATATTCTCTGCTATAACATTGTCCTGATTCTTTCTGTATATTCTTTACTTATGTTTTTGTTTTCCTTAATCAAAGTGTGTCTTTTCAATCTTTTCAAAGAAGATTCTTTGGACTTACTAAATCACCTCAATTTTATACGTTTTCTGTTGTATTAAGTTCTGCTCATATCTTTATTTATCTCTTTTCTATGTTCTCAGGGTTTATTGTTTTCATCTTCTGATGTCAATTAAAACACTTGTTTATTCATTTTAATAAATATTTTACTTATAAAGATTTGACTTTTGAAGATTCAAGCTTACTTGTAAGTTTCTAAGGGTCAGGTCCTCTCCATTGTTGCTGGCGTAAGGTTTAGTTCACCATATAGCAATGTATATATTGACCTATTTTCCCCTCGACTTGCTGTGATTCCCTCCATCTCACCTTTCTTTGCAGACAAGCCATTTGAAATACCCTTAACTTATTTCACAGCCAATAAGTCATTGAAATAATGTGTAGTTTTTAGAGAAATCTTCTTATATACTTAGGCAGAAAATCTCACCTGCCATAGTTTTCAAAACAGCATAATTTCACTCTTCTCAATGCTTAATCTGTTGTATTACACAACCTTTGAGTATTTAGCTTTGTCAATGATATATCTTTTAAAAATGTTTTAGAGATCCTACCAGTCTTTGAAAACATCCTTGTTCCTTGTTTCAGTTCCAGTTTCATGTATATTTTCTGCCTTGCACCTGATTATTCCAACAATTGATGGATGGCCTTGGGAATCTAATTCTGGTATTGAAAGTCTATACTGTTTGTCTCCCCTCGTAGCTGATTTCTTCAATATTGTGTAAATTTAGATCATGAGCTCATGTTTAGCTAAACAGCTGACCTTGTAAGACGCTTAGGTGTGAACGCTCGTAAGCTTCAGCAGAAAGTCGGCAAAGATTTATCTGTGTCCCTCCAATGAGTTGCCCACGAGGACACCGTTTTCTACAAGTGTTGGTCCAATACTCCCTCTAGAGGCAGGGGACTCCGACAGGGCTGATTGGCGGCACCCGATCTGGGGCAGGGGCAGTGGGCAGCCTGTGGCCCGGGCAGGAGCCTCTTTGCATGTGTCCCTGGGACACATCTGCCTGTGAACTTCGGTCACCTGGCAGGAAGCTACGATGCCCAGACCTATGGTTAGCTGTGCAGCGAGGTGTACTGTGAGGACAGGTTCCACACACACTTCAAGTAAGAGGTCGGCCTGAGTGGAAAGGTGAGAGTTTGGGCAGCTGTGCAGACAAAGAAGGCGCCCTTTGTCCTGGGCCTAAATGCTTGTGACACCCCACTGGACCTGCCGTGCTCTGAGGGCCCTGCCCTGGGCCCCCTGCTCCCCTGCCCTTTGTTCAGTCACAGCAGAGATGGCCACACCCACTCCTTCAGTGAGGGCAGAGTTCCAACCACCCTCAGCCCCGCCCCCTCTCCGCAGGTTACCATGGACTACAGAGGCTGCATCCTGAGGCCAGGGCGTTCCGAGAATGCCAAGGGCAGACATGATGACCTTAAATGATTTCCTCTTGTGTCAGGTTTGGTAAACTTTAGGAGCTAGGAAATGGTCCACTTTACAGAAATGTTCAAATATCCTGGCATTTCATACATTCTTTGCTATAACATTGCCCTGATTCTTTCTGTATATTCTTTACTTATGTTTTTGTTTTCCTTAATCAAAGTGTGTCTTTTCAATCTTTTCAAAGAAGATTCTTTGGACTTACTAAATCACCTCAATTTTATACCTTTTCTGTTGTATTAAGTTCTGCTCATATCTTTATTTATCTTTTTTCTATGTTCTCAGGGTTTATTGTTTTGATCTTCTGATGTCAATTAAAACACTTGGTTATTCATTTGAATTAATATTTTACTTATAAAGATTTGAACTTTTGAAGATTCCAGCGTTCTTGTAAGTTTCTAAGGGTCAGGTCCTCTCCATTGTTGCTGGCCTAAGGTTTAGTTCACCATATAGCAATGTATATATTGACCAATTTTCCCCTCGACTTGCTGTGATTCCCTCCATCTCACCTTTCTTTGCAGACAAGCCATTTGAAATACCCTTAACTTATTTCACAGCCAATAAGTCATTGAAATAATGTGTAGTTTTTAGAGAAATCTTCTTATATAATTAGGCAGAAAATCTCACCTGCCATAGTTTTCAAAACAGCATAATTTCACTCTTCTCAATGCTTAATCTGTTGTATTACACAACCTTTGAGTATTTAGCTTTATCAATGACATGTCCTTTAAAAATGTTTTAGAGATCCTACCAGTCTTTGAAAATATCCTTGTTCCTTGTTTCAGTTCCAGTTTTATGGATACTTTCTGGCTTGCACCTGATTATTCCAACAATTGATGGATGGCCTTGGGAATCTAATTCTGGTATTGATAGTCTTTACTGATTGTCTCCTCTCCTAGCTGATTTCTTCATTATTGTGTAAATTTAGATCATGAGCTCATGTTTAGCTAAACAGCTGACCTTGTAAGACGCTTAGGTGTGAACGCTCGTAAGCTTCAGCAGAAAGTCGGCAAAGATTTATTTGTGTCCCTCCAATGAGTTGCCCACGAGGACACCGTTTTCTACAAGTGTTGTTCCAATACTCCCTCTAGAGGCAGGGGACTCCGACAGGGCTGATTGGTGTCCCCCGATCTGGGGCAGGGGCAGTGGGCAGCCTGTGGCCCGGGCAGGAGCCTCTTTGCATGTGTCCCTGGGACACATCTGCCTGCGAACTTCGGTCAACAAGCAGGAAGCTACGATGCCCAGACCTATGGTTAGCTGTGTAGCGAGGTGTACTGTGAGGACAGGTTCCACACACACTTCAAGTAAGAGGTCGGCCTGAGAGGAAAGGTGAGAGTTTGGGCAGCTGTGCAGACAAAGAAGGCGCCCTTTGGCCTGGGCCTAAATGCTTGTGACACCCCACTGGACCTGCCGTGCTCTGAGGGCCCTGCCCTGGGCCCCCTGCTCCCCTGCCCTTTGTTCAGTCACAGCAGTGATGGCCACACCCACTCCTTCAGTGAGGGCAGAGTTCCAACCACCCTCAGCCCCGCCCCCTCTCCGCAGTTTACCATGGACTACAGAGGCTGCATCCTAAGGCCAGGGCGTTCTGAGAATGCCAAGGGCAGACATGATGACCTTAAATGATTTCCTCTTGTGTCAGGTTTGGTAAACTTTAGGAGCTAGGAAATGTTCCACTTTACAGAAATGTTCAAATTTACTGGCATTTCATATATTCTCTGCTATAACATTGTCCTGATTCTTTCTGTATATTCTTTACTTATGTTTTTGTTTTCCTTAATCAAAGTGTGTCTTTTCAATCTTTTCAAAGAAGATTCTTTGGACTTACTAAATCACCTGAATTTTATACGTTTTCTGTTGTATTAAGTTCTGCTCATATCTTTATCTTTTTTCTATGTTCTCAGGGTTTATTGTTTTGATCTTCTGATGTCAATTAAAACACTTGTTTATTCATTTTAATAAATATTTTACTTATAAAGATTTGAACTTTTGAAGATTCCAGCTTACTTGTAAGTTTCTAAGGGTCAGGTCCTCTCCATTGTTGCTGGCGTAAGGTTTAGTTCAGCATATAGCCATGTATATATTGACCTAGTTTCCCCTCGACTTTCTGTGATTCCCTCCATCTCACCTTTCTTTGCAGACAAGCCATTTGAAATACCCTTAACTTATTTCACAGCCAATAAGTCATTGAAATAATGTGTAGTTTTTAGAGAAATCTTCTTATATACTTAGGCAGAAAATCTCACCTGCCATAGTTTTCAAAACAGCATAATTTCACTCTTCTCAATGCTTAATCTGTTGTATTACACAACCTTTGAGTATTTAGCTTTGTCAATGATATATCTTTTAAAAATGTTTTAGAGATCCTACCAGTCTTTGAAAGCATCCTTGTTCCTTGTTTCAGTTCCAGTTTTATGTATATTTTCTGCCTTGCACCTGATTATTCCAACAATTGATGGATGGCCTTGGGAATCTAATTCTGGTATTGAAAGTCTATACTGTTTGTCTCCCCTCGTAGCTGATTTCTTCAATATTGTGTAAATTTAGATCATGAGCTCATGTTTAGCTAAACAGCTGACCTTGTAAGACGCTTAGGTGTGAACGCTCGTAAGCTTCAGCAGAAAGTCGGCAAAGATTTATCTGTGTCCCTCCAATGAGTTGCCCACGAGGACACCGTTTTCTACAAGTGTTGGTCCAATACTCCCTCTAGAGGCAGGGGACTCCGACAGGGCTGATTGGCGGCACCCGATCTGGGGCAGGGGCAGTGGGCAGCCTGTGGCCCGGGCAGGAGCCTCTTTGCATGTGTCCCTGGGACACATCTGCCTGTGAACTTCGGTCACCTGGCAGGAAGCTACGATGCCCAGACCTATGGTTAGCTGTGCAGCGAGGTGTACTGTGAGGACAGGTTCCACACACACTTCAAGTAAGAGGTCGGCCTGAGTGGAAAGGTGAGAGTTTGGGCAGCTGTGCAGACAAAGAAGGCGCCCTTTGTCCTGGGCCTAAATGCTTGTGACACCCCACTGGACCTGCCGTGCTCTGAGGGCCCTGCCCTGGGCCCCCTGCTCCCCTGCCCTTTGTTCAGTCACAGCAGAGATGGCCACACCCACTCCTTCAGTGAGGGCAGAGTTCCAACCACCCTCAGCCCCGCCCCCTCTCCGCAGGTTACCATGGACTACAGAGGCTGCATCCTGAGGCCAGGGCGTTCCGAGAATGCCAAGGGCAGACATGATGACCTTAAATGATTTCCTCTTGTGTCAGGTTTGGTAAACTTTAGGAGCTAGGAAATGGTCCACTTTACAGAAATGTTCAAATATCCTGGCATTTCATACATTCTTTGCTATAACATTGCCCTGATTCTTTCTGTATATTCTTTACTTATGTTTTTGTTTTCCTTAATCAAAGTGTGTCTTTTCAATCTTTTCAAAGAAGATTCTTTGGACTTACTAAATCACCTCAATTTTATACGTTTTCTGTTGTATTAAGTTCTGCTCATATCTTTATTTATCTTTTTTCTATGTTCTCAGGGTTTATTGTTTTGATCTTCTGATGTCAATTAAAACACTTGGTTATTCATTTTAATAAATATTTTACTTATAAAGATTTGAACCTTTGAAGATTCCAGCTTACTTGTAAGTTTCTAAGGGTCAGGTCCTCTCCATTGTTGCTGGCCTAAGGTTTAGTTCACCATATAGCAATGTATATATTGACCAATTTTCCCCTCGACTTGCTGTGATTCCCTCCATCTCACCTTTCTTTGCAGACAAGCCATTTGAAATACCCTTAACTTATTTCACAGCCAATAAGTCATTGAAATAATGTGTAGTTTTTAGAGAAATCTTCTTATATAATTAGGCAGAAAATCTCACCTGCCATAGTTTTCAAAACAGCATAATTTCACTCTTCTCAATGCTTAATCTGTTGTATTACACAACCTTTGAGTATTTAGCTTTATCAATGACATGTCCTTTAAAAATGTTTTAGAGATCCTACCAGTCTTTGAAAATATCCTTGTTCCTTGTTTCAGTTCCAGTTTTATGGATACTTTCTGGCTTGCACCTGATTATTCCAACAATTGATGGATGGCCTTGGGAATCTAACTCTGGTATTGATAGTCTTTACTGATTGTCTCCCCTCGTAGCTGATTTCTTCATTATTGTGTAAATTTAGATCATGAGCTCATGTTTAGCTAAACAGCTGACCTTGTAAGACGCTTAGCTTTGAACGCTAGTAAGCTTCAGCAGAAAGACGGCAAAGATTTATTTGTGTCCCTCCAATGAGTTGCCCACGAGGACACCGTTTTCTACAAGTGTTGGTCCAATACTCACTCTAGAGGCAGGGGACTCCGATAGGGCTGATTGGCGGCCCCCGATCTGGGGCAGGGGCAGTGGGCAGCCTGTGGCCCGGGCAGGAGCCTCTTTGCATGTGTCCCTGGGACACATCTGCCTGCGAACTTCGGTCACCTGGCAGGAAGCTACGATGCCCAGACCTATGGTTAGCTGTGCAGCGAGGTGTACTGTGAGGACAGGTTCCACACACACTTCAAGTAAGAGGTCGGCCTGAGTGGAAAGGTGAGAGTTTGGGCAGCTGTGCAGACAAAGAAGGCGCCCTTTGTCCTGGGCCTAAATGCTTGTGACACCCCACTGGACCTGCCGTGCTCTGAGGGCCCTGCCCTGGGCCCCCTGCTCCCCTGCCCTTTGTTCAGTCACAGCAGAGATGGCCACACCCACTCCTTCAGTGAGGGCAGAGTTCCAACCACCCTCAGCCCCGCCCCCTCTCCGCAGGTTACCATGGACTACAGAGGCTGCATCCTGAGGCCAGGGCGTTCCGAGAATGCCAAGGGCAGACATGATGACCTTAAATGATTTCCTCTTGTGTCAGGTTTGGTAAACTTTAGGAGCTAGGAAATGGTCCACTTTACAGAAATGTTCAAATTTACTGGCATTTCATATATTCTCTGCTAAAACATTGTCCTGATTCTTTCTGTATATTCTTTACTTATGTTTTTGTTTTCCTTAATCAAAGTGTGTCTTTTCAATCTTTTCAAAGAAGATTCTTTGGACTTACTAAATCACCTCAATTTTATACGTTTTCTGTTGTATTAAGTTCTGCTCATATCTTTATTTATCTGTTTTCTATGTTCTCAGGGTTTATTGTTTTCATCTTCTGATGTCAATTAAAACACTTGTTTATTCATTTTAATAAATATTTTACTTATAAAGATTTGACTTTTGAAGATTCAAGCTTACTTGTAAGTTTCTAAGGGTCAGGTCCTCTCCATTGCTGCTGGCGTAAGGTTTAGTTCACCATATAGCAATGTATATATTGACCTATTTTCCACTCGACTTGCTGTGATTCCCTCCATCTCACCTTTCTTTGCAGACAAGCCATTTGAAATACCCTTAACTTATTTCACAGCCAATAAGTCATTGAAATAATGTGTAGTTTTTAGAGAAATCTTCTTATATACTTAGGCAGAAAATCTCACCTGCCATAGTTTTCAAAACAGCATAATTTCACTCTTCTCAATGCTTAATCTGTTGTATTACACAACCTTTGAGTATTTAGCTTTGTCAATGATATATCCTTTAAAAATGTTTTAGAGATCCTACCAGTCTTTGAAAACATCCTTGTTCCTTATTTCAGTTCCAGTTTTATGTATATTTTCTGCCTTGCACCTGATTATTCCAACAATTGATGGATGGCCTTGGGAATCTAATTCTGGTATTGAAAGTCTATACTGTTTGTCTCCCCTCGTAGCTGATTTCTTCAATATTGTGTAAATTTAGATCATGAGCTCATGTTTAGCTAAACAGCTGACCTTGTAATACGCTTAGGTGTGAACGCTCGTAAGCTTCAGCAGAAAGTCGGCAAAGATTTATCTGTGTCCCTCCAATGAGTTGCCCACGAG
Source organism: Mesoplodon mirus (assembly GCF_964341445.2). Classification (NCBI taxonomy): domain Eukaryota; kingdom Metazoa; phylum Chordata; class Mammalia; order Artiodactyla; family Ziphiidae; genus Mesoplodon; species Mesoplodon mirus. Next base: position 178,668,827 of record NC_138976.1, on the reverse strand, counting down.
GACACCGTTTTCTACAAGTGTTGGTCCAATACTCCCTCTAGAGGCAGGGGACTCCGACAGGGCTGATTGGCGGCACCCGATCTGGGGCAGGGGCAGTGGGCAGCCTGTGGCCCGGGCAGGAGACTCTTTGCATGTGTCCCTGGGACACATCTGCCTGTGAACTTCGGTCACCTGGCAGGAAGCTACGATGCCCAGACCTATGGATAGCTGTGCAGCGAGGTGTACTGTGAGGACAGGTTCCACACACACTTCAAGTAAGAGGTCGGCCTGAGTGGAAAGGTGAGAGTTTGGGCAGCTGTGCAGACAAAGAAGGCGCCCTTTGTCCTGGGCCTAAATGCTTGTGACACCCCACTGGACCTGCCGTGCTCTGAGGGCCCTGCCCTGGGCCCCCTGCTCCCCTGCCCTTTGTTCAGTCACAGCAGAGATGGCCACACCCACTCCTTCAGTGAGGGCAGAGTTCCAACCACCCTCAGCCCCGCCCCCTCTCCGCAGGTTACCATGGACTACAGAGGCTGCATCCTGAGGCCAGGGCGTTCCGAGAATGCCAAGGGCAGACATGATGACCTTAAATGATTTCCTCTTGTGTCAGGTTTGGTAAACTTTAGGAGCTAGGAAATGGTCCACTTTACAGATGTTCAAATATCCTGGCATTTCATACATTCTTTGCTATAACATTGCCCTGATTCTTTCTGTATATTCTTTACTTATGTTTTTGTTTTCCTTAATCAAAGTGTGTCTTTTCAATCTTTTCAAAGAAGATTCTTTGGACTTACTAAATCACCTCAATTTTATCCGTTTTCTGTTGTATTAAGTTCTGCTCATATCTTTATTTATCTTTTTTCTATGTTCTCAGGGTTTATTGTTTTGATCTTCTGATGTCAATTAAAACACTTGGTTATTCATTTTAATAAATATTTTACTTATAAAGATTGGAACTTTTGAAGATTCCAGCTTACTTGTAAGTTTCTAAGGGTCAGGTCCTCTCCATTGTTGCTGGCCTAAGGTTTAGTTCACCATATAGCAATGTATATATTGACCTATTTTCCCCTCGACTTGCTGTGATTCCCTACATCTCACCTTTCTTTGCAGACAAGCCATTTGAAATACCCTTAACTTATTTCACAGCCAATAAGTCATTGAAATAATGTGTAGTTTTTAGAGAAATCTTCTTATATAATTAGGCAGAAAATCTCACCTGCCATAGTTTTCAAAACAGCAAAATTTCACTCTTCTCAATGCTTAATCTGTTGTATTACACAACCTTTGAGTATTTAGCTTTATCAATGACATGTCCTTTAAAAATGTTTTAGAGATCCTACCAGTCTTTGAAAATATCCTTGTTCCTTGTTTCAGTTCCAGTTTTATGGATACTTTCTGGCTTGCACCTGATTATTCCAACAATTGATGGATGGCCTTGGGAATCTAATTCTGGTATTGATAGTCTTTACTGATTGTCTCCTCTCCTAGCTGATTTCTTCATTATTGTGTAAATTTAGATCATGAGCTCATGTTTAGCTAAACAGCTGACCTTGTAAGACGCTTAGGTGTGAACGCTCGTAAGCTTCAGCAGAAAGTCGGCAAAGATTTATCTGTGTCCCTCCAATGAGTTGCCCACGAGGACACCGTTTTCTACAAGTATTGTTCCAATACTCCCTCTAGAGGCAGGGGACTACGACAGGGCTGATTGGTGTCCCCCGATCTGGGGCAGGGGCAGTGGGCAGCCTGTGGCCCGGGCAGGAGCCTCTTTGCATGTGTCCCTGAGACACATCTGCCTGCGAACTTCGGTCACCTGGCAGGAAGCTACGATGCCCAGACCTATGGTTAGCTGTGTAGCGAGGTGTACTGTGAGGACAGGTTCCACACACACTTCAAGTAAGAGGTCGGCCTGAGTGGAAAGGTGAGAGTTTGGGCAGCTGTGCAGACAAAGAAGGCGCCCTTTGGCCTGGGCCTAAATGCTTGTGACACCCCACTGGACCTGCCGTGCTCTGAGGGCACTGCCCTGGGCCCCCTGCTCCCCTGCCCTTTGTTCAGTCACAGCAGAGATGGCCACACCCACTCCTTCAGTGAGGGCAGAGTTCCAACCACCCTCAGCCCCGCCCCCTCTCCGCAGGTTACCATGGACTACAGAGGCTGCATCCTGAGGCCAGCGCGTTCTGAGAATGCCAAGGGCAGACATGATGACCTTAAATGATTTCCTCTTGTGTCAGGTTTGGTAAACTTTAGGAGCTAGGAAATGTTCCACTTTACAGAAATGTTCAAATTTACTGGCATTCCATATATTCTCTGCTATAACATTGTCCTGATTCTTTCTGTATATTCTTTACTTATGTTTTTGTTTTCCTTAATCAAAGTGTGTCTTTTCAATCTTTTCAAAGAAGATTCTTTGGACTTACTAAATCACCTCAATTTTATACGTTTTCTGTTGTATTAAGTTCTGCTCATATCTTTATCTTTTTTCTATGTTCTCAGGGTTTATTGTTTTGATCTTCTGATGTCAATTAAAACACTTGTTTATTCATTTTAATAAATATTTTACTTATAAAGATTTGAACTTTTGAAGATTCCAGCTTACTTGTAAGTTTCTAAGGGTCAGGTTCTCTCCATTGTTGCTGGCGTAAGGTTTACTTCACCATAGAGCCATGTATATATTGACCTATTTTCCCCTCGACTTTCTGTGATTCCCTCCATCTCACCTTTCTTTGCAGACAAGCCATTTGAAATAACCTTAACTTATTTCACAGCCAATAAGTCATTGAAATAATGTGTAGTTTTTAGAGAAATATTCTTATATAATTAGGCAGAAAATCTCACCTGCCATAGTTTTCAAAACAGCATAATTTCACTCTTCTCAATGCTTAATCTGTTGTATTACACAACCTTTGAGTATTTAGCTTTATCAATGACATGTCCTTTAAAAATGTTTTAGAGATCCTACCAGTCTTTGAAAACATCCTTGTTCCTTGTTTCAGTTCCAGTTTTATGTATATTTTCTGCCTTGCACCTGATTATTCCAACAATTGATGGATGGCCTTGGGAATCTAATTCTGGTATTGAAAGTCTATACTGTTTGTCTCCCCTCGTAGCTGATTTCTTCAATATTGTGTAAATTTAGATCATGAGCTCATGTTTAGCTAAACAGCTGACCTTGTAATACGCTTAGGTGTGAACGCTCGTAAGCTTCAGCAGAAAGTCGGCAAATATTTATTTGTGTCCCTCCAATGAGTTGCCCACGAGGACACCGTTTTCTACAAGTGTTGGTCCAATACTCCCTCTAGAGGCAGGGGACTCCGACAGGGCTGATTGGCGGCATCCGATCTGGGGCAGGGGCAGTGGGCAGCCTGTGGCCCGGGCAGGAGCCTCTTTGCATGTGTCCCTGGGACACATCTGCCTGTGAACTTCGGTCACCTGGCAGGAAGCTACGATGCCCAGACCTATGGTTAGCTGTGCAGCGAGGTGTACTGTGAGGACAGGTTCCACACACACTTCAAGTAAGAGGTCGGCCTGAGTGGAAAGGTGAGAGTTTGGGCAGCTGTGCAGACAAAGAAGGCGCCCTTTGTCCTGGGCCTAAATGCTTGTGACACCCCACTGGACCTGCCGTGCTCTGAGGGCCCTGCCCTGGGCCCCCTGCTCCCCTGCCCTTTGTTCAGTCACAGCAGAGATGGCCACACCCACTCCTTCAGTGAGGGCAGAGTTCCAACCACCCTCATCCCCGCCCCCTCTCCGCAGGTTACCATGGAGTACAGAGGCTGCATCCTGAGGCCAGGGCGTTCTGAGAATGCCAAGGGCAGACATGATGACCTTAAATGATTTCCTCTTGTGTCAGGTTTGGTAAACTTTAGGAGCTAGGAAATGGTCCACTTTACAGAAATGTTCAAATTTACTGGCATTTCATATATTCTCTGCTAAAACATTGTCCTGATTCTTTCTGTATATTCTTTACTTATGTTTTTGTTTTCCTTAATCAAAGTGTGTCTTTTCAATCTTTTCAAAGAAGATTCTTTGGACTTACTAAATCACCTCAATTTTATACGTTTTCTGTTGTATTAAGTTCTGCTCATATCTTTATTTATCTCTTTTCTATGTTCTCAGGGTTTATTGTTTTCATCTTCTGATGTCAATTAAAACACTTGTTTATTCATTTTAATAAATATTTTACTTATAAAGATTTGACTTTTGAAGATTCAAGCTTACTTGTAAGTTTCTAAGGGTCAGGTCCTCTCCATTGTTGCTGGCCTAAGGTTTAGTTCACCATATAGCAATGTATATATTGACCTATTTACCCCTCGACTTTCTGTGATTCCCTACATCTCACCTTTCTTTGCAGACAAGCCATTTGAAATACACTTAACTTATTTCACAGCCAATAAGTCATTGAAATAATGTGTATTTTTAGAGAAAACTTCTTATATACTTAGGCAGAAAATCTCACCTGCCATAGTTTTCAAAACAGCATAATTTCACTCTTCTCAATGCTTAATCTGTTGTATTACACAACCTTTGAGTATTTAGCTTTGTCAATGATATATCCTTGAAAAATGTTTTAGAGATCCTACAAGTCTTTGAAAACATCCTTGTTCCTTATTTCAGTTCCAGTTTTATGTATATTTTCTGCCTTGCACCTGATTATTCCAACAATTGATGGATGGCCTTGGGAATCTAATTCTGGTATTGAAAGTCTATACTGTTTGTCTCCCCTCGTAGCTGATTTCTTCAATATTGTGTAAATTTAGATCATGAGCTCATGTTTAGCTAAACAGCTGACCTTGTAAGACGCTTAGGTGTGAACACTCGTAAGGTTCATCAGAAAGTCGGCAAAGATTTATCTGTGTCCCTCCAATGAGTTGCCCACGAGGACACCGTTTTCTACAAGTGTTGGTCCAATACTCCCTCTAGAGGCAGGGGACTCCGACAGGGCTGATTGGCGGCACCCGATCTGGGGCAGGGGCAGTGGGCAGCCTGTGGCCCGGGCAGGAGCCTCTTTGCATGTGTCCCTGGGACACATCTGCCTGTGAACTTCGGTCACCTGGCAGGAAGCTACGATGCCCAGACCTATGGTTAGCTGTGCAGCGAGGTGTACTGTGAGGACAGGTTCCACACACACTTCAAGTAAGAGGTCGGCCTGAGTGGAAAGGTGAGAGTTTGGGCAGCTGTGCAGACAAAGAAGGCGCCCTTTGTCCTGGGCCTAAATGCTTGTGACACCCCACTGGACCTGCCGTGCTCTGAGGGCCCTGCCCTGGGCCCCCTGCTCCCCTGCCCTTTGTTCAGTCACAGCAGAGATGGCCACACCCACTCCTTCAGTGAGGGCAGAGTTCCAACCACCCTCAGCCCCGCCCCCTCTCCGCAGGTTACCATGGACTACAGAGGCTGCATCCTGAGGCCAGGGCGTTCCGAGAATGCCAAGGGCAGACATGATGACCTTAAATGATTTCCTCTTGTGTCAGGTTTGGTAAACTTTAGGAGCTAGGAAATGGTCCACTTTACAGAAATGTTCAAATATCCTGGCATTTCATACATTCTTTGCTATAACACTGCCCTGATTCTTTCTGTATATTCTTTACTTATGTTTTTGTTTTCCTTAATCAAAGTGTGTCTTTTCAATCTTTTCAAAGAAGATTCTTTGGACTTACTAAATCACCTCAATTTTATCCGTTTTCTGTTGTATTAAGTTCTGCTCATATCTTTATTTATCTTTTTTCTATGTTCTCAGGGTTTATTGTTTTGATCTTCTGATGTCAATTAAAACACTTGGTTATTCATTTTAATAAATATTTTACTTATAAAGATTGGAACTTTTGAAGATTCCAGCTTACTTGTAAGTTTCTAAGGGTCAGGTCCTCTCCATTGTTGCTGGCCTAAGGTTTAGTTCACCATATAGCAATGTATATATTGACCTATTTTCCCCTCGACTTGCTGTGATTCCCTACATCTCACCTTTCTTTGCAGACAAGCCATTTGAAATACCCTTAACTTATTTCACAGCCAATAAGTCATTGAAATAATGTGTAGTTTTTAGAGAAATCTTCTTATATAATTAGGCAGAAAATCTCACCTGCCATAGTTTTCAAAACAGCATAATTTCACTCTTCTCAATGCTTAATCTGTTGTATTACACAACCTTTGAGTATTTAGCTTTATCAATGACATGTCCTTTAAAAATGTTTTAGAGATCCTACCAGTCTTTGAAAATATCCTTGTTCCTTGTTTCAGTTCCAGTTTTATGGATACTTTCTGGCTTGCACCTGATTATTCCAACAATTGATGGATGGCCTTGGGAATCTAATTCTGGTATTGATAGTCTTTACTGATTGTCTCCTCTCCTAGCTGATTTCTTCATTATTGTGTAAATTTAGATCATGAGCTCATGTTTAGCTAAACAGCTGACCTTGTAAGACGCTTAGGTGTGAACGCTCGTAAGCTTCAGCAGAAAGTCGGCAAAGATTTATTTGTGTCCCTCCAATGAGTTGCCCACGAGGACACCGTTTTCTACAAGTGTTGTTCCAATACTCCCTCTACAGGCAGGGGACTCCGACAGAGCTGATTGGTGTCCCCCGATCTGGGGCAGGGGCAATGGGCAGCCTGTGGCCCGGGCAGGAGCCTCTTTGCATGTGTCCCTGGGACACATCTGCCTGCGAACTTCGGTCACCTGGCAGGAAGCTACGATGCCCAGACCTATGGTTAGCTGTGTAGCGAGGTGTACTGTGAGGACAGCTTCCACACACACTTCAAGTAAGAGGTCGGCCTGAGTGGAAAGGTGAGAGTTTGGGCAGCTGTGCAGACAAAGAAGGCGCCCTTTGTCCTGGGCCTAAATGCTTGTGACACCCCACTGGACCTGCCGTGCTCTGAGGGCCCTGCCCTGGGCCCCCTGCTCCCCTGCCCTTTGTTCAGTCACAGCAGAGATGGCCACACCCACTCCTTCAGTGAGGGCAGAGTTCCAACCACCCTCAGCCCCGCCCCCTCTCCGCAGGTTACCATGGACTACAGAGGCTGCATCCTAAGGCCAGGGCGTTCTGAGAATGCCAAGGGCAGACATGATGACCTTAAATGATTTCCTCTTGTGTCAGGTTTGGTAAACTTTAGGAGCTAGGAAATGTTCCACTTTACAGAAATGTTCAAATTTACTGGCATTTCATATATTCTCTGCTATAACATTGTCCTGATTCTTTCTGTATATTCTTTACTTATGTTTTTGTTTTCCTTAATCAAAGTGTGTCTTTTCAATCTTTTCAAAGAAGATTCTTTGGACTTACTAAATCACCTGAATTTTATACGTTTTCTGTTGTATTAAGTTCTGCTCATATCTTTATCTTTTTTCTATGTTCTCAGGGTTTATTGTTTTGATCTTCTGATGTCAATTAAAACACTTGTTTATTCATTTTAATAAATATTTTACTTATAAAGATTTGAACTTTTGAAGATTCCAGCTTACTTGTAAGTTTCTAAGGGTCAGGTCCTCTCCATTGTTGCTGGCATAAGGTTTAGTTCACCATATAGCCATGTATATATTGACCTATTTTCCCCTCGACTTTCTGTGATTCCCTCCATCTCACCTTTCTTTGCAGACAAGCCATTTGAAATAACCTTAACTTATTTCACAGCCAATAAGTCATTGAAATAATGTGTAGTTTTTAGAGAAATCTTCTTATATAATTAGGCAGAAAATCACACCTGCCATAGTTTTCAAAACAGCATAATTTCACTCTTCTCAATGCTTAATCTGTTGTATTACACAACCTTTGAGTATTTAGCTTTATCAATGACATGTCCTTTACAAATGTTTTAGAGATCCTACCAGTCTTTGAAAACCTCCTTGTTCCTTGTTTCAGTTCCAGTTTTATGTATATTTTCTGCCTTGCACCTGATTATTCCAACAATTGATGGATGGCCTTGGGAATCTAATTCTGGTATTGAAAGTCTATACTGTTTGTCTCCCCTCGTAGCTGATT